>NC_142597.1:34949228-35262592 GCF_965207765.1 Zootoca vivipara | reverse complement strand
AGCTGCCTTAAATTTCCCCAAGTGTCAGTTTGCCTGGCACAACTCCAGCTCGAAGGTGAGCAGCAGGGAAAGCAAAGAGAAAGGCTTGTCTTGTTGCAAAGTGGGACTGCACACCATGCAAGGAGGTCTAGCTGTAAGGGCCCCTGTTTCCAAGCCAAAGCTGGTGCACAAAACTGTTTTGATGCAAAAACATGGGCTTTTGGCGGCGAGCGTTCAGACGATTGGTGGCCACGGAGATGTGTGCAATTTTCAGTGGCGGGCAGGCTGTAGAGCAGGGATCCCCAGACTACGGCCCAGGGGCCACATACGGCCCCCGAGGCTCTTTTATGCGGCCCCTGGGGACCCCCGCCGCCCACTGCCGTCGCCCACTCTTACCGGCGCTGTGCGGCGCGGCTGCCAACTTCCGACCCGGAAAAGCGACGGAAATAGCTTGTGCGCACGCGCAAGTGTCATTTCAGGTGTGCTTCCGGGTCGGAGGAGACTTCTGCACATGCGCACAAGCTATTTCCGGCACTTTCCAGGTCAGGAGTGTGCCAGAAATAGTATTTGCGCATGCGCATGGGCGCACACAGCCGCGCGCTCCCACGCCCCCGTGCGCTTCCGCACCCCCCGGCCCACCACACAATTGGCGCGGCGGGCATCCGGCCCGAAGCCGGGTAAGTTTGGGGACCCCTGCTGTAGAGTGATTGGTGGTGGTGACCCCCCCCCAAAAAAGCTCAACAACTCTGGGCAATCTCCCTGCAAAAAAAAACTTTTGTTGCTGTCCCCAAAAACAGGGGTCGTCTTATACATGGGGATGTGGTATACACAGAAAAATACAGTACATCATCCCTGTTCATTGGCCGTGCTGGCTGGGACTGAAAGGCTTTGGAGTTTGACAACATCTGGAGAGAGCCACAGCTTCTCCAGCCCTGCTCCAAGCTGTAGACTTGGTGGGTCAATGCATGAGGCAGTAGCCCCAGCTCCATTTCCCTATAGCTGCTTGCACTCAGCTGCCAATGTATCCTTATCTCAGATTGTCTCCTTGTCTCCTCCTTGCTGTGCCTTCTTGGCTCTGAGCTAGCAAGCACTGAGAGGAGCGGAGGAGCAACATACACTCACATTGCCTCCTCTTCTCTCCCGTAGACAGGGATGTGGAAAACACTGGGGTGTGGAAGCACTGCTGCTCAGTGCTAGAACATGTGCTTTGTTCGTCTCTACAGTGGTGTCCAAACTTTTTGCAAAGAGGGCCAGATTTGATGAAGTGAAGGGCCGTGAGGGCCGACCAAAGTTGTTGACCTTTTTTTAGGATTGAAGTTGTTGAGCTTTTTTTATGATTTTACCCCAAAGATTTTTAAAGAAGTTGTTGAGCTTTTTTTTTAGTGTTCAAGAAGTTGTTGACCATTTTTTAGGACTGAAGTTGCTGAGGTTTTTTTTAGCTTTTTACCCCAGGGAATAAACTGCCACAGGGGCTGGATTAAACCAAACAGTGGGCCGGATTAGGCCCCCGAAACGGACTTTGGGCATGCCTGTTTGTCTTTAGGTTCAATCCTGGTAGAACGTCAAATGTCCCAAGTCTGAAACCCTGGGGAACTGCTACCAGTCAATGTAGATAGGACTGAGCTAAATGGACCAATGGTCTAGCTCAGTCTGAGGCAGCTCTCTATGTTCCTGACCTCTAGCTGTTGTTGTTGACCTGTAACTTCCATCATCCCTGGCCATTGGCCATGCTGGCTGGGGCTGATGGTAGATGAAGTCCAATAACAGCTAGAGGACCACAGATTCTCCATCTGTTCTCTTGACCCCAGAAGGTGAGGCAAATAAGCAGCAAGGAGGAGGAAGCGCTGGTCTCATATGTGCCTGAGAATGCCTCTCCCTACAGCCCTTTGGAAACCAGCCATGTTTCGGTTCCCTGAATCATGGTGGTGATATTTTCTTGGAACAACGGAATAGGGAAATGGAAGAAAATTAAGTAGGTAATGAGGTGTGCACTCGGGTAGTGGTGTGAGGCGAAGCTGCGAGCGCTTCTAAAATCCCTGCCTTTGCTTTGCATGCCAAGTTACCCAACCCTGGAGCAGCAGAAAAAAGATGCAGCGTGCGTCATCTAAATTTAGTTCTGGCTCAATCCCCTGATTCAGCCCTTTGACGCCCACCAGCAAAAAGCTTGTTCTGTTCTGTTCTGCTCCAGGTGGCAGTGTCTGCCCCAGCACTGAGCCAAAAAGCTTCTGTTCTGCATTTCACTGATTTAAGCTTTTTTAAAGAAAACAAATACTTGCTTAGTGCGAGAAATATGAGCGCATGACTCAGTGTCGCTGACCCCCACAACAAACACGGTCCAATTTCCGCAAGCCAACTGCTGTAGCCTTCATTATCATTGTATGTGAGGGGAATCTGAGAATTAAGGGGCTGTCAGGGTTTGATCATATTTGAGGTTGTTGGGCTTTTGTCTGTCTGTTTTTAGCTCTCTTCAGCAAAGAATTGAAAGGCATTGATGGAACTGTGTATATACAGTTAAGTATCCTCTGCAAGGAGGATATTACAAGGGGTTTTTTTATTTTAAAAAATCACTTCCCCCCCTTTCTTACCCAAAGTCAGGGCTGAGTCACCCATGTGCCTACATCCCTCAGTGACTCACAGTTGAGTGCATGAAAAGTCTGCATTGAAATGTGCTGAGTTTGACCTGATCTGAAAGCTTTGAGGCATCCAATCTGGAATGGCTATGGGTTCATGAAATTACGGATGAGAGACTCGCTACAATTTTGCTTCAGTGCATTTTTTAGGAAGTCTACATCAAGGTGTGTTTCAGCACCATGGTCAGCTCCCTACACAGATGTGGGGCGATGTCAGGAGCCCTATGTGCAGCTTGCAAATAAGGGAGGGCCTTAGTGGCTAGAATTGGCTAGAAGTGCCTTTTAACAATCACAACTGGATCAACAGCTATGGCTATTCCTGGACCAGGAAAGTCTGGTCATAGCAATTCATACATTGGTTACTTAAAGACTGGATTACTGTGATGCATTCTATGTGGGGCTGCAGCTAGGTCAGAACGCTGCAGCACAATTGCTGGCAGGAGTGAAGCTTTGTTAGCATATAACACCTGTGTTCAAACATTTGCACTAGTTGTCAACTTGCTACCAGGCCAAGTTCTAGGTGTTAGTACAGGCATCCCCAAACTGCGGCCCTCCAGATGTTTTGGCCTACAACTCCCATGATCCCTAGTTAACAGGACCAGTGGTCGGGGAAGATGGGAATTGTAGTCAAAAACATCTGGAGGGCCGAAGTTTGGGGGTGCCTGTGTTAGTATATAAAGCCCTTAACAACTTAGAATCATAGAACTGTAGAGTTGGAAGGGACCACGGGGGTCATCTAGTCCAACCCTCTGCAATGCAGGAACCACAGCTAAAGCATCCATGACAGATGGCCATCCAACCTCTGCTTAAAAACCTCCAAAGAAGGAGAGTCCACCACTTTCCAAGGGAGTCCGTTCCACTGTCGAACAGCTCCTACTATCAGAAAGTTTCTTCCGTATTTTTAGTCGGATAGCCCTTATATCCCAGCCTGATCACTGAGCTCATTTGGAGGAGCACTGTTAAGAACATAAGAATTGCCTTCTGGATCAGACCAATGGCACATCTAGTCCAGCATCCTGTTATCACAGTGGCCAACCAGATGTGGCGTGCTTCTGGTCGTGATCATGCCCCTGCTCCCACTACCATCCCATCTTTTCCCGCCACACTGCCTCTTCCTTTCTTGCAATTGATTGCAGCTACCCCCGGTGATTGCCAGGCGAAAGGAAAAAGTAGCAGTGGAAGTTGGGAGGGGCCACTATCTTGCTTCCTGCTGTCCTCCATGTCCTACAGGGCTGCTCCACCTGCTGATGGCAGCAGTGGACGTTGCGGCCTCATCTGCAGCCTCCCTGCCTCGGCTCATCGCCACGTCGTTCATATGACGTCACACGTGTGCAGAACCAGTCGCCCAATCAGCAGCGCAAGCTGATGCCTCTTCTGGAGGAGAAAGCCTTTAATCAGAGCAGCTCAAAACGCTACCGGAAGTAATGAGTAGTCATCGAAAGAGAGCACAGACAAAAAAATGTTGGTGAAGAACTGTGAGCAGCTCTAGACATAAATAGAAAAGACTGTAGTTTGCACAGCCTTTTATTATTATTATTTGATCAATGTGGGGTGAACATCACCTTGTGTTACTGCTCACTTAAAGTCATTTCCTCCGAATATTGTAACATAAAGACGAAGTCATCCTCTCTGGCCTCTGAAAGATGCTCCCATAACAATGTCATTAAAGGGCAAGTGTCAGTCATTTAGACTGAAACGATACTGGTAAAAGATTGATCTGAAATGTGTAGTCACAGGAAGAATATATTAGCAAAAACACTATGCATAGCAGAGTAAAAGTCATAATTCTTGGCATTTGGGGTAGGGGTTAGAAAACAGAAGCTACATAGCTCCATCTTCCCATGTTGCTAATACAGGAGTCTAAACCTTCCCCAAGGCCCCATTGTAATCACAGGGTCCTGGTGGGTGTGGCCAAAAGGTAGGTAGAACTAAAGAGAGAGAGAGAGAGATGCTCATATACACATGCAGGTACACTTCCCTCCCCCACCTGCACATCTCTTTCACTAGGGATGACAAAACCTGTCAATTTTTATTTCTCTCATGTTCTCATTTTTCCATTCTTAAGTTCAGTTCTCTACATTTCCACATCAGTTTGTGATTTCTTTTACAAAGCTTCCATGAAACTTTAATCAGCGTTTTTGTGCAAATTTCTTCCAATATACACATACTCGTATGCAATTTTGCCTAATATACGCAATTTTGCAAAGCACTTTTCCCCCCAATATACACATATTCATATGCAATTTTGCCTAGTATACACAATTTTGCAACGCTCTTTTCCCAAATACGATGCATCTTTGGGAGTGATTTTGTACTGATATATGCATTTTACCTGAGTATATGCTATTTTGTAGACATTACTTGGCAGGCAAACTGCACTGCAAAATTCATAGTACAGTGGTACCTCGGTTTACAAACACAATTGGTTCCGGAAGTCTGTACTTAACCTGAAGCGTACTTAACCTGAAGCAAACTTTCCCACTGAAAGTAATGGAAAGTGGATTAATCTGTTCCAGAAGGGTCCGCGGAGTAATCAACCTGAAGCGTACTTAACCCGAGGTATGAGTGTACGTAATTGGTTCCGGAAGTCCGTACTTAACCTGAAGCGTACTTAACCTGAAGCGAACTTTCCCATTGAAAGTAATGGAAAGTGGATTAATCCGTTCCAGACAGTCCGCGGAGTACTTAAACTGAAGCATACTTAACCTGAAGCGAACTTTTCCATTGAAAGTAATGGAAAGTGGATTAATCCGTTCCAGACAGGTCCGCGGAGTACTTAAACTGAAAATACTCAAACCGAGGCGTACTTAAACCGAGGTAAGACTGTATTGCGAATTTTAAAGGATAACTTTGTTTCAGAAAGTGTGTGTTAGCTAGGTTCACCTTTAAATGTTAACTGAATCTAACTTCTGCCCCATCTCAATCTCTCACTCTCAGACACACAACTACATACCACACTGTCTCCGAGTGTTCCCCAAGAGGGACCCGTTTCTTCTTGAGCACTCAATGTCAAAGCAGCAGCTTACGAGCTGCTGATAGCATGGAAGGTTTGAGGTAGAACCTGCTGGAGATGTAAGAAGGTATTTCCTCCTGTTCTGCCATGTATTGATTGCATACAACAGTTTCTATTCCCTTGCAGATCATATACCACCCAAAACTATGTAATTTGCCTTGTGGTCTGCTGCAGCAAATTATGTTACTAATTGCATAGATTACATAATCGCTCTGTCATTATGTAATTCCACCTCAGTCATTTCAATGAAAAGGAAACACAATGCAAATGCAGGGGAAACATAATCAATTATATATCCTTAGCAGACTCAAAGCAACAAGAGTGAGTACTGATCATATTCGCTTAATTGATTTTCACTCCAGACGTAGAACAAATAAGCGAACATTGGCAAATTCCACTCCCTTTTCTGTTTTCATCAGAATTATCCAACAACGTGGACCACTTAATCTGAACATGTTTTATAGATGTGTACTGTTATAATCTCAAAAAGCAGAGACATTACCTTGTCGACAAAGATCCATACAGTCAAAGCTATGGTTTTCCCAGTAGTGATTAATGGAAGTGAGAGCTGGACCACAAAGAAGGCTGATCGGCGGAAAATTGATGCTTTTGAATTGTGGTGCTGGAGGAGAGTCTTGAGAGTCCCATGGACTGCAAAAAGATCAAACCTATCCATTCCGAAGGAAATCTGTCCCGAGTGCTCACTGGAAGGACAGATCCTGAAGCTGAGGCTCCAATACTTTGGCCACCTCATGAGAAGAGAAGACTCTCTGGAAAAAACTCTGATTTTGCCCAAGATTGGGAGCACAAGGAGAAGGGGACGGCAGAGGATTTGATGATTGGAGTGTTATAGAAGCGAGCAACATGAATTTGATGAAACTCCAGGAGGCAGTGGAAGACAGGAGTGCCTGGCGTGCTCTGGTCCATGGGGTCATGAAGAGTCAGACAGGACTAATCGACTAAACAGCAACAACTGTTATAATGGGAATACAGATTTTAAACTTGTATTTTTGAGATCTCTGGGGAAATAAATTTTTAAAAAGTGGGGGGAAATCTCCAACTTTCCTAAACCTGAGGGACTCTGTGCTTACTTCATGAGCTACCGGGGTACCAAGTGAGAGTCTCCAACTCAGGATCTTCTGAGGTGTGAGCCACCAGGGCAGAGCTTTCCAAACATTAGTGTGTCGGCTGCAGTGTGTAGGTGTGTCACAGAAACACTCCCCATGCTCCTCCTGCATACCTGCCAAGTTTCTGCTGGAAAAATAAGGGGTCGGCAGACCAGAAGTAGCGCTGCCGCCATTTTGTAACTGGGCGGAGCATGCTCAGAATGGCCTCTGCGCCAGAAATCGCTTCTGCGCATGTCCAGAGACTCCAGACATGCGCAGAAGGAGCCTCCCCTGGCCGGTAAGTAAACCAGGGGGAAACAAAAAATCCGTTTTTCCGGCTGGAAAAACAGGGGTTTCCCGGGGAATACGGGAGACTTGGCAGCTATGTCCTCCTGGGGCTGGAAAGGCGTTAGTTTAACCTCAGGCTTGCTAGTAAAACTGAATGACTATGTTGCAAAATGATGCATGTCCAAACACGAAAAGTTTGGAAAGCTCTGCACTACGGCTACAAGCTGGAGCACCTGCCTTGATAGCAATGGCCTCACAGGTACTTGCAGTTACTCCATCTATCTAGGCAGTCTATTGGCTTCCTTCCACAGGAAGAGCTATGAAGGCTTCCTGTTCAGGCTGGGTATTTATATCCTGATGGTCTTTCCTGGCCTTTGGCATCCCTCACAGTGCCTCAACTCTGACAGCCTAATCAATCGTAGACTGGAAGGTTTCCCGCACACAGGCCAAGATGGCAGTTTGGCCCCACAAGAAAAGATGGGCCTTCGTTTGTCAAATGGCCTAGACTTCCACTTTAGTGCAGCAACGGCAAATTGAGAGGATGGGGGAGTGCTGTGGGAATCAGAGCTGGGCTCCCCCTCCACTGCCATTTATATAGCATGGAGTCTTTTACGGCAGGTAAAATTGGTTTTTGTGGTTGGATCAGGAGAAACAAATCTTAGCTGGAGGAAAGAAACCCCCGTGGGGATCAGCGGAGAAGCTTTCCAAACTACGCTCAGACCAATAGTGAAGATTTACACACCCTAGCGAGAACAACTTGGGATAAAATGAGAGAGGGAGAGGGAGGCAGAGTGGTATCTGTTAGTGCCTGAGGATGGCTTGAGCCAACAAGGCTTCAAGGAGGAGATAAAATACAGCAATTCAGGGAGGGGAGGAAACACCTCTGCTTAATTCAATCATTACTGCTCTCTTGCAGCTCAAAGGCAGGCGGCAGTGCTATCAAAGGAAGATTTACCCAGGAACCACAA
This sequence comes from Zootoca vivipara, assembly GCF_965207765.1. Taxonomy (NCBI): domain Eukaryota; kingdom Metazoa; phylum Chordata; class Lepidosauria; order Squamata; family Lacertidae; genus Zootoca; species Zootoca vivipara. The sequence continues at coordinate 35,254,608 of NC_142597.1, read as the reverse complement.
AAGAGAAGCAGTAAAGTGAGGGAGGATCTCCAAGGACCACAAATTTGCAGAGTACATTCCATGCAAGTTGCTAATTAAAGCAGCTTTGAAGGTGGAAGCTTAAATCTGTACAACACAAACACTTCAGGCCACTTTGTAAAAATGAAAACCCTGTTTGTACAATGGATGAGAACACAGGAATGTGATACCGTTGTCCTTTGAGCTGATTGTTTCCTGCAAACTCACGTATGTAATTTTAAATGTTAATATATAACCTGACAACTGACTTGTTCCCTCCAGACCAGCATCTAAACAGGTGGCAGGAACATGGGAGGTTCTGTGTTAGATTGCTGCAAAATGAGCAACACAACCAGAGAGAAAAGCAGTGACTTAATGGGAGCTTAAGGTTTCCCGTTATCAGGAATTGCTTGTTATAGGGATGGGGGAGATTTTTTATTTTATTTTTTGCTTGCATTTTTATAAGGAACTACCTAATCCACACTTCTCAAACCAATATGTAAAACGAAACACAATGCAAATCTTTCGGAATTTTGCAATGAAGTTGTCCAACCAAACTGTGTGTACAAAAATGTGTAAAGTAAGGGAAAGAACGCACAAAAATGCATGCAACAGTATAAAAGCATACCAAAATGCATTAATTAGAGGAAATTGCTTGTCAAACTTGTATATTGTAAAACTGCACACAAATATGCATCTATTAGGATAACTTTGCATTAAAACTTTGATGGGTTTTCATGAGGGTTGTCTCATGACATGGAGAACTGAATTTAAGATTGTGACAAATGGACCTGCTGATAAGATGGTATCTACAAGAAGTCCTCATCCGCAGAGCACAGTGTTTGATTGGGCATATAAGGGGTGAGAAGGTATTTCAGGTATCCTAGGCCCAAGCTTTAGAAATGAGAACCTTGAACTTAACCCCGCAGCTAATCAGCAGCTTTAACTAAATGCAGCTTTAACATATTATTGCATGCAATTTTCTTTAATATAATGCATTTTAGTACTGTATTTTCTTTAATATGTGCATTTTATGCACACTTCTCGCTAATATATGCATTTTGTACACACTTATTGGAGAGTTGCTTTGAATAATTAGAAGAATTGCGAATTTCAATGGCTTGCTTTATTTGGGTTTGTGAACTGGCTCAGGAAGTGTGAATTCTTGACTTCTCACTAAAAGGCAAACAAAATGCCATGGCCCTATGTAGGAAATCCCTTCTTAATTCTAAATTAGATATATTTGCCTTTGAATATGCCAGTATACAGCCAATTCCTACATAATGTAGTGATGTCCTCGCACACATTGCATGTTCCCTGATTTACTTGGATCCCTTGAGAAAACTGCAACTAGGAGAGGATACTAGCAATGGTGTAAAGGGAGAATTCGGTATTTCCATGAGTGTTTCGTTGTTGGCAGAGTGACAAGCACACCCCACCTGGAGAGTGTTTGACTCGTTGTTACATATGACTTCAAAAAAGAAGACAAGAGAAAATCATACTTCATGGAGGTGGAAAAACCAGTAAGACAAACACAAAGACAATGCAATTGCTGTGTGCACTGGGGCTCCCTCTGCTGGCTCAGCAGTGATCATACGTGTAGCTCTGATAGAATCACGAAGTGCAAAAATAATCTAGTCCAATTGCCTATACAGTGGTACCTCTACTTACGAATTTAATGAATTCCGAACGCACATTCGTAAGTCAAAAAAAAAATTGTAAGTCGAATCCCATAGGAATGCATTGGGAGAAAAAATTTGTAAGTCGAAGCAACCCTATCTAAAAATTCGTAAGTAGAAAAAATCCTATCTAAACCGCATCCAAGATGGTGGACGGAGCTCCGTTCGAAAGTAGAAACATTCGTAAGCAGAGTTATTCGTAAGTAGAGGTACCACTGTACAGTACAATAAACCCACTGCTAAAGCATCCCTTACAGGTGGCCATCTTGTTGTTGTTGTTTAGTCGTTTAGTCGTGTCCGACTCTTCGTGACCCCATGGACCATAGCACACCAGGCACTCCTGTCTTCCACTGCCTCCCGCAGTTTGGTCAAACTCATGTTCGTAGCTTCGAGAACACTGTCCAACCATCTCGTCCTCTGTCGTCCCCTTCTCCTAGTGCCCTCCATCTTTCCCAACATCAGGGTCTTTTCCAAGGATTCTTCTCTTCTCATGAGGTGGCCAAAGTATTGGAGCCTCAGCTTCACGATCTGTCCTTCCAGGGAGCACTCAGGGCTGATTTCCTTAAGAATGGATAGGTTTGATCTTCTAGCAGTCCATGGGACTCTCAAGAGTCTCCTCCAGCACCATAATTCAAAAGCATCAATTCTTCGGCGATCAGCCTTCTTTATGGTCCAGCTCTCACTTCCATACATCACTACTGGGAAAACCATAGCTTTAACTATACGGACCTTTGTCGGCAAGGTGATGTCTCTGCTTTTTAAGATGCTGTCTAGGTTTGTCATTGCTTTTCTCCCAAGAAGCAGGCGTCTTTTAATTTCGTGACTGCTGTCACCATCTGCAGTGATCAAGGAGCCCAAGAAAGTAAAATCTCTCACTGCCTCCATTTCTTCCCCTTCTATTTGCCAGGAGGTGATGGGACCGGTGGCCATGATCTTGGTTTTTTTGATGTTGAGCTTCAGACCATATTTTGCGCTCTCCTCTTTCACCCTCATTAAAAGGTTCTTTAATTCCTCCTCGCTTTCTGCCATCAAGGTTGTGTCATCTGCATATCTGAGGTTGTTGATATTTCTTCCGGCAATCTTAATTCCGGCTTGGGATTCATCTAGTCCAGCCTTTCGCATGATGAATTCTGCATATAAGTTAAATAAGCAGGGAGACAATATACAACCTTGTCGTACTCCTTTCCCAATTTTGAACCAATCAGTTGTTCCATATCCAGTTCTAACTGTAGCTTCTTGTCCCACATAGAGATTTCTCAGGAGACAGATGAGATTTCTCAGGAGACAGATGAGGTGATCAGGCACTCCCATTTCTTTAAGAACTTGCCATAGTTTGCTGTGGTCGACACAGTCAAAGGCTTTTGCATAGTCAATGAAGCAGAAGTAGACGTTTTTCTACTCCTATAAATCCTCCTCCTCCTCCTCCTCCTCCTCCTCCTCCTCCTCCTCCAACTTTTGGAAACAAGGCTGGTGTACCCCCCCCTCTGTGTGTATCAGTGGCAACCCCCAAACTGTCCCCAACACATCCCTAGCCACCTCAGCACTCCCCTTTTTTTTTGGTCATACTCACACAAGATTCCAACAGTGGTAGTGCAAGAACTGTGGAAGCTGCCACAGGAAAGTTGGGGCCAGTGGGAAGAAGTCTCTGTCCTTCCGACCTTCTTTCTCCGGCTCTCTCTCTTCTTACTTTAAGATGAGACTAGATGGCCACCTGTAAACGTCTACAGGTGGCCATCTAGTCTCATCTTAAAGTAAGAAGAGAGAGAGCCGGAGAAAGAAGGTCGGAAGGACAGAGACTTCTTCCCACTGGCCCCAACTTTCCTGTGGCAGCTTCCACAGTTCTTGCCCTACCACTGTTGGAATCTTGTGTGAGTATGACCAAAAAAGGGGAGTGCTGAGGTGGCTAGGGATGTGTTGGGGACAGTTTGGGGGTTGCCACTGATACACACAGAGGGGGGGGTACACCAGCCTTGTTTCCAAAAGTTGGAGGAGGAGGAGGAGGAGGAGGAGGAGGAGGAGGAGGAGGAGGAGGAGGATTTATTATTTTATACCCTGCCCCTCTGACTGGGTTTCCCCAGCCACTCTGGGCGGCTTCCAACGAAAAATTAAAAATACATTAAAATGTCAGTCATTAAAAACTTCCCTAAACAGGGCTGCATGGAGTTTGCCAGGGCCCTGAATAAGGCTGATGAACATCCTCCATTCTCCCCTGCCCCCTACCCCCTACCCTGCTACTGCCCTGCAAGCTTTAGAACTGCAAGGGGAACAAGAACACACAACATGATTTCACACATTCATTCAGGATTCATTCATTCATTCATTCACATAGAGCAGTGATGGCGAACCTATGACATGCGTGTCAGGCGTGACACGCAAAGCCCTCACTGCTGGCACGCGCCCCATCAGCCCATTCACACTTTTGTTGTTGTTGTTGTTGCTTTTCCCCATTTGTTCTCCCGCTCCTCCTCACGCTACAGCTTGTCTCCGCTGTTAAAACCTGGATCCTTTTGTTGTTGTTGTTGTTGCTGCTGGTAGCCAGAGATTGGTTTTTTAACCTGTTCTGTGCTGGGTTTTTTGGCGCTTTGGCAGACTATGTCGGTGCTGCGTGTTAGTTCCAGTGAAGGTATTATTCGTCATTTATTTCTGCTCTCTTTCCCCCAAAAAAGCACAGCAGCTTTGGGGCATCCCCCCCAAAAAAAGCAAAGCAACTTTTGCACCCCCCAAAAAAACCCTCCAAAACAGCAGCTCCCCCAAAAAGCTCAACAACTCTGAGCACTTTGTGATAAATAAGAGTTTTTTGGTTTGGTTTGGTTTGGTTAAATAATTAGTTTTTGGTACATTAAATACAGTTATATATTATAATTATACATTTTTGTTATTTATATTATAAAAATCGCGAAATTATGGTTTTTTTTCTCAAAGTGACACACCACCCGAGTTATCCTTGGTTTTTTGGCGAATTTTGACACACCAAGCTCAAAAGGTTGCCCATCACTGACCTAGAAGAAATGGCTTTCTGTTAAGTTCCATAAATGAATTAATGAAATAATCGCATGAGTACAAGGATTACCAATAGCACATCAGGACTCCTCACTCCTCCACCAATGCACCCCTGTGCCACCCCCATATCGCCTTTAAAAGGCTGAGGGGAAAACCATAACAGATTGGGACGTGTGGGGAGGAGAGCAGGAGAATATTTCATTGTGCAATGAGAAATTCACCTGCTGATGGGACCATAGTCTCAGTTGAATACAACCCATTGTGTATAACAGGGGTCCCCAGACTTACCGCGCAGCGGGCCGGAAGGCAGGGGAGTGCGCGCCCGTGCGCATGCGCACACGGTCGGGGGAAAATCGCCGAAAATCGCTTGTGCGCATGCGTATGGGCCTCCCCCGACCCGGAAGTGCATCGGAAATGACCTCTTCTGGGTCGGGAGAGGCCCATATGCATGCGCACAAAGGATTTTCGGCGATTTTTTGCCGATTTTAAAGATCGTCGCCGCGCCGCGCGCCGTAAGAGCGGGCGGCGGCAGCGGGCGGCGGGGGTCGTCGTGGGCCGGAATGGGAGGCCAATTGGGCCGCATCCGGCTCGGGGGCCGTAGTTTGGGGACCCCTGGTGTATAACAAGGACCAAATAACTTATTAACAGAAATGGCTGGTATATTTTTAAGCATTAGAGTGAAACCTGGTCAAGAGTGTCCTGTTCTGGTCTTCATGCGGCATGCAGGGGTAAAGATGGCAAGGCAGGAAGGCAGTTTGGTTGTATCAGCACCACGGAGAGCTCCTAGTGACCAACTATGGCTGAATATGAACTGTGGCCTTTTACGCTTCTGCTTCCTGCCTGCTGGCCTTTGGTTCAGTAATTTCCTGATCACCAGCATGACTGTTGTTCTCTGTGGCAAGAGAAGGTCCAGCTGGGGTGTGTAAGACAAGGCAAGGTTCGCAAGACGAGGTGTGATAAGGTTCAGGAAGAATACAAGGCGGGGCACAAGCTGGATGCAAGGCTCAGGCTGTGCTCTGGGGGACACAGAGCTCTGAAGCTGCTCCAGCAAGGGACTAGTAGAAACTGAGTCCTATACAGTAATAGTAGCAGCAGGAGCAGGTGCAGTCTCCTTGTTAGCATCACCTGTGCTGCAAGATGCTGTTCTACTGAAAGGGCCCAGCCTTCTCCAGCAATTTCCTTCTGCAGCAGAGCAGGGCAGCCTTGAACCTTCCTGGGTCTTCTGCAGTGGAGCCCTCTGAATCAGAGGATAGCAGTGCCACATCATCAGGTCAAGGAGCACTGGAACTGCAGGTTCAACTGAGAACACTTCTGGAACTGGCCCTCCATACCCTCTCCCTCTGCTACTGAATCCATGCCCTCGCTTCCTAAGGAATCTCACTGCAGGGCCATGACAACAAGACAAAGTCAGGAACCTGGACTTCAACATGATGTTCCTGGTGGCCTGGTGGACATCAGGAGTTACATGACATCAGGAGTTAAAAGGCCAAAACCAGGCATCCCCAAACTTCGGCCCTCCAGATGTTTTGGACTACAATTCCCATCTTCCCCGACCACTGGTCCTGTTAGCCAGGGATCATGGGAGTTGTAGGCCAAAACATCTGGAGGGCCGCAGTTTGGGGATGCCTGGCCAAAACAATGTATGGATTGGGCTGTTGCTTGCTTGGATTGGTCTAGTGTTTGCTTGATAGGACTGTGATGTGATTAAATATTACCTACCAATATTTCTTGCCTGGTTGAAATACTATTTAATCAACCTACCTAATGAAGTGGATTACTGCTTGTTCGATTGGACTACTTACTGCCCACCAGACTGGACTACCACTTGTGTGACTGATTGACTACTGGATTGGACTACGGTACTGCCTGCTCATGACTGATCTGTTGCTTGCTTTATGAGCTTTTTATAAATTGTTGTAAGTGGGCTATGTCTCATATTTTGTTCTACTTAGATAACATTTAATTTAACAAACTGATCGCTGTAAATACCACTTCTTGATTAGGCTGAATAACTTCAGATTATTAAATATATGCCTATGTATGCACTGCTGATTAATTTTGTATACCATACTGATTTATCATTTAAATGATCTAATAAACTGACTATGCAGTTTAAGAAAACTTCTACAGTCCACTGGGAAGGCACAGGAAGCACTGGGTCCTCCAAGGATGGAGACAGAGAGCCAAAGCTAGCATTCTGCAACCGCCAGGGCAGGGTTCATAAGTGCACTGAGACTGCTATCCATTTGCTCAGTTTTATTAGCAGGGAAACAACAAAGAATCACAAAGCAACTCTTTCATTTGCTTGGAATCCCCTCTGCAGCAATGGACCAGGCTGAGTTCTCTAGCATGCTCCACAGTCCTGACCCATTGACGGGGTTCTTTTTTGAGGCTCGCACAGGCTGTTTTTATACTATAAGCTGCATGAGCTTCTGGAGCCCTCACTCTCATTAGGTGAAGTAAGTATGAGCTGTGCATCTCAAAACAAAATATGCACACCTGTGTGAGCAAGCTCCATCCCAGGTGTCATGGCATTCAATTGATGAGTGTATACATTCCATATTAGCTGGGATAATGGAGCTTGTGAACTGGTTGCTGGCGGCGGCACCTAACCTCCTTGAAAGTACCGCTGTGGCAGGAAGGTAAGCAGCGCTTCCGTGCACTCTGGTTTCCATCACGGTGTCCTGTTGCAGCAGAAGTGGTTTAGTCATGCTGGTGGGGTTGCCAGACTCAATAGAGCACAGGACTTCTGTGCCTTTAATTGCCCTGCTCTCTTTTGAGTCTGGAAACCTTAAAGAGAAACCAGCAGACCCTTTGCTTGGAAATTAAACAAAGGGTCTGCTGGTTTCTCTTTAAGGTTTCCAGACTCAAAAGAGAGCAGGGCAATTAAAGGCACAGAAGTCCTGTCTATTGAGTCTGGCAACCCTACATGCTGGCCACATGACCCGGAAAGCTGTTTGTGGACAAACGCCGGCTCCCTCGGCCTGAGAGCGAGATGAGCACCGCAACCCCATAGTCGCCTTTGACTTGACCTAACCATCCAGGGGTCCTTTACCTTTTACCTTACCCTGCATAAATTTGTCCAATCCTCTTTTAAAGCCATCACTGCCTCCTGTGGGAGCGAGTTCCACAGATTAACTATATCTTGTGTGAAGAAGTCTTTCTTTTATCTTTCCTGGCATCTGCTCCCTCAACCTAAAAGTGTGATGAGCGCCGAAACCCCCTAGTCGCCTTTGTCTGGACTTAACCACCCAGGGGTCCTTTACCTTTTACCTACAAAGCTTTGTATGGCACCTGCGCTTTTTAAGAAAAGATTGCAAAGCTATTATAACTGGCAGAGGATCTTCCTACCCAGCTTGTTCTTCACTGCCAGGGCGAGGTGTTTGGAAGACCACCCGTTCAACTTCCAGATGATTTATGCATCTAGTTAATCAATAACAATAGGTCCGTGTAGGTCTCGCGTCTAATTTAAACTTGGGCACCTCAATGTACTCATTAAATAATAATGCATTTACATATTTTAATTATACTTTATGGACTTCAAACACAATGCAGTTAATGGGGAAGGGTGGATTTGGCAGAAGTGATTAATGAACGCAGGATAGCAAGCTATACTGCATGAGCAGTATGGAATTGGCTTCAACAATGCACACAGATCTGTTCATTCTGATACTAGCAGCAAAGCTTGGATACCTCTATCAGAAATGATGATGGTATCATTGCCAGAGTAGCCTGAAGCAAATATATTACTCCTCCTAACATAGATAGCTCACGATCCAGCATTTGCAATGAAGGAAAAGGTTGGATCCTGCAAACCAACGGTTCCTGGGAAGGTAGATTTACTAGGGATGTGCAGAGGTACCAATATTCACCTAGTAGCAGTAATTGTGCATTTTTAAAAAACCACCGATCTGTTTCTGAGTCACTCTGTGTTCTCCCTGCTTCAATCTGTGCTCTGGACACTAGGCCAGTTTTTTCTTTCCCATTTCCCAATTCTGTGTTTCCCATTCACTATAATGGTGAATTTTTAAAACAACAACAACCAGGTATAACTCTCACTCCATTAAAACCAAAGATCTGCCACAACTCCATCTTCCAGTGGAGGCCAGGGAAATGGACAGTACTCAAGAAGGGAGGAGATACTGTAGAGGAGGTGGATGAGGTAGTAGCCTGGTGTCCATTGTCATTCATAGGACTGAAGGCATGAAGCCCAAACAGTAGGTTGAGCCAAAGTCAATGGCAAGCAGAGCTCATTAAGTCTAATTTTGTCCCCTAGCAGCAGCTGGGTTCTACAAGAGCAACATTGAGACTACAGAGTAGGAAACTGACAGGCAGTTTCACACCCTTGGGCTAGTTGTAAGTATTAGGAGCCATCCTACACACGAGTAGGACCTTGGCAAAGACACATGCCCGACTGGAATGTTCTCTCCCTCCTGGTCGATCATTCGGGAGCTTCAAAAGCTTTCTTCTGCTTCATCACAGCGACTGATGCCAACAGACATCAGCACACTCAGGGATCCACAGAGTGTTCGCAGTTTGCGTAACAGACCTCAGCAACTCAGCATTTGGCTAATCTACTTTATTTACATAGAAAAACACACGGAGCACTGCAACATGGCTCCCTCTCTCTCCAGCATCAGAAAGCAAAGAGAAAGGACAAAGGACAATAGTCCCACTTCACGGAACACAGCAACACAAGCACTCTGTCTCCGTCACTTCCCACTCTGTGGAATTATAACATACACCAACATGTGATACACAACAATCCCATGACTGCAGACACAGGGAATGAATCTTCAACAGTAAGAATGCAGACCGGCGGGGCAGCTGACATTGGTGGGGCAGTGCCTCATTGCCCCAAATGGATCAGCCTCAGCTCAGAGGTTGAGTTTTGAGGCAAGGATTTAATGCAATGCCTGAGTGAAACCAACTCACTCAGTGTCCTCTACACTGACTCCCTGATCCTGAATGGGGTAACTGTGTCCCTGAAGGACCAGGTGCACAGCCTGGGAGTCATTTTGGACTCGCAGCTGTCCATGAAGGTGCAGGTTAATTCTGTGTCCAGGGCAGCTGTCTACCTGCTCCATCTGGTACCCAGTCTGGTACCCTACCTGGCCACAGACTGTCTCGCCAGAGTGGTGCATGCTCTAGTTATCTCCCGCTTGGACTACTGCAATGCACTCTACGTGGGGCTACCTTTGAAGGTGACCCAGAAACTATGACTAATCCAGAATCCTGAAAGACCTACATTGGCTCCCAGTACGTTTTCCAGTATACCTGAAGGAGCATCTCCACCCCATTGTTCAGCCCGGAAACTGAGGTCCAGCTCCGAGGGCCTTCTGGCGGTTCCCTCACTGCAAGATGTGAGGTTACAGGGAACCAGGCAGAGGGTCTTCTCGGTGGTGGCGCCTGCCCTGTGGAACACCCTCCCATCTGATGTTAAGGAAATAAACAACTACAGTGGTGCCTCGACTTATGAATTTAATCCGTTCCGAAGGCACCTTCGTAGGTCGAAAAATTCGTAAGTCGAAAAGCGCCATTGGAAACGCGATTTCCCATAGGAATGCATTGGAAACGGAAAAAAATCGTAAGTCGAAGCAACCCCATCTAAAAATTCGTAAGTCAGAAAAACCGCTGCAGTTTCCATTTGGATGTCGAGAAATTCATAAGCGTGCGGCCATTTGCCCCACTCGTAAGTCGAAAAATTCGGTTGTCGAGTCATTCGTAAGTCGAGGTACCACTGTATCTGGCTTTTAGAAGACATCTGAAGGCAGCCCTGTTTAGGGAAGTTTTTAATGTTTGATGTTTCATTCTGTTTTTAATATTCTGTTGGGAGCCGCCCAGAGTGGCTGGGGAAACCCAGCCGAATGAGTGGAGTATAAATAACAAATGATGATGATGACGACGTCGACGACTGAAAGCTGATCTCCAGAATTTCAGGCACGAGACATGCCCAGTCCTATAGGACGGGGATTGAACCTGGGTCCTTCTGCATGCAAAACTATGGCCCAGGGTTCCTCCAAAAAGGGTGCAATACTTCTCTTTCCCCACACATTTCTCTGGGTGTTTTGGGAAACAGGTGTGTGCATCTACTAAGTAAACAAGCTAATTTTGTGTCATGTATGCCAAGCACCTCTCACCTGTGCCTAACAGTGTCTCTGTTCTGACATAACCTCTTTTAATTCCATTTGACCATTGATTTGGAAATTAAATAATAAACATGGGAATGGGCCAGGCTACCAAAGTTCCCTCCCTCCTTCCCCCAATCTCTCCCTCTCTCTTTCATGCTTGATTTATGTGTTTGTTTATTTACTGATAAGTCTAAGTGTCCCCTGTTGCATTTCACGCATAATCCAGCAAATCCAAAGGATTTATTTCTGTTCCCCGTGCAATTGATTAGAAAAGTCAATGTTTTACACAAAGGATTAAAAAGAGAAATATCTTCAAGCCTTTGCAAAATCTCCTTATAAAAAGCTATTATCTCCAACACGCTCTGGGGCGCGGAGAAACCTATGTTGTGTTTTGTCAAGCATACGGAAATTCATGAATGCTTAATATGTTTCATGTTACCAGCACGGTGGCAATTATGGGAAGCTGCTCTCTAATTTGCACAGTGATTTTCTTTTTCACACGAGATCGCTGTGAGTTGTTGCAAGTTCGCATGTTCCAAACACATTAATTCCCCTCTAAGCACTTTACACCTTCTGGAATCCCTTTAAAGAAGATGCGCCCATGCAGGTTTGGATCTAATTATTTTCTGGGACACTCCGCTGAACAGCTGTTTTATTAATAGCAAAAAGGAAAAAGTGAACATATTATGGAACAAGAGTTCTGCAAAAGCAAAAGCACGATGGCTTTTCAGGGATGAAAGGACACACACAGACACACCTGCCACCGTTCTGCTCCTATATTCCTTTCCTCTGTTGCACTAAGGGTGCTCCCAAAATTCATTATCCGTAGATTTTGGAATTCTTCATCTTGCTCTGAAAGGCACCTAAGACATAAAGAACGTGGGAAGCTGTATTTAGCAAGCCATCCCTCTACAAATGAACATAGGTGGCCCAGTATACCTGAAGGTGCGTCTCCACCCCCATCGTTCGGCCCAGACACTGAGGTCCAGCACTGAGGGCCTCCTGGTGGTTCCCTCCCTGCGAGAAGTGAGGTTACAGGGAACCAGGCAAAGGGCCTTCTCGGTGGTGGCGCCCGCCCTGTGGAACACCCTCCCATCAGATGTCAAGGCAATAAACAACTACCTGACTTTTAGAAGACATCTGAAGGCAGCCCTGTTTAGGGACGTTTTTAATGTTTGTTGTTTAATCGTGTTTTTAATATTCTGTTGGGAGCCGCCCAGAGTGGCTGGGGAAACCCAGCCAGATGAGCAGGAAAGAAATAATAAATTAGTAGTAGTAGTAGTAAGTGCCGAGAGAAATGGAGTCCAAAAGGGGCCACTGACAACGAAGCAGAAGGAAACCAAATGCATACCCTCCAACATTCCTCAGATGAAAATAGGGGCATTTCTCACTCCCACCACAACTGACCCACCTCAACTTCCAATTTCTGGTCCCCCACCTGCAGAGCATTTCTACCACCACTACCCCAAAGGGACACAGCACATTCACCCTCCACGGTCCTGAGAAACCCCCTTATCCTGATTTGATTTGATTTGATTTGATTCTTTGGTAGAATTACAAAAAGAAAAACACACCACCAGTTAAAAAAAGAAAGGGGCAGGATTAGACACAGACAGACACAAACAAATCAATACTCCTTGCACTCTGCTCCATTCCCCCTTTCTTCCTATCCAGGGTGACCCTGCCATTTGCCTGTGGTGGAGTAAAAAGCTCAGGCACCCAGAATGGCAAACATGACGTGCAGCCGGGGGCGGGGCGATCCACCCACAGAGGCGGGGCAATCTGCCCACGGGGGCGCACCAATCCTCCCGGGGGTGCCAGTGGCGCCCACTGATCACGCAAATATACTCGGCATGCGGTGTTGGCCACTGGGGATGCAAGCGCCGCCCTCCGGAGGCTGCGAACGGCAGATTTCTGCAGCGATGATCGCGCCAATTGTGAGCCAGGGCACCATACAGGACTGGTCCTTGGAGAAGGCAGCCTCTCTTCCTCCTCCTCTGCTCTCCAGCAGCCACTACGAGCTGCCCAAGGGGGGAGGCCGGCAGCAGTGGCTGTGGAAAGGCCATGGAGAGGCGACGGGAGGCTCCCTTACAATTGCCACTGCTGCTGCCATGGCTCAGGACGAGCGCCGGCTCACCCACCACCCCAAACTCGGCAGTAGTGGCACTGGCAGGGGAAATAGGGACATTGCAGGATCAAATCAGAAGCCGGGGTGGGTTTCATAATTCTGTGGCTGTCACTGGGAAATAGGGTATGCAAATGCCCACAGGGAGATTTGCAAATGAGCCCTAAAATAACAAAACACCTAAGGGGGCAAAAGCAAACAGCCCGATGAGTCCTGCACATGCTTGTACAGTCATACCTCGGTTTAAGTACGCCTCGGTTTGAGTATTTTCAGTTTAAGTACTCCGCGGACCCGTCTGGAACGGATTAATCCACTTTCCATTGCTTTCAATGGGAAAGTTCGCTTCAGGTTAAGTATGCTTCAGGTTAAGTACGGACTTTCGGAACCAATTACATTCATACCTCGGGTTAAGTACGCTTCAGGTTGAGTACTCCACGGACCCGTCTGGAATGGATTAATCCACTTTCCATTACTTTCAATGGGAAAGTTTGCTTCAGGTTAAGTACACTTCAGGTTTAAGTACAGACTTCTGGAACCAATTGTGTTTGTAAACCGAGGTACCACTGTCCTTGGTGACAGCCAAGAGGCATTTTCTTGATTTAGGGAGCAATCCAAACCCAAGGGGGGCCGTTTGGAATAGGCAGCTCTCTGGCTGAGCCACCCAAGCCTGGGTTCAGCCAGGGCTACACAAGCTTCACAATACCTTCATCCCAGCTCAGCTGGAGATATGCCAGCATAAGTCCTCTATCCAGACTCAGCCAGATCAGCCAGATCAAATCACATTCCAGCGGTGGGGGGGGGGAGGCTTATCCCTGTTAGCTCACATGACCCAGCAACCCCACGGAGGTCACGCAGGCAAAAAAGGTGATGTAAGTCAAACTCTCTTCTAATGGCTTGTTTCCCCTCTGCCAGGATCAGGCTGCCAGTAGCCGTGCTTTTGAATAGAGTTTGAAACAGGGGTAAATTGCACCAGCATAATTCACCCAGGCACAAAGTATACTGGCTTCGTTTGGACTGCTCTGCCCAGTTTTAAGAGCTAATTCTATGTAGACCGCAAATTGCTTCCCCTTTCCATAGGGCTGGGTTGGTTTTTGTGCTACGCCCCAGTAAAAGAGCAGGTGGTTTGGCAGTTCTATTACTTCTTCTGCAAAAAAACGTTCCAAATAATATGGACTCCCCATCTACTATTTGTGTTAGTCCAATTTTGACGCAGAGAAGTGCCAGTAATAACCTCCATTCCCTTCCTTGTTTTGTCATAATGCTTTTATTTGGTTTTGGTTTTGAAAATCCTAATTTCAAAAGCGCTTGCTTCCTTTAGGCCAAAGTGGCTCAGATTCCAACAGAACACGAACGTCTTATTTTTAAACCCAATTAGAAGATGGTAATTACCTGTGGGACATGGATACACACACACACACACACACACACACACACACACACACACACACACACACACACCAGACTATCAAGGTGAAAATATTCTATATTAGGGGCACCTCCCTGTTGTCAGAGCACTCAGACAAAGAGGGAGCTGGCATTCTCAGGAGAGCATTTGATAAAGAGAGCAATTTCATTTTTCAGGATGGGAATGAGCAGGTGTTGGCTTTTGCTTCTGCTTCCATCCCCGCCACTGTGTGCCTTGGCTTTCCCATCTTACCAGTGAAATCCATTCGTTTTACAATTTAATTCAGAATGGTAAAATAAAGTCAGGACTAAACCGGTCTTCAAGGCCAGGGCAGTATTACACAAATGGCAGAGCAGGAGCATTTAGTGGGTCAGTTGCTATGCAGTTATTAGCTGGTAATATACAAGATTTCCAAAAATCTCTATGTGATAGCTCATATGTCTCTAGCGACTTCAAGGAAGCGTGCATTTTGAGAGATGCAGCTTTTTCCCTGCAGAGTTCTGGAGGTGGACAAAGGTCTTTTCTTGAAATCTTCCCTTATAACTGAGTAGAGATGTAAATTTTCCGGAAATTTTGAAGCCGGGGGGGGACGTTTTCTATCCTGTTTTCTTTGCAGGGGGAAATGAAATTTTGGAAAAATTGGGGAAAAAGTTCAGTGTGGAGTAGTTTTACAAATTGAGTGAAACATAGTGTATAATTTTTAAAAAAATTTCTGGGGGGGAAACGGCTTCGGGGGGAAACGGGGAAAAACTGGTTCCCCCCCACATTTTCTGGTTTTTTTTCAGGCCTTCCCATCCCTATAAATGAGAGCAGAACTGTTACAAAGAAGTTGCCAGGCTTTCCTGACAACTGATTGTACAATCTTCAGAAACCAAGAGCCACACATGAATGTGGACTACTTGCCTAGTCCTCCCGACTACCCTTCAAAATCTTCACTTTTCTGATGCATTTATCCAACATCCCCACCTCCATGCATGTATCTTAGATGGTTGCCTAAAATCTGTTATGCAACATCTTGGAAGAGGGGCTTCTCCATAGTGGTACCCCATCTTCAGACTGCTTCTCTCCTTCCCATGTACAGCTGGTCCTGGCTTTGACAAGCTTTCAGCACCAAGTGAGGCTTCCTCAAACTCAGTTTTTGGCCTACAACTCCCATGATCCCTAGCTAGCAGGACCAGTGGTCAGGTCTGGTGGGAATTGTAGTCTCAAAACATCTGGAGGGCTGAGGTTGAGGAAGCCTGTCTTATGCCCTGCTGATGTTGCTTAATTGATGAAAGTGGTTTATTGGTTTTTAACATTCACTGGAGGGCATATTAGAAATTATCGCCACTGATGCAGCAGCTAAAAAGGCCAATGCAATTCTGGGCTGCATCAATAGGAGTATAGCATCTAAATCAAGGGAAGTAATAGTACCACTGTATTCTGCTCTGGTCAGACCTCACCTGGAATACTGTGTCCAGTTCTGGGCACCACAGTTCAAGAAGGATACTGACAAGCTGTAACATGTCCAGAAGAGGGCAACCAAAATGGTCAAAGGCCTGGAAACAATGCCTTATGAGGAACGGCTTAGGGAGCTGAGTATGTTTAGCCTGGAAAAGAGAAGGTTAAGAGGTGATATGATAGCCATGTTCAAATATATAAAAGGATGTCATATAGAGGAGGGAGAAAGGTTGTTTTCTGCTGCTCCAAAGAAGCAGACACGGAGCAATGGATTCAAACTACAAGAAAGAAAATTCCACCTAAACATTAGGAAGAACTTCCTGACAGTAAGAGCTGTTCGGCAGTGGAATTTGCTGCCAAGGAGTGTGGTGGAGTCTCCTTATTTGGAGGTCTTTAAGCAGAGGTTTGACAGGCATATGGCAAGAATGCTTTGATGGTGTTTCCTGCTTGGCAGGAGGTTGGACTGGATGGCCCTTGTGGTCTCTTCCAACTCTTTGATTCTATGATTTAGCCACAGTGACACATGCCTTCGTTACATTTTGTTTGGACTACTTTAATGCACTCAGGAACTTCAGCTGGCTCAAAGAAAGGCAGCCAGATTGCTGACCGGGGCAGGCTATAGGGAACATACAACTCCCTTGTTACAGCAACTCCACTGGCTACCAGTCTGTTTCCAGCCAGGCACAATTCAAAGTGCTGGTTGTGACCTATAAAGTCCTACATGGCTTGGGTCCAAGCTATCTGAAATATTTCCTCATACAAGCCTGGTTCTGAGAGCTTTAGGGGAGGCCCTTTTCTCAGTCCCATCACCCTGTATACCTGTATCTGAAGGAGCGTCTCCACCTCCATCGTTCAGCCCAGACACTGAGGTCCAGTACCGAGAGCCTTCTGGCGGTTCCCTCCCTGCGAGCTTCCAAGTTGCAGGGAACCTGGCAGAGGGCCTTCTTGTTCTGACAGGCTTTGGGGAAATGACTGCTTTTAATGAGGGGGCTGGTGCTGTGCTGTGGCTGTTTCGTTGTGATTGTATTTTTTGCATAGATCACACACCCACACATACACATATAATTTTAATTCTATTAATGTTTAATTGTTTTAAATTATTTTTTCCCCCCATGTTATCAGGGGAAAATGCAGAATGGAAGAGGAAGAAGAAAAAGAGGCATTCAACTAAGTTTTACTCAGAGTATACCTATTTAAATTAATGGACCTAAGGCCATGTCCACACTTTATATTAAAAACATAATAATAATAATAATAATAATAATAATAATAATAATAATAATAATAATTTATTATTTATACCCCAGCCACTCTGGGTGGCTTCCAACTGACATTAAAATACAACAATCTATTAAACATTAAAAGCTTCCCTAAACAGGACTGCCTTCAGATGTCTCCTAAAAGTCTGGTAGTTGTTTATCTCATTGACATCTGGTGGGAGGGCATTCCACAGGGTGGGTGCCACTACCGAGAAGGCCCTCTGCCTGGTTCCCTGTAGCTTGGCTTCTCATAGTGAGGGAACTGCCAGAAGGCCCTCGCCGCTGGACCTCAGTGTCCAGGCAGAACTATGGGGGTGGAGACGTTCCTTCAGGTATACAGGACCGAGGCCGTTTCGGGCTTTAAAGGTCAGCACCAACACTTTGAATTGTGCTCAGAAACATACTGAGAGCCAAAGTAGGTCTTTCAAGACCGGTGTTACATGGTCTCGGCGGCCACTCCCAGTCACCAGTCTAGCCCTAGTCATAATACCCCTTCAAACAGTCACGACTTCCCCCAAAGAATTCTGGGACCTGTAGTTTGTTAGGGATGCTGGGAGTTGTTGGGAGGCCCCTATTCCCCTCCCAGAACTACAATCCCCAGAGTTCCTTGTGAAGAAGAATTGACTGTTAAACCACTCTGGGGATTGCAGTATTTCTCTGCCCTAGGAGGAGCTAAAGTGTCAAGCCAAAGGAAAGCATACACAGTGCAACTGGTTTGGCTCAGAACAGAGTGATGTGGTGGCGGTCCATGTTGTGTTCCCGTAACTTGTACAGCTGAAGTGAAAAGAGAAAGCACATTGTTTTGTGTGAGTTGCTGGAGGAACACAGTATAAATCAAAGGAGAAACAATGCCTGTGATATTAGACAGAATATTTATACTCGCTTGTCGTGCTGTTTCAGAAGGAAATAATTGGCCTTGAGAGGAGCTGGCATAGAGCATACAGAATTGCATAAAAGCCCCGGAGAGAGGCAAGAATGGAAGGTGCTCAATATCTGAGTGTGGGAATTTCTGAAGTGACAAAAAGGCATTTGCTCAGCCATCGTGGTTTCCTTACTGAGATTGCTCTGTTATCAGGATTTCTGTCAGTCTCCGCCAAACAGCTTTGCTCAGCTTATTCCCCCATGAGCTGCTCTGGGGAATGTTTTATTCATGGGAACGGTTTATTTATTGGTTTGATTTCCAGAAGGATCCCCAAGGCATTTTCCAAAAAAATAAATAAAAATGATATTCATTCATTCATATGGCTACTTGTAATTTTATTTATCACTCATTCATAGAATTTATTCCCTGCTCTTTAGCTGGAAAAACTCCCAGAGCGGCCTAATGCTAACAGCAGAAAAGGAAAAAGGGATGGGGAGGGTAGATGAAAACTCAAGCGCTGAATTTTTAATGTTATAGGGGCCTTATCATGGACAGCTTGGATGGAAACAGGATGCTCACTGTTATAACTAACTAACTAATTAACTAACAGCATGTTGGTGGCCCCGGAAAAATAGCCTGGCAACCCAATTGTTCTGAAAGCGGCTGGAATTTGTGAGGCCTTGGCTTTCTCTGTTAGAATCTGCCACCTTATTTTGTTTCCTGCTAGTCTCGGGGAGGGAATTGATACCATCACCCCCACATCAGACAGTCCAGCTGCTCCTTATAGGCAGCTGGAACTACAAAGAGCGGCCCAGCCCAGCTGGTGACAGTGTTAGCAAAGTCACCTAGGTAATGCAGATAAGATCATGCCACTCTGCTTGGTTGCCAAGTGATATCTCCACCCATCTCCATCTTGACTAGTTCACTTTAATGCTAAGAGAATTAACCCTTAAATTGCAAACTGAATGATCCCTCCTGTTGCACTTCCAGCAGAGAGGTGGAAGCCCCTTAGTGTCTGCTTCTTCTTCTCCTCGCTGTCTCTAGGTATACTGTCTCTTGGTAGTAGTAGTAGTAGTAGTAGTAGTAATTTATTTATTTATTTATTTATTTATTTATTTATTTATACCCCGCCCATCTGACTGGGTTTCCCCAGCCACTCTGGGCGGCTTCCAACAAAATACTAAAATACAATGGTCTGTTAAACATTAAAAGCTTTCCTAAACAGGGCTGCCTTCAGATGTCTTCTAAAAGTCTGGTAGCTGTTTTTTCTCTTTGACATCTGGTGGGAGGGCATTCCACGGGGCGGGTGCCACTACCAAGAAGGCCCTCTGCCTGGTTCCCTGTCACTTGGCTTCTCGCAGCGAGGGAACCGCCAGAAGACCCTCAGAGCTGGACCTCAGTGTCCGGGCATAACGATGGGGGTGGAGAAGCTCCTTCAGGTATGTTCTTATAAGGACACACTTTCCCTGTGAAACACCCTCCTTTCAGATGTCAAGGAGATAAAGAACTACACAGCTTTTAGAAGACAGCCCTGTATCAGGAAGTTTTTAATGCCTGATGTTTTGCTATGTTTTTATTTATGTTGTAAGTAGCTGGGGAAACACAGCCAGATTTTTTTGGGGGGGGGGTTATAAATAATAAAATTGTTCCTGTTGTTGTTTCAATTCTCTGTAGTTTTACAGACACAAATTGCTTCCAAAAGGGATAAACTCCTAGCAAATGGGGCAGAGGCTTCTCAGGTCCTGAAGCTGTTTTCCAGTGATGTTTTTATGCTCGCAGGGACCGCACTGGGGAGCCCAGAGGTAGACCTTTGGTCTGATCCAGGAAGGCTCGTCCTATGTCAGTGGTGGCGGACCTAAGGCACGTGTACCAGAGTGCATACTTAGAGCCCTCTCTGTGGGCATGGGTGCCATCGCCCCAGCAGGTCCATTGCTGAGGGTTGGCAAAGTGGGCAGCCGCTCCCACACACACACACCTCTGTGAGCAGGAAACGCTCCCTAGAGCACACACTGCCCACAGCGGCGTCGGAGGGAGTTGCACGCCATGCTGGTGGGGTTGGGAGTCCAGCAACATCTGAAGGGCAACATAATGGTTGCCCCTGCACCAATAGCCTGTCTTTCCTTCATCACGGAACTCAAGGTTTTGAGGAACTCACGGAACTCACGGAATTCATGGGGTTCTTAGACAAACTCTCATCAAACAGCAAAATATTATTATTATTATTATTATTATTATTATTATTATTATTACCCCCACCCATCTGGCTGGGTTTATTTATTTATTTATATTTACTTGTATGTGTGCATGCAGACAATCATTATTATCCCGTATTAAATTGCCTTGTTGGCACTTTGCGATTAGTAAGTGGGTTTTGGGTTGCGATTTGGGCACTCGGTTTCTAAACGGTTCACCACCACTGAGCTATGTTCTTCTTTGAAACATATTTTCCCATTCCTTTTGTCATTCTATCAGATTTCAGGGGCAGCGTACATCATACACAAAAATACAGAAAATAGCACATGGAACGAGGGACGTTGAAGAAAGAGACAGGAAGAACAGAAACATGGGTGGGAATTCCTTATGTTTTCTTATTCATCCCGTGTCCAGAATAGACCTCAATCCAGTGATCATAATCAGTACTGATTGATGCTTTCAGCCTCCAAACAATACGTAATTATGGGATTTCCCCCCTCCCATTTGCATTGTGTTTCCTTTTCATTGAAAGGCATGGGGTGGAATAAAATAATGATAACACAATTTACATCATTAATTACATAAGTCACATAATTTAGCCACAAGATGAATAACCTACTTTGGGGCAGAAGTTGAACTGTAGGAGAAAGGAAACGGCGTTGCCTATGACAAACACAGAATGACAAATGATGCATTCTTGCATAAAAAGCAGACTGAAAGTTACCTCAAATGAGTAAACCTATTTGATTTTACTTTCTTGGGCTCCTTGATCACTGCAGATGGTGACAGCAGTCACGAAAAGACTCCTGCTTCTTGGGAGAAAAGCAATGACAAACCTAGACAGCATCCTAAAAAGCAGAGACATCACCTTGCCGACAAAGGTCCGTATAGTTAAAGCTATGGTTTTCCCAGTAGTGATGTATGGAAGTGAGAGCTGGACCATAAAGAAGGCTGATCGCCGAAGAATGGATGCTTTTGAATGATGGTGCTGGAGGAGACTCTTGATAGTCCCATGGACTGCAAGAAGATCAAACCTATCCATTCTGAAGGAAATCAGCCCTGAGTGCTCACTGGAAGGACAGATCGTGAAGCTGAGGCTCCAATACTTTGGCCACCTCATGAGAAGAGAAGACTCCCTGGAAAAGACCCTGATATTGGGAAAGATGGAGGGCACAAGGAGAAGGGGACGACAGAGGACGAGATGGTTGGACAGTGTTCTCGAAGCTACCAACATGAGTTTGACCAAACTGCGGGAGGCAGTGGAAGACAGGAGTGCCTGGTGTGCTATGGTCCATGGGGCCACGAAGAGTCGGACATGACTAAACGACTAAACAACAAATTTGTTTGTTATTTGGCCTGGAGCCAAATCCATGGCAAAGAATGAAAGGTGTTTAATAATAGAAGGTCATGGTTTGTGTGACTTATAAACGGCATCCTTTTAAGTGAGGGATTTGCCCTCAGTTCATAGGCCGTCCCGTGAAAGGCTGCCCACCCTAAAGTGGAACTTCCCTTCTTAATTTTTAAAGCTTGTAGAAATAATGGTGATTTGCAGCATTGGGGAGTGCTGCCTAGGAATTGGCAATCATGCCGCTGGGAGATATTACACTTCATCGGCATGCTGATATACGATTCCCTCGAGGTCTTGCTGTTGCTACCCAGCAAAAGGCAAGAACAGGGGGGGGGGATTCACCAACCCATGCACACACAGAGAGGCAATGCTTTGCCTCTAGACAGAGAGAAAAGGCTCCTGGCAATTAAACGGACTGCTTAGCTATGCCAGTGTTATGTGCAAAGACAATGTAGCTTTAAACAAGGCGCATGATGTTGTTGCGTCTCCTCCTCCTCCAGCATGAAAAGTAATTCTGCTCCTCTGAAATAGAACCCTGCTGTGTACAGCACTGACTGGCTAGCGCTCATCACCACTCCTGGCATAACCATGTGGCAGCCTTGAGCATCTGCTGGGGTGGGGGGCAAGAGGCCACTGCCATTTTATCCCTTGTGGCCAACACTGGAGAGCTTGCATTTCAATTTCCCACAATACCCCAGAGCTGTGTTGCATCAGGTGCATTGTGGGTAATTTAAATGGCAGCTATCTGACATGGTTTTGGGGGTCCGACTTTCAGGTGACAAGAATGTGGACCCAGAGTAATGGAGATTTTTTATGGGGGGTGATCAAAATGTTTCTCAGGGACCATAAGTTTTGAGGAGGGGCTTAAAGGGAATAAGAGAAGAGGAGATGTTCTGGGAGGCAGCTCCAGGCATAAGGGGCAACAAGGGAGAATCGGTGGATCGTTTCGGGAATCAGGAGACCACAAGACGACTGAAGGTGAAAGAGTTGTCCTCTCATTTCTTCCCCACCCCATTCTTTAGAGAGGGTGTCTGCCTTTTAAAATTGTTTTAAGCCTAATTTACACAAGTGTTTATTCACTGCTTTTGAAAGGAAGAGCAAAGCTGTAAATTGGCTGTAGACATTAGGAAGGGTTTATGACAGAGGTCGGCAACCTAAAGCCCATGGGCCAGAAGTGGCCCATGAGGGTCGCTTAACAGGCCCATGAGCCACCCCCAAACTGACCTGCCCACTTGGCAAGTCCCCGCACGCTGTGCTAAACCGGCCCAGTGCGGCGCGGGGACTCTCTTCCACAGCTCTGGAAATCACGTATGAGCATGCCCAGATGCCAGAAATCGCATCTGCGCATGTCCCTGGCACCAGAAATTGCTTCTGCGCATGCCCAGACGCCGGAAATCGCTTCTGTGCAGCCGCGATTTCCAGCGTTGCGCCGAGCTGGTTTGGCCCACGGAGGATCTCCATGGGAGTGATCCAGCCCATGTCCGGTAAGCCTTGCTGACCCCTGATTTATGACATCACATGCTCCAGCCAATCCGTGCTTTGCACAGCCACAGCTTCTGTTACGGCAAGTTTCCCCCCGGTATGCATTTTCCTCTGTAAAACATATTTTATTGAACAGTGTGGTGAGTACGCTTCCTCATATTAATGTGCCACTCAGATCAACGTGCATTTGGCTAAATCTCTCTGGCGTCCATTTGTCTCCCGTGAAAAGGGGAGGATATTTGGGTGTGGGCAAGAAATGCTGAAAAGGCTGTTGGGACTTTGGCTCAGCTTTAATCAGAACATGTCCAATAAAGCAAAATAATGAAAGCTAGGGGGGCATAGCTGTCCAGTCTCCCGTTTTCCCCGGGAAATCCCCGTTTTTCCAGCTGTTCCTAGCTGAAAAAACGGATTTTTTTGTTTTTCCCCAGTTTATTCTGGCGCAGCGGCCATTTTGGAACTGGGCGGAGCATGCTCAGAAGCGACTTTTGATGCATTTTGGAACTGGGCAAAGCAGCATCAAAAGTCACTTCTGAGCATGCTCCGCCCAGTTCCAAAATGGTGGCAGCGCTACTTCCGGTCTGCTATTTCCGGCCTGGTCCCTTATTTCTCTGACAGCAACTTGGCAGGTATTGGGGGGGGGGACCAAATACGACATCGTTTCTTCAATGAGGTGTCATAGCTCAAAGAAAGAGCCCATTGTTTGTTTGAAGAAGGTTCCAAGTTGATTGCCTGAGATCTCCACGAGAAGGTCTCAATTGGCAGGGGTGCAAATAATCTCCAAGACCCAGGAGAACCCAACCAGTCAGAGCCAACGAAACTTAGTAGGAAGTACTAACAGCCTGACTCCATTTGAGACAGCTTTATTGGAGGACGTTTCTGTGCCTCCTGCAACCTTAATAAGCCATTGCTCTGCTTACCATCAGACACAAAAAAGGTCAAAACTGTTGTTCTGTCTGACATGGTATTTTGTGGGGTCCTTGCATCGCTGCACAAAATCTGCTACAGCATTATGAACCATCAGAGGAATTTTGCAGCTACAGAAACCTGATTTCCTCTTGGCCACAGAGCAATAACTCCCATTAACCTTAACACCGAGTCCTGTGCGTGATGTGAGCACCCATTTCCAATTCTGCTGCTTACATGTGCCTCTGCTGTGAACTTGCGGAAGATGAGCTTTCTGCTTCTCTTGGGAAATTGTTTCCAGTGTTTAGAAATAAGTGTTGTTGCTTTTCTAGCCAAAACCGCAGCTTCAATGGGCAGGACGGAAGTATCAGACCACTTTGGGGGTGGGGGTGGGGCAGTAGCAGAAGAAAGGAGGGCTGAGAATTAGGGGTAGGGTAGAAATTTCATTCTGTTTGCATTCAAAAGTGAGCCCACTGAACACGCAGTTTTGAAATAATACATGAACCAAAACACAGCCGTGCTTCGAAATCCACACCTCTCTGAATTTTGCAGTGCCAAGGGAATGTGCGGGGCAAAGCATATACTAGGGGAAAGTGAGCATGTAAATCCACACATTAGTGAAAACTCATGTGCAAAAATGCATTAAATCGGGGAAATTGTTTTGCAAAGATATGGTTTATCGGGCAAAATTACAGAAGAACATTAGGAGAAATTGGCATGGAAATGCTAATGCGTTTTCATGAGGACTTATTTGCAAGCTAAATCGAATAATGCAACCTGGTGTGGCAATATGGAGAACAAATTTAAGGGTGGGGAAATGAGAAACAGAGATCCAACCCTCCCTATTGAGCATGCTCAATGGGAACAGAATGCTAACTGAGTGTTGGAGCCCGAAGGAGTGTTGGAGTTCTCAGGGCACCTAAGCATTTCTAATTGTCTTCTTTACTTCAAACTTCCCCCTCTCACAAAACTGCATTTATCTAAATGGGCCTGCACTTCCCCCATCCTTGCACTATTGCAGTACACAGACACTCAAGTGTGACTTGGTTATCACAAATTGCATCTATTTATTATATAGCACTTATGACTAACCGACTTATTTATCTATAACACTTTATGAGCTGCTTAACCACAGAGTCTAGGGCTTGCTGATCAGAAGGTCGGCGGTTCGAATCACCGCAACGGGGTGAGCTCCTGTTGCTCGGTCCCAGTTCGAAAGCACATCAAAGTGCAGTTCGAAAGCACATCAAAGTGCAAGTAGATAAATAGGTACCGCTCCGGCGGGAAGGTAAACGGTGTTTCCGTGCGCTGCTCTGGTTCCCCAGAAGCAGCTTTGTCATGCTGGCCACATGATCCAGAAGCTGTCTGCGGACAAACACCGACTCCCTCGGCCTATAGAGCGAGATGAGCGCCACAACCCCAGAGTCGGACACGACTGGACCTGATGGTCAGGGGGCCCTTTACCTTTACCTTTCTCTATAAATACACCTGAAGCAACACACAAAGGTGTTAAATCGTTAGCAGTGCTTTTTTTCTGGGGGTACTCAAGGGTAAAAGTGTGGCACTTACTTCATAGTGAGTACCGGCGCCATTTATTCTTTCTATTTTTAAAGCACTGGTGATCAGTCATCAATAGCAGATTCAACACAACAAGGGTGTTAAGTCATTCTCAGCCATCAAGGCTATATTCACCTAGGAAAAAAGGCTGAACAACTTCAATCCTTAAAAAAGGTCAACAACTTTGTCGGCCCTCACGCATGTTCACTTCATCAAATCAGGCCCTCTTTGAACAAAGTTTGGGCACCCCTGATCTAGAAAGATCCATCTCTTGCCACCCACCCCCTTGCACCGGTCAGAATGGGTTGTTGTTGTTTAGTCGTGTCTGACTCTTCATGACCCCATGGACCAGAGCACGCCAGGTAGTTCTATTTGGGTAGTCTGTCCTATATAATGCCAGCAGGCACTGATATAACATCAACAGTGAAGTGATGTGAACACACTCACTTGGAAATAAGCTTGACTGCGTTCAGAGTCACCCTGCCAAGCATTTGCAGCCTCAAACTGAGGGACACTGGCAATTCCTTCATGATAGAGTCTCCATTTCTGGCCTGGCACCCATACAGAGTGCTAATGGGCAATTGCAGTGATTAGAATGCATTGGAAGACAAGAGTGCCTGGCGTGCTCTGGTCCATGGGGTCATGAAGAGTCAGACACGACTAAACGACTAAACAACAACAACAACAGAATGCATTGACTTGCTTGCTGGTAATTCCCACGATTTGCCAATGGCTTCTGGGCGATTGTTTCAAAACACAAACTTAGGCCCCACCAGCAGCATCCTACCCACTTAAGCAGTCAAACAATCCTGGGAATAGTAGTTTGTCAAGGGTACTAAGAATTGTTTGGAGAGAGCTATGAGGGTTTCTAAGGAGGAGGGATTGGCTTCTAAACCACTCTGAACTTTGTAGCTCTGTGACTACACCTACAGTAGCAATGTCCAGCACCCTTAGCAAACTACAGTTCCCATGGTTATTATTATTTGGGGGGTGGGGTCATGACTATTTAAAATGGCATGATACTATTTTAGAGTGAAGATGGAACCCAAGCTCAAGGCATTACTGCTAGTATATAAACCCCCCAAACAACTGTCTTGACCGTTATACAATCCCCAGATCACTGCAATTGTCTGGAAAAGCCCTCCTGACTGTCCCAGCTATAATATATATTGATTTGGTTTCTACACCAACGATGAGTTTCAACATTACAGCACCCATACCCCAGAGCATTGTTCCCATTCAAGTCAGAAGGGCGCTTACAATCCTGCTACAGTCATACCTCATGATACGTCCGCTGTGGGTTGCGTCTTTTCAGGTTACGGACGCGCCGAACTTCCGGGTTCGGCGCATCCGTAATGTGTGCGCATGTGCAGAAGCGCCACATTGCGCAACGCACGTGCGCAGATGCGCCGCTTCAGGATGCAGCCTTTTCATGTTGCGAATGGGCCTCCGGAACGGATCCCGTTCGCAACAAGAGGTACCACTGTATTTCATCACATTTTTATTTGGCCAAGCATTTTTAAAGAATTACAGCGGGCAACCATTTTGCATGGGGTTCCGTTCCTGGTTCCCACAAGCATCAGCCAAATGCACATAAACTCGTCCCTCTCCATTACACCCCCATTATGCCTCACCCCTATTACTCCCCACCCCCACCCACCCTGGTTCTACTCCTGTTCTGTCCTCTTTCGGACCCCAAAGGACCTGTGCGTCAGCCAACATACGTCGATCGGACACACGCAAAATGGCCGCCACCTGTAGTTTGACCACAGGACTACCTGTCCTGCGTTTTCTGATGAGATTTGAATGGTTTTTGTTGTACACTGCCATGCTACTCTTTTTGAATGAGTTGGCGGTTTATACAAATCATTAATAAGGACAACAATAAAATGCTCATGCCCTTCCAGCAACCACAACAGCAGAGGGAGAACAAAGCCTTTCCCAATTTATCGTTCCGCTGCGAATGTTCTCCCAAACTAAACCCCACCTGTGTGTCCAGGGTGGGAACATCTGTTAACTTCCACCACAGAGCCTCTTTCCTCCGCACGCTTCCGGCTTGCAACAGAAAGCTGGGTTTTATTTTCAACTCTTCTCTAGTTACTTAGTCATGGTTTATTAACTGCTATCACCGAATGGTTCTTACTTCAATTTCCTTGATTTAATTCGGGGGAACACTTTCCAGCTAGTGGCCAGAATGTAGGCTTTGGCTTAACTAATGAAATATATAATTAATCTACATTAATGGTGGTTAACAGTGCCACAAACTCAATTGGCTGAACTCTTTATGAGCTCCTCTTCTCTCTCTCCCCTCCCCAATTCCCCCCCACCCCACAAGCAGAAATGTCCGGCGCTGCCTCAAGGAATGGAAGCAGGCAAACGCAGGGGAAACCAGTTGAGTTTCTCCTCAAGGAGCATGTGAGCCATCTAGTGGCGCCGGCTTGTGGCTGCAGCCGGAGGCTCAGACAAAATGGCTGCCTTAACAGAACGTGCCTGACTGAACAGTGCTTGATTTATATAGACAGCTCCTATTAATCACTGGGGATCTCTAACCCTCTGCATGCTACAGTTTGGAGTGAATTTGTGTTTTGGGGGGGGGAATCAACCAAGGGGGCGGGAATGTGCAAGGGCACGGGGAAGGCAGCACAGCCCAAACCAGTCCACAAAATGCCAGCTGAGCCACATGTTATATTTGCTCTGGGGAGGCTGCCATTGTCATGAATAACACACCATCCTAGGTGAAGTTCAGAAGGGGGAGGTTCAAGGGTTTCCCCCTTCCAAGTCTATTAGAAGAAGGAATGGTGGAGAACTTGGCTCAGTTCACATATAAAGGCTAACCCAGGCATCCCCAAACTTTGGCCCTCCAAATGTTTTAGACTACAATTCCCATCATCCCTGACCACTGGTCCTCTTAGCTAAGGATCATGGGAGTTGTAGGCCAAAACATCTAGAGGGCTACAGTTTGGGGATGCCTGGGCTAATCTGTTTATTTTGCACTTCTTTTTTTAATAATAATTTTTATTGCATTTTTTCAAAATACAAAGAAAAACACACAGAAAAAAAGACACTACAATAAAGACAATAAAAGAAAAATAAACACAGAACAACAAATTACTTATTCCTTTTTCCTCTCACATTTTACATAGGGACCCCCTCAGGCTCCCATCCACTGTGGTTCTTTAATATAGATCATTTTAGCAATTTCTATACCAAATTAATCACCTTATGTAACCTTATTTTACGCCTTACCATTAACATATTCATCATTTCCACAGTTTAATTTCAGCCTAATTCTAGTCTTAATATATAACTTATGCATATTTTTTAAAATACAACTTAAACTCTTTCCATTCTTCTTGCGTCGCTTCTTCCCCCCTACCGGTATTTTGCACTTCTTGAAAGAATACACGGACTGAAAAAGCAGCCATCCTTTAAAAGCCGTACTTCTCTGTTTCCTGCAATGCAGTTCCCCAGGCAAGTAGTATGTAGAGAAAGAATAGACTGGGGAAACTGCTTGCAAAAGAAAAAGAAAAGAAAAAGTGGAAGGTTGCATGCAAACACGTGCCTGTTAGGAAAACCCAGCATTAAAATGCTGATGAAAATTTCATTAGAGCTTAAAAATAAATAAATCACAAACGGATGTGAAAATGCAAACCCTCCAAGCGGTCCCTAAGATTGGATACAACACAGGATCTTTTGGCGTGGAGCACCTCCAAAGTCTCCCTCAGCACATTCTAATCGAGCAGATCCTAGGGCCTTATTTATTGATTAAATTTACATACTGCCTTTCGTCCAAAGTTCACTGGGCGCGCAAAATGAATAACATATTTACAAACAACAGCAACAACTCCCCCCCCCACACACATGCATTTCAAATGCCAAAAATCAGTGGTTCCCAATTGGTGGTCCGTGAACCCCAGGTGGTACACATCGCCCACCCGGGGGATCCGTGGCACCATTCATGTAACAAAAACAATCATAGAGCTATTTTCATAGAAAAAGAGGTGCCGGAACTCACCAGGAATACCTCCCTCATTCCCTCAGAACAGCAATGGCGCCCACCTGAGAGGTGCCAGAACTGAGTTCCGGTGAGTTCTGGCTGAAAAAAGCCCTGCATAGAGGTATCAAAATTTTCAGAAGTAGGGGGTCCATAGCTTGGCTTTTGAAAAACAGGGGGCCCTCAGTACTTAGCTAACTGGGAACCACTGGCACAGTTTGTTTAACAGCTAAAGGCCTGGGTGAAGAAGAATGTTTTCGCCTGGCGCCTAAAGATGTGTAATGAGGGCGCCAGGCGAGCCTCTCTGGGCTACTGGCCACAACTGGCGACAAATCTCTGCAACGTAATGCAACAAAGGCCAATCTTCTTCTTTTTAATTTGTTTTTCCATGGCGTAGAATGCTGCCATCTCTTCTGGAAAGAAAATCCTATAATGGAAGCAGCTGTCCTCCTAACGGGGAAAGCGGTAATCATTATTTTTGAACAAAACCGAGCTGCCCATTGAAAAAGGGGTGTGTGTGTGTGATTGTGTGAAATAGGATCTCAGTTCTTGGAGCTGTGCCTGGACCAAGAAACTCGGAGGCCTTTCCATATTGTTTGATGAATTGAACCATAAGATAAACCACTGCCTGGCACGACACTCTGCCGAGTCTTAAATCAAAGCAAAGGGATATCTAAATAGGTCGCCGGGGCAGCTGTGATTTGGCCTGTTGGGCATAGTTTGGCTCCTCTTCATTTCTCTCTCTCTCTTTCTCTCTCTCTTTCCAGTTAGTTTGGTGCTCACTCTGTCACATGCTTCAATCAAAAGCCTGCTGGTTTAATTCGGAACAGCCAAATCAACAGGAGGGCGAACAATTGTTGTTGATTTCTGGCCATGTAACTTGATTGCTGCTTTATTTTAGGGGACAAGCAGCTGGGAAGTATACAACTGCATTTTAATGTCCAAAAGCTCACTTTCCGACTCATTAAACTTTCCACTCACATCTACCGATATCCAGGGCCATTGGTAACAGGCGGAAGAAGGGTGTCAAGGGCCAAATCGACCCCCCACTTACATGAATGAATTTCATTCGTCTGGCAAGACTTTCCCTTCATCTTCTTTTATGGCTCTGTTTTCTTTCCAAAGAACAGCTGTTTGCTTTGTTTCCAGACAAGACAGATCTCATGACAGTCTGTCGTGTTAAGCAAAACTGGAATGCTAAATCACCGGGGGAGGGAGATGCAAATTATATGGCCCTGGACCACAATACTGGCTGACCCCTCTCCCACAAAGGATGTGCTAAGACATCATCAGAGGCCCTTTTCTATATGCCCCTTCTGAGAGGACCTGGGAGAGTGGCCACAACACACGGGGCCTTTTTGGTTGTGACCTCCCCATCTCCTGTGGAATGCTCTCTTATGTGAGGCCCACCTGGCACCAACAGTGTTTCGGCAACAGATTTTTTTTTAATCCCTGTTCCTTTGGCATTTGATGGAATCTCAAAAGCTTTTAAACTTGGTTGTAAGATGCCTAGAGACTTCTCTGTGGTTAGGTGACTAACAAATGAATTAAACTAATTAATTAATTGGCACATTTGTCCTTTAAGCATGAGCCAGAGGAAGAAAGGGGGCTTAGAAAACAAAGCTGATGATATTTGGGAATCATTTCCTTTGCCCTCCTTCTGAAGTGCTAGTCCACTTACAATTGACTTGGATCCAGCATGCCTAACAGATGTCGCCTTCCCTACTTGATCGTCCATGCCTTAAGATCATCCTTTATTTCCATCCCTTCTTTGCCAGTGCAGGCTGGTCTATTGGAGCAAATGGGGCACTGCCCAACCAACCTCAATCTGCCCTGAGCCAGCCCCCACCAGCCTCCTTTCTCACACAAAACCTACTCCTTAGTCTCAGTGTTGAACGAGTTGGCTCTGGCACCTACGCTTTGGACTCCTCACCTTCCACCCCACCAGCCACCACTGAGTAAAGCATGGGTGTGGGCGTGCAGACTTATTGGGTCATAGTTGCACTGCATCGTGGGTTATGTAGTGTTAAGGCTGTGCGTACAGTAGAGCAGAAGGGTGCGGTACAGATGCGAAGAACACAAAAGGTCTCCCGTTTGAGGGCAATTTCTTTCTTAGCAACACCTTACAGTTCATCCTCTCATAGATTGTTACTGTCAGGGGACCACCAGGGGTCAGCGGAGAGTCCAGGGAGTGGGGACAAGGGCTCTCCGATGCAGAAAGAGCCCGGGATGGCAGTGCTGCGGAGTCATCCGCAGGAGGTGGTGATGACCCTCAGGAAGCGGTGCAGAGCCTTGAGGATGCTGAGGGGGGGAAGGTCCTCAGAGGGAAGCGTTGGAGGGTCGGACCAGAGCGCTCAGGAGGGGGAGGTGTCAGAGGAGACAGCAACAGCCCCCCAGATGGGGAGGGTTCTCCACCAGCCCCATCACCCCAAAAATGGAGGGGTGAAAAGAGGCGTGCAGAGAGGAGGAGATTCCAAACACCCAGTGTGTTCTGTTGGCGGAAGTCACGAAGCACGGTGGTTCCGGATTCTGATTCAGGATAGTCATGCTTTTTGTTGCTCTGTCTTGTACATATGTATATAATAAAACTCTGTAAAAACCAGCCACAGAGTTTGGAGCGGATTACTCGTGAGGAAGCAGCCAGCACCATTACAGTTACACAACCAGCATTTGGACTTACTGGTCTTATCCCTAATGCTCCTGAGAGCCCTCTTAAAGCTTCCAATGCAAGATTTTGACCAGCTACCTACAGCTCTCTGTAAAGCAAGATGGCAACCATCTTCCTATGTCCTCCTGCGCATCTGCTTCTGGTCACTCTTGTTTGAAGTGCTGCTGCAGCAGAGATCATTCAGTTTGTTACGAGGATTGATTGGGTTCATGTTAAAGTCAACTAACCAAGAAAGGGTTGGGTGGAGGTGTTGCTTAGCAACCAAACAGAATGGCATGATTTTCACTCAGGTAACCCATGCTCTGTGTAGTTCTGATGGAGTCTTTCCTCTGTATGTGTATGCCAAGGGAGCTAGCATTTGCCCACAGACAGCTTTCCGGGTCATGTGGCCAGTGTGACTAAACCGCTTCTGCCGCAACGGGACACCGTGATGAGAGCCAGAGTGCACAGAAACGTTGTTTACCTTCTCGCCACATTGGTACCTATTTATCTACTTGATTTTGAACTGCTAGGTTGGCAGGAGCTGGGACAGAGCAACGGGAGCTCACCCTGTCACAGGGATTCGAACTGCTGACCTTCCGATTGGCAAGCCCAAGAGGCTCAGTGGTTTAGACCACAGTGCCACCCACGTCCCGACTTGTGTTGTATACCTCCTTGCTATATACAACGCCAGAAATAAGCTCTCTGTTCCTTTCTCCTCAAATTATATACTGATTTTGTTCTGTGTCCCTTGGTGAAGTGTTATCAGGATTTATTTTCTCTCTGGCATCCATCTGCGATATTTAATTGACTTTGCTAACAGCCCTCTGTTTCAGTTCTGATCCAGACCATGGCTAAGGACATCAAACTCTCATAGCCGAGCCAAAACACACCAAGTTGGGCAGCAATCCCTTTTGCAGTCACTGAAAGACACCAACCCGGCTGCCCATTCAGATATGCTTTGTTAAACTCAAGCTGTGAAATATCTTTGATCTATGTGCAGTCTACTTGAAAGATGCAACATCTAAGTTGTCTAGAAAATTGCCACAAGTAACTTTCACTACAGTTAAAGCTGGGAAAGGGAGCCCTAGACAAAAAATGTTGAAGGCATTTGAAGGAAATGTTGCTACAGGGCTGTGGGGCTTCGCTATTTAACCCCCCCCCCCCAGTCGGGATTTTTAAAGTAGTTCTCTGCATCCCAGGGCGCATCATCACCCCCGATCCTTAATCTAAATATATAGAAATGTTCACGATGCGTGCGCAGGGGCCAATGTATGGAGATACAGGGGGGAGGGGACAACAGAGGGCTCAGACAAAAATAAATACTGGGAAATGGAACCCAGAAACTGACAGTTCCTTCTCCAAGGGTGGGGGCCAATGTAGGAAGATACTGGGGGTAGGGGCCAACACTCCCCAGGGACAACAAAGGGCTCAGACAAAAGTGCATGCTGGGAAATAGAACCCAGAACCTAACAGTTCCTTCTCCAAGTGTGGTGGCCAAGGTATGGAGATACATGGGGGAGGGGCCAACACTCCCCAGGGACAACAGAAGGCTCAGACAAAAGTGCATGCTGGGAAATAGAACCTAGAAGCTGACAGTTCCTTTTCAAAGGGTGGGGGCCAAGGTATGGAGATACAGGGGGGAGGGCGAACACTTCCCAGCAACAGAGGGAAGGGTATCCTACCGAAACAGAGGGATGAGCCGGGTTGGAGGGAGGAGGGGTAGGATACGTCATGGACCGGGACAGTGGGGGGATCACAGGAAAGAACCACAGCAACGCGTGGCCAGATCAGCTAGTAATACAATAAGTATGATTGGTTACATTTGCATACATTACTATATAGATATGTGTATATTGATAAACATATTTGTATTAGGACTGCCAGTCAGTGTAGACAATACGTGCTCTGCCACTAAGCTACCCAACCCCCCGGGCAAGAGATTACAGACCTCGGGATCTCTTGGACTGACTAATTGCTTGTGCTTTAATGATGAATCTACCCCATTTGTCACTCCTTTGAACATTTAATTAACCAGTATTGCAAGACAATTAGGTACCGAATTAGGATAAATTAAGCTTGCTAGCATGCTGGCTTTCACGGGCATACAGAAACGATCCCAACCACTGCGAACACAAATGTTCAAAAAGGATTATTTATTTAAACAAATGTAACCGGAGAAGAAGAATGTAATTTGCAATAAGTTGCATGTTCTCAGCATACTGAATGTTTAAAGGGCTGGTTGGGGAGACTGTAACTCGGTGGGTAAAGCACGTGTTCTGCATGTGAAAGGTCCTAATTTCAACCCCCAGGATCTCAACTTTAGTCTGTCTAGAGTATTGCGCTAGATGGTCCAACTTGGTCCATGGCAGCTTCCTGTGAGCATCAATATATAAGATAACTAGCTGACCCGGCCACGCGTTGCTGTGGGTCTTTCCTGTGATCCCCCCCACCCTGTCCCGATCCATGACGTATCTTGCCCATCCTCCCTCCACCCCGGCTCATCCCTGTGTTTTGGTAGGATATCCTTTCATCTGTTGTCATTGGGGAGTGTTGGCCCCTCCCCTATGTATCTCCATACCTTGGCCCGCACCCTTGGAGAAGGATCTGTTAGGTTGTGGGTTTTATTTCCCAGTATGTACTTCTGTCTGAGGCCTCTGTTGTCCCTGGGGAGTCTTGGCCCCTACCCCCGGTATCTTCCTACATTGGCCCCCAGCCTTGGAGAAGGAGCTGTCAGTTTCTGGGTTCCATTTCCCAGTATTTACTTTTGTCTGAGCCCTCTGTTGTCCCCTCCCCCCTGTATCTTCATACATTGCCCCCTGTGCACGGATTGTGAACATTTCTGTATATTTAGATTAAGGATGGGGGGTGATGATGTGTCCTGCGGCGCAGAGAACTACTTAAAAAATCCCGAGGGGGGGTCAAATAGCGAAGGCGTATAGCCCCGTAGCAAGAGATAGGCCCAGAGAGAAGGAGGGGGGGTCATATGGGCCACTTGGCGCGGGTCTCCAAATCTAAAGGGGGTATCGGTCTGCATATTGATAATCAGTAAAATGAAAAAAGTAAGAAAAGGGTTAAAAGCAGGGGCACATTATCTTATCTACGGTTTTAGATTCCTTTTTGGATTGGTGTAGTTGTAGTTTTGGTGAAGGTAGTTTATCCTGGGGTTGTCCTGGGTAGAAATGGATGTTGGAGTGATGTGCAAGTAAAAGGTGGGAGGTGGGTATGAGATCCGAAAAGAATTTTAAATATTCAGAAGGTATAAAGTTATGTTGCTGGGGGTAGAGATGTGGTATCCTACCTTTAGAGTCCTTTTTGGATTGGTGGAGTTGTAGTTTTGGTGAAGGTAGTTTATCCTGGGGTTGTCCTGGATATTTGCCAGGTAGAAATGGATGTTGGATTGATCTGCAAGTAAAGGGTGTGAGGTTGCTATAGGATAGTAAAGGAATTGTAAATATTCAGAAGTTAAGAAGTTATGTTGCTGGGGGTAGAGATGTGGTATCCTACCTTTAGAGTTGGTTTTGAGTTGTTGGAGTTGCAGTTTTGGTGAAGGTAGTTTATACTGGGGTTGTCCTGGAACTGTGGAAGGTGTGAATGGATGCTGGAGTTGTCTGTAATTAAGTTTAATTTTCTTTTTTGATTGTAGAAGTCGAGGGATGGTGTTGGAGAGGTTTATAGGACTTTGTTTATGAGGGGATTTTGAGAGGGGAAGTATTTGACGAAGGTAAGAGGGAATGGATCGGAGGATGGTGGGGTAGGAGGTCATTAAGGTTGTGGAAAGCTTTTGAGGGGTATTGGGGTGGGTGTGATTATGAGAGGGAAAGGATCGTAGGATGTTGTTGGAGAGGTTTGGAGGATGTAATTGAGTAGGGGATGAAGAGGGAGAAAAGCGTTCATAAGAGTATGTTGGGGGGGGGTTGAGAGGGAAATGTAGAGAGGACGGTGAGAGGGACCGATCAGAGGATGGTGGTTTGGTGTTTCTGAAGATGGTGGAAAGACTCTGAGTGTCTGGGGGGGTGTTATTGTGAGAGGGGATGGATCGGAGGACTGTGTTGAAGACGTTAGGAGGAAGTTGTAATGGAGTGGTTAAATAAGAAGGTAATTGTTTTTGAGGGGTTTGGGGGGTGTTTGTGAGAGGATAAAGGATCGCAGGACGGTGGTTATTAGGGTCGGAAGATGGAGGAAAAGTTTGGAGGCCGGGGTTGGGGAGTGTGAGTGTGAGAGGGGAAAGATCGGTAGAAGGATAAGAGGCAGCGGATCGGAGTACGATGTTCGAGATGTTAGGATAATTAGGAAGGAAATTGTTTATGAGGGCCTTTGGGGGGGGGTTATTGTGAAAGGGGAAAGGATCGGAGGACGGTGAGTGGGAAGGTATCAGAGGACGCTGCTTATTAGGTCCGGAAAATGGCGGATATGTTCGAAGGCCGTGGGGGGGGGAGTGTGAGAGGGGAAAGATCGGTAGAAGGATTAGAGGCAACGGATCAGAGCACGATGATCGGGATGTTAGGATAATTACGAAGGAAAGTGTTTTTGAGGGCCTGTGGGGGTGCGTGATTTTGAGAGGGTGAAGGATTGCAGGATGGTGAGTGGTTGTTAAGAGGGCTGTAAGATGGCGGATAGGGTCGGAGGGTGTGTGGGGGGGTTCGAGTGTGATAGGGGAAAGATCGGAGGAAGAATAAGAGGGAATGGATAGGTGAGAGGATAAGGGAGTGTGAAAGGGAAAGGTATACTCCTAGTAGATTTTTGGTCATTGGTAGGATGTTAAGATGGCGGCGTTGTGTGTCTGCGTTGAGGTCTTTGTGGGTGTGGCTTAGATTTCACAGGAAGGGAGGGGGTGTACTGTGGGAGGAATTCCACTTGAGGGCGCTGTGTGGGGGGTGGAAAAGCGGGTCAAATCCTGTCAAGGTGTTTGATTTGAGGTTTAGCATGGCCCCTACAACCTTCTTGGAGTGACCTGGATTGCTGTGTCAAAATTTCAGGACGATCGGTCAAGCGGTTACGGAGAACATAGCGGCCGTAAATTTCAGGATTTTTACATTTTTATATATATAGATGTTAGAACAGGCTGGTACTGATTCCATCAGTATTCAAGATTAAGCAGTCTGCAATGGAAACGGAAGAGATCTAAGGAGGAGTAAGAAACAGAAGATGCAACCTATTTGGAAAACCAGAGGCATCAGCTGCAGAGGCTTTCATGAAGTCCACATTTTTTAAGCAACTAGTTTCATGCTTCCCAAACGAACATGTGGATCGGAACACAGTTAGCCTTGGGTTTACACACACACAGTTCTCCAGTAACATCCAGGGGACCATCATTTCCTCATCCCTGGTCTTAGGGCACTAAAAAATACCCAGGTGCAATTCAGTGACTCACCATGAGAAGGTGCCACACAAGGATCTCCGCAGCTTCTGAGAGGGCCACAGTCGCACTCATGCATAGTCCTCATTTCCATAGCACTTGGTGATTTTTTTCTTAAGTACCCGTGGAAATTTATCAGGGCAAATTTCTCCTAAGATGCATGTTTTTGTATACAATCTTCCTTCATATACACATTTTCGCAAAGCCGTTTCCCTGCATATAACAAACTTTCTGCTTTATTTCTGCTGATATATGCATATTTATGCAGACTTGGTACCCCAGAAGATTGCAACTTTAGACGCGTTAGGTAGCTTGCAAAATTCAGAGAAATGTTCCTTTCAGAGGACGGCTGTCTTTCTGTTTGTGCATCATTTCAGAAAGTCTGCATTTCATACACCTGCCTTGAAATGGGAACTCTCTCTAATTCCCCCACCACTTACCTAGTCACTGCCAATGGAGTTGTTCTGCGAAATCTGGGGGCCCCGTGGAGTTTCAGAAGTAAACAAGACCACAAACCCTGGCTGCATTGTGTCGAACGAGATCTTCTACTTCGGGAGACACGGTTATTATTAATCTTGCTCGCGTTACTCTGAATCCTGAAGTTATAAGCCTACATTTTAACATCCTGTCATTTTAGAATCACTGGGCCTGGTATTGTAACATCGCAGACTCAGTGGAGATTACACTGTACAAATTGCCACTCCGACGAAAGCGCGCTGCTTCGGGGATGACAAGTATTGATTTCCTATCTCGTCCCGAAATGACTCTATCATTTGGAGTGAAGTCAAACAATTTGCTTCCCTTTCGCATTGCAGAACGGCCAGCCCCCCAATCTCCCTGGCAGGTAGGCTGGAGCCCTTCAGGGGCTATTTAATTAGAAACGAAATGGAAAGGGCCGGTTGTAACTCAACACCCATTTAGCACGGCCTTGGCTCTGCTGATGCTGCCCTGATGGTGTTCCTGCTCTCATTTGCCAAGCTTACCTTCCCTCCTGGCAGTATCAGGATCTGACCTCCTGATTTACCTGCTCATTTACAGCTATTTTGCATTGCAATAGGAGTATAGCATCTAGATCAAGGCAAGTAATAGTACCATTGTATTCCGCTCTGGTCAGACCTCACCTGGAGTACTGTGTCCAGTTCTGGGCACCACAGTTCAAGAAGGATACTGACAAGCTGGAACGTGTCCAGAAGAGGGCAACCAAAATGGTCAAAGGCCTGGAAACGATGCCTTATGAGGAACGGCTTAGGGAGCTGGGTATGTTTAGCCTGGAGAACTTGGAGCCTTGGCAACTCTTAGCTTCAGAGCTCTCTTGAAAGCTGTGTCTTGGGTACATACACTTCCCCACAGACCTCTTCCGCTCCAGCCAAATATGTCAGCTCTTGGCTTAAAGCATTCTTCCCAAGCCAGGTATCTGTCCTCTACCTGGCTCCAGTTTCCCCTTCAGTTGACTTCTGGCTACTGCTGCTGTCCTCTTCTGCCTCAAGCCGCAGTCAGGGTCTGTCAATAGCAGGGAGTCAGAAGAAGCAAAAGGGTAGGAGAGCTAAAAATAATGCCAATATATTTCACCTCTGGCAACCAATGCACCCCTTTTGGTTTCAGACGGTACATGGGTAGACGAGTCTGCAAAGCCTGAGACACAAATGTTCACAGCCCTCTGGTGGCTATGGTGGCTCAGATATCAAAAATAATGTATTTAGAGTTTGGATTTGATATCCCGCTTTATCACTACCCTAAGGAGTCTCAAAGCGGTTCACAATCTCCTTTCCCTTCCTCCCCACAACAAACGCTCTGTGAGGTGAATCATAGAATCATAGAATCATCATAGAATCATAGAATCATAGAGTTGGAAGAGACCACAAGGGCCATTCAGTCCAACCCCCTGCCAAGCAGGAAACACCATCAAAGCATTCTTGACATATGCCTGTCCAGCCTCTGCTTAAAGACCTCCAAAGAAGGAGACTCCACCACACTCCTTGGTAGCAAATTCCACTCCTGAACAGCTCTTACTGTCAGGAAATTCTTCCTAATGTTTAGGTGGAATCTTATTTCTTGAAGTTTGAATCCATTGCTCCGTGTCCGCTTCTCTGGAGCAGCAGAAAACAATATTTCTCCCTCCTCCATATGACATCCTTTTATATCTGACATGACTATCATATCACCCCTTCACCTTCTCTTCTCCAGGCTAAACATACCCAGCTCCCTAAGCCATTCCTCATAAGGCATCGTTTCCAGGCCCTTGACCATTTTGGTTGCCCTCTTCTGGACACGTTCCTGCTTGTCAGTATCCTTCTTGAACTGTGGTGCCCAGAACTGGACACAGTACTCCAGGTGAGGTCTGACCAGAGCAGAATACATGAGGCTGAGAGACTTCAGAGAAGTGTGACTAGCCCAAAGTCACCCAGCAGTTGCATGTGGAAGAGCGGGTTCACCAGATTACGAGTCCACTGCTCTTAACCACTACATCACACTGGCTTTCTGTAATGTATTTAGCATTAACTCTGGAAGTGTACACACAATTCTGACCAAACTAAGCCTCCTGATGTTTGCTCTTGAATGGTAATGCTATTATTATTATTATTATTATTTATACCCCGCCCATCTGGCTGGGTTTCCCCAGCCACTCTGGGCAGCTTCCAACAAAAGATTAAAAATACATTAAAACATCAGTCATTAAAAACTTCCCTACTTTTTTCATTCACACTCTCCTTCCTTCCTTCATTCCCTTACTCTTTTTATAAATGAAATTATTCTAATAAAATGTTAATAAAAATATAAATTGGACTACTGAAATGTGCTCTACGTGGGGCTACCTTTGAAGGTGACCCGGAAACTACAACTAACCCAGAATGCGGCAGCTAGACTGGTGACTGGGAGCAGCTGTCGAGACCACATAACACCGGTCCTGAAAGACCTACATTGGCTCCCAGTACGTTTCCGAGCACAATTCAAAGTGTTGGTGCTGACCTTTAAAGCCCTAAACAGCCTTGGTCCAGTATACCTGAAGGAGCGTCTCCACCCCGATCGTTCTGCCCGGACACTGAGGTCCAGCACTGAGGGCCTTCTGGTGGTTCCCTCACTGTGAGAAGCAAAGCTACAGGGAACCAGGCAGAGGGCCTTCTCGGTAGTGGCACCCACCCTGTGGAACGCCCTCCCACCAGATGTCAAAGAGAACAACAATTACCAGACCTTTAGAAGGCATCTCAAGGCAGCCCTGTTTAGGGAAGCTTTTAATGTTTGATGGATTTCTGTATTTTAATATTTTGTTGGAAGCCGCCCAGAGTGGCTGGGGGAACCCGGCCAGATGGACGGGGTATAAATAATAAATTATTATTAATAATAATAAATAGGACTTATACTCAACAAATTTGCTAGGCACCCACCAGCACTGTGGCTGGGCCTGATGCTTCCCACAAGGCCAAGTACTCATGTGCACTGAGTCTGAAT
Organism: Zootoca vivipara; assembly: GCF_965207765.1. Classification (NCBI taxonomy): domain Eukaryota; kingdom Metazoa; phylum Chordata; class Lepidosauria; order Squamata; family Lacertidae; genus Zootoca; species Zootoca vivipara. Next base: position 35,213,780 of record NC_142597.1, on the reverse strand, counting down.
TTGTCTGCCATGTGGCTCAAAGGCATTTGTTGACTCATCAGATGTGGCGCCATACTAAAAGAAAGAGTGGAATGGAGGGCAGTAATGGGCTGTGAGAGAACATGGAACCTTTCTGACAAGAGCAGCAAGTGAACTGAGCTTGCAGTTCAGGCACGGCCAGGGAATCGCTGTAGGAAAAAGTGACCTCCTTTGACCTGTTGTTGTTACATGCTGGTCCCTCTGAGGCTGTTTCACAAAGCAGACAACAAGAAAAGAGAACAAATCACAGAACTTCTATTCTAACACTTTAGGTTGCTCTAAGCTACTGGTTGGTACGCACACGGACGCACGCACATTTAAATGGAGAGTGCTTTGTGACTGATACAAAGCAAGCATTTTCACAGCTAGGGCGTCTCTTAGCGGGAATACATACAAGGGGTTGTAGCCAAAGTTAGCTCTACTCAAAGTAGACCCATTGAAACTTATGGACGTGGCTAATTTAGGGTTCATGAGTTTCAGTGGGTCTGCTGTAAATAGAATTCGGTTGGATACGACCCACACATAGTTTGCCTCCTAGAAGCTGTTGGGATGCGACAGCGGCCACACTCTGGAAAATGACTTTGACTGGCTGGCTAAACCAGGTGATTGGTCTCAAAGCCTTATTGTGTTAGGGTAGTGGGTCCCAAGGCGGTTTCTGCACGTGCTGTAGACGGAAATGAGGGGAAATGGAGACGGGGCTCATCAACCTGGGAAGGTAGCCCATCTAGGAGAAGGAAAACTCTGATCAGTTCCGGATTTACATATGAGCTAAACAATCTATAGCTTAGGGCCCCACTCCCTTGCCCCCCCCAAAAAAAAAACTAAAGAAAAAAAACTGGGTGTACATTTCCAAAATGTAAGATTAAAAAACAAATAAAATAAAACCTGAATACAGCAACCGTGTTTTGTGTTGTGTATGGACCTTTTAGGTCCACGAATTACCAGATAGCATATATTCAACACAAAATACAGCGACAATTTGTTGTTGACAAAGGAGAGCTGGACATATAAAGGGCCCCATTACCTTTGGTACCTTAGGGCCTCATCAAACCTAAATCCAGCCCTGACTCTGATCCTAAACTTCTGCTGCCTTGGGGCTATACTCATTCATGAGAACGGCTTCAGGAGTAAACACCAAGGGAAAATCTGTACCCGCGGGACGTATTCGGGAGAAGAAAAGGCTAAGGAGTAAACCCTACACAAATCTGGAGTGGAGTCCCTAAGATGGTTGGGTGGCATCTTATCTTATACGCCTCCTTCTGGGAACTCCAGCAGCACGTAAATGGGGGGGGGGAATGGGTGCCATGCTGCAAAGGAGGATTTAGGGCAGCACAACTAGATCCACTGCACTAGGCGCTGAGCCTAGACATCGCAACTCTGACGGAGTGAATTGAGCAGAATGGAAAGCGAGAGGCGGGGGTGCCGAATTTTGGCCTCGCACAGAGCAACGCTGAAATCTGAAAGCCCAAAGTCCACCTCTGATCAAGGGTTTGATTTGGCTCCGAGTCCTTTTAATGACAAGTTAACATTTCAGCCAGGGCAACACACCAAACTACTGCATACCAAGAGTTGAACGGTAGTCCTGCAGCAGAGTGCCAATGTTTGGCAACTTACAAAGGGTAAAATTAGATTAGTTGCTCTTGCTGACTTTTGCTTCCGGCCACTCTAGAAGGTTGCCTAGAATGGGACCCTGACCCGGGAAAGTTCCCCATGCCTAGTCTAGGTGTCCTGTTTGTTTGTTTGTTTGTTTGTTTGTTTGTTTGTTTGTTTGTTTGTTTTTTGCCACTCACAAATAAATATCATAGGTTTTGTTTTGTTTTTTGAGAGGCCATTTTCACTCATTCTAAAATCGCTTTCTTCTTCTTTGTTCCATTGTGGCTCTTCACACTCTTTGCTCCTCAACTCCTGTTTCACTTGCCTAGGAGTCCTATTTCACTTGCCCCAGCAAATTCAATGGGACTTACTTCTGGGTAGACACAATTAAAAGACGCCTGCTTCTTGGGAGAAAAGCAATGACAAACCTAGACAGCATCTTAAAAAGCAGAGACATCACCTTGCCTACAAAGGTCCATATAGTTAAAGCTGATCGCCGAAGAATTGATGCTTTTGAATTATGGTGCTGGAGGAGACTCTTGAGAGTCCCATGGACTGCAAGAAGATCAAACCTCTCCATTCTTAAGGAAATCAGCCCTGAGTGCTCACTGGAAGGACAGATCGTGAAGCTGAGGCTCCAATACTTTGGCCACCTCATGAGAAGAGAAGAATCATTGGAAAAGACCTTGATGTTGGGAAAGATGGAGGGCACAAGGAGAAGGGGACGACAGAGGATGAGATGGTTGGACAGTGTTCTCGAAGCTACGAACATGAGTTTGACCAAACTGCGGGAGGCAGTGCAAGACAGGAGTGCCTGGCGTGCTCTGGTCCATGGGGTCACGAAGAGTCAGACACGACTAAATGACTAAACAACAAGAAGACACAATTAGAATCGCAGCCCTAATTCCTTAACTATTTTTTTATCATTATTTATTAAATTTGTATGCCGCCCTATACTCGCAGGTCTCAGGGTGGCTCATGAGATAAAATCAAAATATAAAAACATGCATAATATTAATATAAAAACAACCCAATAACCCTCCCTCCTTAAGATAAATGTGTGTAAACATGAGCTTTATCATAATCAGTCTTCAGCCTTGCCTACTGCAGCAGAGGTCAGGATGATTACTTTAAATATTTCTAAACAATAAAGTAAGGTGCTTTAAAAAAACAAAAAACCATGCCAGGGACAATTTATGGCACTATTAGGAGGAAACAGTTATCTTTTATCGGTCTCAGTTTGACTCAGTCTCTAATCTAAAAGAGAACGCTAGCAGCAGCAACATCTGGTAAACAGATTTGCAGGGAAGATGGGATGCATCATGGCAAAGCATTAATTTTCATTTTCTTTCCCTTTGTAATAACCCCTCATTCCTGATTTATAGGGAAAAGGCCAATGCATTATCATTCAGAAAGCCTGAAATTCAATTATCAGCCAGCTGCGCCTTCCATTCGTGATCTTGTTTCCCTTTTTAAATAACTGCACACTTTACTTCCAGCAGAAGGTCTCTGCAGCAGCCTCCTCCAGCCTAGTCCCCTCCAGATGTTTCGGACCACAAGACCCATCAACCCAGCTGATCTGCAGTGACCAGTTTAGAAAAGGACGCTCTAGGGAAACTATCTACTTGTGGACTGTCTCAAGGGCTGTCACATGGAAGAGGGAACAAACTTGTTTTCTCCTGCTCTGGAGAAATGGCTTCCAGTTACAAGAAAGGAGATTCCAGCTAAACATCAGGAAAAACCTTCTGACAGTGAGAGCCATTTGACTGTGGAACAGTCTCTCTCAGGAGGTGGTGGACTCTCCTTCCTTGGAAGTTTTTACGCAGAGATTGAATGGCCACCAGTCATGGATGCTTGAGACGAGATTCCTGCATTGCAGGGGGTTGGACTAGATGACTCTTAGGGTCCCTTCCAACTCTACAGTTCTATGACTGTGCAAGATATGACCCATGATTCCCTAGATGGCTTTTTTGTCTGAGCGGGTAACTATGTCCCCTGTTTTACAGAAAAAAGTCCTCTGTTGAAAGGAGTCCTCTATTTGAAGGTCCAAGTCCAGTTTAAAGTTAGAAATCTATAAGAAGGGAGAGTATTGAAGTTAGAATCACAAAACTGTATAGTTGGAAGGGACCCCAAGGGTTATCTAGCTCAACCCCCTGCAGTGCAGGAACCACAGTCAAAGCCTCTCTGGCCATGTTTAAAAACCTCCAGTGAAGGAGAGTCCACCACCTTCTGAAGGAGTCCGTTCCACTGTTAAACAGCTCTTACCGTCAGAATGTTCTTCCTAATGTTTTGGGTGGAGACCTTTTAACCTGGCCTAGAAATAAATTCAGACAGGACCATAGGTGCCAAGTTCTGGATTGAAAAATCCGGGATCAGCAGTGCCGCGGCACCGGAAGTCACTTCTACGCACTTCCAGACATGCGTAGAAGCGACTTCCAATGCTGCTGTGCCCATTTCCAAAATGTCCACAGCGACATCTGGCGCTGCGGACATTTTGGAAATGGGCACAGCGGCATCGGAAGTTGCTTCTACGCATGTCTGGAAGTGCGTAGAAGTGACTTCCGGTGCCGGCACGGCACCAGAAGAACATGGCCACCGGCAGGAGCTCCGTAATCCGGGGAAATGCGGGGTATTTTGCCATTCGGGACACCTGCAGGAAACAGTAAGAAAATACGGGGGTTTCCCGGGGAAAATTGGGTACTTGGCAACTATGGACAGGACTCATATTTTTGGTTTGGATCTTGGCAGAATTTAGGCCACAACTTTATTGATTATAAATCAAGTGAGTAGTTGCATAGGCTCTGGTTTGACTAGCTCCCTGCAGCCTTACAGGCAGTGCTGATTCTGGGCACCAACCATAAGTCAGCCTTGGGTGAGCACCTGGGACAGAGGCAAGCAGGGGGGTCTGCCAAGCCTTCACCTAGGTGAGCTCTGAGAATACCCAACGCATAGGAATGGCTAGGCATCCTGCCACCCCTATCCACAAGAACCAGAGCCTATCCGCAACCTTACAAGGTGTGACGATTTGCTATGCGGCAGGCAAAACCCAAATTGCACCAGCCAATCAGCCAAGTGGGGGAAATTCCTGCCGTGCCCCTGTCCCAACGACAGGCGACACATGACGGCACAGCAAGGTCAAGCGCAAGCCCTAAATATAGGGAGAGGTGGGCGGGTGTTCCGATGCGCTGAGCCCCAAAGAGGAAGCTCAGGGACACGTGCAGCGCTTAGGTAGTGGTCCCTTGAACTGCTTTGACTGGTGTCCCGCTAGCCCAATTGCTCCCAGGTTTGAGGGACCACCAATAGGGTGTTGTGGCCACTCCAGTGTTCCAACCCACAACACAAGGCCTGGTTGCCAGGTCCCACCGCAACACGTGCCCTCTGTTTAGGGAGGACCCGATTAGTCAGAATCTCCTTTCTTGTCATTTGAAGCCATTGGTTCCAGTCCTATCATCTGGAGCTGCGGAACACAAGCTTGCTCCATCTCCCATGTGGTAGCCCTTCAGTTGCTTGAAGATAGCTGCATTAGCCAGTTGCTTGAAGATAGCTGCATTAGCCAAAGATGGAGAAGCTCTATACGGTCAGCAAAAACAAGACCTGGAGCTGACTGTAACTCAGATCATCAGCTTCTTATAGCAAAATTCCAGCTTAAACTGAAGAAAGTAGGAAAAACCACTGGGCCAGTAAGATACAATCTAAATCAAATCCCTTATGAATACACAGTGGAAGTGAGGAACAGGTTTAAGGATTTAGATTTGGTGGACAGAATGCCTGAAGAACTATGGATGGAGGCTCGTAACATTATACAGGAGGCAGCAACAAAAACCATCCCAAGGAAAAGGAAATGCAAGAAAGCAAAATGGCTGTCCAATGAGGCCTTACAAATAGCGGAGGAGAGGAGGCAAGCAAAATGCAAGGGAGATAGGAGATAGGAGAAGGGAGATAGGGAAAGATACAGGAAACTGAATGCAGATTTCCAAAAAATAGCAAGGAGAGACAAGAGGGTCTTCTTAAATGAGCAATGCAAAGAAATAGAGGAAAACAATAGAATGGGGAAAACCAGAGATCTGTTCAAGAAAAAAGGACAAAAGTGGTAAGGACCTAACAGAAGCAGAAGACATCAAGAAGAGGTGGCAAGAATACACAGAGGAATTATACCAGAAAGATATGGAAGTCTCGTACACCTCAGGTAGTGTGGTTGCTGACCTTGAGCCAGACATCTTGGAGAGTGAAGTCAAATGGGCCTTAGAAAGCATTGCTAATAACAAGGCCAGTGGAAGTGATGACATTCCAGCTGAACTATTTAAAATTTTAAAAGATGATGCTGTTAAGGTGCTACACCCAATATGCCAGCAAGTTTGGAAAACTCAGCAATGGCCAGAGGATTGGAGAAGATCAGTCTACATCCCAATTCCAAAGAAGGGCAGTGCCGAAGAATGCTCCAACTACCGCACAATTGCGCTCATTTCACACGCTAGCAAGGTTATGCTTAAAATTCTACAAGGCAGGCTTAGGCAGTATGTGGACCGAGAACTCCCAGAAGTGCAAGCTGGATTTTGAAGGGGGAGAGTAACCAGAGACCAAATAGCAAACATGCGCTGGATTATGGAGAAAGCTAGAGAGTTCCAGAAAAACGTCTACTTCTGCTTCATTGACTATGCAAAAGCCTTTGACTGTGTCGACCACAGCAAACTATGGCAAGTTCTTAAAGAAATGGGAGTGCCTGATAACCTCATCTGTCTCCTGAGAAATCTCTATGTGGGAGAAGAAGCTACAGTTAGAACTGGATATGGAACAACGGATTGGTTCAAAATTGGGAAAGGAGTACGACAAGGTTGTATATTGTCTCCCTGCTTATTTAACTTATATGCAGAATTCATCATGCAAAAGGCTGGACTAGATGAATCCCAAGCCGGAATTAAGATTGCCGGAAGAAATATCAACAACCTCAGATATGCAGATGACACAACCTTGATGGCAGAAAGTGAGGAGGAATTAAAGAACCTTTTAATGAGGGTGAAAGAGGAGAGTGCAAAATATGGTCTGAAGCTCAACATCAAAAAAAACCAAGATCATGGCCACTGGTCCCATCACCTCCTGGCAAATAGAAGGGGAAGAAATGGAGGCAGTGAGAGATTTTACTTTCTTGGGCTCCTTGATCACTGCAGATGGTGACAGCAGTCACGAAATTAAAAGACGCCTGCTTCTTGGGAGAAAAGCAATGACAAACCTAGACAGCATCTTAAAAAGCAGAGACATCACCTTGCCTACAAAGGTCCGTATAGTTAAAGCTATGGTTTTCCCAGTAGTGATGTATGGAAGTGAGAGCTGGACCATAAAGAAGGCTGGTCGCCGAAGAATTGATGCTTTTGAATTATGGTGCTGGAGGAGACTCTTGAGAGTCCCATGGACTGCAAGAAGATCAAACCTCTCCATTCTGAAGGAAATCAGCCCTGAGTGCTCACTGGAAGGACAGATCCTGAAGCTGAGGCTCCAATACTTTGGCCACCTCATGAGAAGAGAGGACTCCCTGGAAAAGACCCTGATGTTGGGAAAGATGGAGGGCACAAGGAGAAGGGGATGACAGAGGATGAGATGGTTGGACAGTGTTCTCGAAGCTACGAACATGAGTTTGACCAAACTGCGGGAGGCAGTGGAAGACAGGAGTGCCTGGCATGCTATGGTCCATGGGGGTCACGAAGAGTCGGACACGACTAAACGACTAAACAACAACAACAAGCTGCATTATCACCTCTCAGTTGTCTCTTCTCCAAGCTGAACATACGCAGCTCCTTCAACCGTTCCTCATAAGGTTTGGTTTCCAGACTACTGGTCATCTTGGTCACCCTCCCAGCTTGTCTGTGTCCTTCAGGTTTCTGGACTGTGAAAAAAGGGTGCTGGGCCAGATGGGAGCATTGGTCTGATCCAGAATTGCTCTTCTTATGGCCTTAGCTCACAGGGCCAGCCCAATCTCACAGGAGATTTTCCACTGAATGTAAGGAGATTCCCATGTGAGAACTTCCAGTTCAATGCATGGAGGTTAGGGGGTGAAGCCAATGGGTTTGGCCCCTATCCTTGCATTATTTGAACCAGTGGAGGTATAACTTCATGGCTTCTTCTGCATAAATGTGGACAAATTACATCCTGCATATGGTTCTGATCTGTCCGCCTGTGGTATCAGCTTTAAAATGCTTGAAGCCATAAACATTTTATGCTCTATAAGAAAGATTTCTGGGAATTCCTGGGGAGGCAATAAAAGAGATATGCAGCAACCACAAAAATCAGCATTGTATCTCTTTCTGCAGTGTTTGAAGTGGCTTGGTCAATTTTTGATATATTCTTTGTGTTTCCTAATACATCCACTATCTTATGGATTCCTGACTTGTGAAATCCAAAGCTCTTTCACTCCCCCCATTGACTATAATGATAAACATGGCTTAAGTCTGGCTCAAAATCAATCATTTTATTTGTATGCTGCCTTTCCAAAGTTAAAACCATGCTCAAGGCGGCTTGCAGACATTTTGGGAGGGAGCAGTAAGTTAAAAGGAGGCGCAGTTTCAAAACACCCCCATCAGCCACATTCCCCAGGCACCCTTTTTGTTCAGCAAATTCGGAGCCACGTACAATTTCGTACCAAGGAGAATCCTTTTCCACAGGAATGGTTCACTTAGCATGTCATCCGTGTTGCTAATTCAAACAGCCTGATGCAGAATTAGACATCCTGGGATCTGGAGTTTACCATTCCAGCCGACTTGAACGAGCATGAAAAAAATTCAATATAATAATTTGTGCTGACATGTGCATCATCTGTAGCGACGCAAACGTCTTACGTAGAGACATGTGCATCGTCTGTAGCGACGCATGCGTCGTACGTAGCAACGCTGCGTATGTGTGCTACGTAGCGATGCCCTGCCCCCAGGTGCGCATCATGTTTGCTGCTCCGGGTGCCCAAGCGGCTTCCTATGCCAGTGGGCGGAGGCACCTGTGACTCATCTTCATCTTCTGCCACCACCTCAGAGTCTACTAGTGGCTACTATGGTTCATGCTATGGAGCATGCCACCCAAGGCAATGGCCTCATTCTGCCTCATGGGTGCGCCAGCCCTGTCTTCAAGGCCTCTCCTGTTTCTAACAAGCCCTCCCTACAACCAGCCAACCCAACCCACCCCCCACTTCTCAGAGGTTAAAGACTAAACCAGTTTGGCCTCGGTGTTGCCAAATATATATATACCTCTTCTCATCGCAGACAAATAATTTTGTTTTACTGCGCTATTTGCACAGGAGCCCCTGTAAGGCTCGTTCCCCCAACTAGGGGAATGAGACCTATTTTTAAAAATTGTTCAATTAAGCAATGATCTGAAATATAAAAATATTTACAGTTGTTTGACAGTTATTACTTTAAAAGAAAAAAGGGGGGGAAACCTGATGTTTTCACAAAAGGATGATTGATGTGCTAACTTCACCCTGTTTGCTGGGAGACATTCCACCGTGTGTCTCGACGTAACTTCTGAAGGGTCCCATCTGTCTTCCTGCGATCCTTCTGCTACCCCTTGGCTAAGAGATGTGTGCATATGGACTGGTGCAATGATGTCGTTAGAATGATAGATGATGCCCACTAAATCTATGCAAGCAGAAGAGTGGGGAAATACGGAGATTTTTTTTCCCCTGCTCCAGGAAAGAGACCCTAATTAGGAGAGTAACAGAGGGAACCAGATGGAGGGGTTGTCTCGTTGTGTAGTTTCGGGGTTGCCTCACTCTGTGACCTCACAGGTTAGGAGACCTGTGCAGGATCAGGCACTGGCCCATTTAGTCCAGCATCCTGTTTCTCAGAAATGGATGAGGCAGGCACAAGTCTGGCACAAAGGCAATTTGTTGTTGCTGTTCTCCTCTGCATTCAGACCTGGGGTTTCATAGAATCGTAGAGTTGGAAGGGTCCCGAGGGTCATCTAGTCCAACCTCCTGCAATGCAGGAATCTCCACTAAAGCATTTGCAACATATGGCCATCCAACCTCTGCTTAAAAACTTCCAAGGGAGGAAAGTCCATTCCACTATCGAACAGCTCATACCGTCAGAAAGTTCTTCCAGATGTTTAGTTGGAATTTATTGCTTTCATTTTCCTGGTTATAATGGGAAATTGTGGGGCTTCTGCAATCGTTTTCATGATCTCACTGCTCACGTGACAAATTTGGGGTGGAACTCTGGCATACATTTAAAATGTTGGCAGTATATTGATCAAAAAGTGACAGTTGCAGAGTGCAATGGGGACTGCAGTGCAAAAGGAGCCTAAGAAATTGGGAGAGAAGCATTAGCAAGCTAATTGGTGTTTTTTTCTCCCTAGAAACGATTAACATGGAATGAGAGCTATATGTCTGTTAGATTCACTCGCTTTCCAGAAGCGTCTTTTATGTCATGTAAAGGCTTTACGTTGGAGGATATTACAGCTATACATGTATAGCACTCAAAAAGAAGTATTTTGAAATTTGCATGTCCTGGGTTGCAATAAAAATTATTTTGAAAAATAAAATATCACATAAAATGCAACAATTAACAGGTAAGGAAATGTTGGGAAGGCAAAACAAAGTATTGTTCCAATGCAGCCCTTATGTTCCTTTATACCCAAATGTTTCAAGGTAACTTACACAGGTGCTGTTAGCATTTGTTTGTTTCAGGAGACAATGGAAGAGGGTGCCTTCAGTCAAACTGTGGGAGAATTACGGCGCCTGCTGTGGCTGTGGAGACCCAAATGGGAGAGACATGTTTTGCTGCAGCTGGGGCAGATGAAGGCATCCAGTTGTGCTGATGCAGACATATCATGGCGCTTCTTCTCTCTGCATTCCTCCCAGCAGTCATTCCTCCCCTGATCACTGCTATGGATACAAGACTTGACTGTCTCCAGGCCCTGCGGTCGTTTGCAAGGAATTCCCACACCGCAGGGTTGACGCTTCCAGCCTTCGTGTCTCATTTGCAGACATCATTGTAATACAGAGTTCTGCCAATGGGCCTGGTCATGCCAGCCCCAAATTAAGGGTTGGATCCAAGCCATGTTGGATATTCCCTGGGTCAACCTGAGTCTGGTCAGGGGGGGGGGGGCTTTGTACAGCTCTCTTCCCTATTTCCTGGGCAGCATTTGCAGACATTTTGGGAGGGAGCAGTAAGTTAAAAAGAGGCGCAGTTTCAAAACACCCCCATCAGCCACATTCCCCAGGCACCCCTTTTGTTCAGCAAATTTGGAGCCACGTACAATTTCGTACCAAGGAGAATCCTTTTCCACAGGAATGGTTCACTTAGCATGTCATCCGTGTTGCTAATTCAAACAGCCTGATGCAGAATTAGACATCCTGGGATCTGGAGTTTACCATTCCAGCCGACTTGAACGAGCATGAAAAAATGCAATACTGTATAATAATTCGTGCTGACAAGTTTAGAGAGAGGCATTCCCGACAGACAGGAATCTGGCTTCCAGTCACATAACGCTTACGTTTTGTCAATAACACACTGAAGGAAGGCGCGAGTGAATCTTATTTTATTGGACAAGCAGCTCGGAATACAGATAAGGCCATGGGAGCATATAAACCTTTAAATAAATGTTTTGGCGCTATCTTAGAAAGAGAGGAATGTCATTGATCCCAATTGTCTCTGACAGAAAATCAGTTCCTCTAAAACTCTCAGGACAACAAACAGTAAGTTGCATCTGTTCCTAATATAAAAAAAGATCCGTAAGTTCACCAAAATAAATATGTTGTCATTGGTGGCTTAATGGTGCCAGTGGCTGTACCAGTTAGCTTGCAGTTTCGTTTAGGACTGTGGCATTTATTTTCATTTTATTTATTTATTTTGACCATTAGTTCGATGACTGGGGTAAAAAATCTGGGGTGATGGGTCAATGGTGGTTGTTTTTTTGCAAGAGGGGAGGTTCAACTTACCATACTTAACCTTAAAAAGTTCCAAGGTTTTCTCTCACACACACACCCTTTGCTAGAGCACAATATCCATCAAGAGGCTTGGTTTGGTCAGAATCGAGTATACAGAGTTAATGCTAAATTCATTGCTATTGGTGAATGAGCCACCACAGCTGCTAGAGGACCGTGGAAATTTGTGTCCAGGGCTTTTTTAAAGGGCCAGCCCTCTGACCTGAACATGGGAACTCCTCCTCCATTCCATAGCCCAGTGTTTCCCAACCTTGTGCCTCCAGATGTTTTGGGACTACAACTCCCATCATCCCTAGCTAGCAAGACCAGTGGTCAGGAATGATGGGAATTGTAGTCCGAAAACAGCTGGAGGCACAAGGTTGGGAAACACTGCCATAGCCTCCTGGTTCTTTAGGAGAAAGTGTCCTTCAGGAAGGATTCAAGTCCTGGTCCTACAGGTCCTGGTGGTTTAGGCAGTTCCTCTGGGGACTCCTGTCCAACAGCCTCAGGTGGAATAGTCTTATCTTCAGCAATCACCTTTGAGCCCTGGGTGTGTTCGTTTATATTCTGTTGGAAGCTGCCCAGAGGCAGCCCAGTCAGATGGGCGGGGTACAAGTAATTTGTTGTTGCGTGGCGATACCCAGATTCCTTCCAGAGTAATAAAGACACAGGACACGTTGAATAAGGTTAATGGGCATAAAAGGCCACAACTTTATTGGTTACGGATGTAGAGTGGTATTGGCTTAGGCATTGGACCTAACCGACTATATCCGACTCCAGCCCATTGTGCTGGCAGTCTGGGAAGGGTTAACCACCGTTGGGTGAGCCCTGCGATGCAGATCAACTAGGGACTCACCCTGGGGCCACCAATAAGGGGCGTGCCTTAGGCTCCGGACATGGCCATGCCATGAGGGAGGTGATGGCAACAACCTCCCCCCCCCCCACGGCAACCTTTCAGAGATAATCCAATGCCTAACCGCCAGAACCAAAGTTGTGACGAGTTATTATTTATTTATTTGTACCCTGCCCATCTGGCTGGGTTTCCCCCACCACTCTGGGCGGCTTCCAAAAAATACCAAAATACATTAAAATATCACAGATTAAAACATCCCTAAACAGGGCTGCCTTTGGGTGTTTTCTAAATGTCAGGTAGTTGTTTTTCTCCTTGACCTCCGATGGAAGGGCGTTCCACAGGACGGGCGCCACTACCGAAAAGGCCCTCTGCCTGGTTCCCTGTAGCTTTGCTTCTCGCAGTGAGGGAACCGCCAGAAGGCCCTCAGCTAAACGATGGGGGTGGAGACGCTCCTTCAGGTATACAGGACCGAGGCCGTTTAGGGCTTTAAAGTTGCTACGAGGTAGGTGAAAACCACCAGGCCAGAGCCAATTTGCCAAGCGGGAAAATTCCTACCAGGCCGCTCAATGGCGACCAACCGAGATCCATAGCAATGTCAAAAGGAAAACGCTACCTAAAGGGAGGATGGGCGGGAAAACCAAAGTGGCTGGGGGCAGGAACCAAGAGACTGAGCCCCGGCCGCGCGCTCACTTAAATCAGTGAGCCACGCCCCCCCCCAGGACGTCCAGACTGGACGTGCCGGGGAGCACCGTGCCCAGGGCACAGCCAATGGCTAGGAAGATGGCAGCCATCCCCCCAGTGCGTGAAGGGCTCATGGGTGCCCGCAACCTCCCCTCCTGCTATGCCGGAAGGGACTTTGTTGTTATTCTTGTTGTTTGCCCCTGCAGCCCCTGGCTGTGGGTCCAGATCCCTACATTGGCTCCAAGTACGTTTCCAAGCACAATTCAAACTGTTGGTGCTGACCTTTAAAGCTCTAAATGGCCTCAGCATTGTATACCTGAAGGAGCGTCTCCACCCACATCGTCCAGCCCAGACACTGAGGTCCACCTACAAGGGCCTCCTGGTGCTTCTCTCACTGCATGAAGTGAGGTTACACAGAACCAGGCAGAGGGCTTTCTCTGACTAGTGTGACTTCAGCTGTGCTGTTGGTCACATGACCAAGCTAGGAACAGAGTTTGGCATATTGGTGGGTTGGCACCTGCCCTGCCCTGCCATGCCCCCAGGATGCCCCTTTTTTTCAGGACCTACTCCGGCTGTGGCTCAGTACCAGCTCAGCACTTACTGAGCTGGCTGAATCCTCGTCTACTTTCCATACTAGAAGCAGTAGTCCTAGAAATGAAACAGGGGTAGCTGGTGCCCATCAGAGCTGGCAGGGTGGAAGGCAGGGAGCCCAATAGTAGGTGGCGCTAAGGCCAATGAGAGGCAGAGACAACTGATGCTAATTTTGACCTCATCTACTCTCTACAAGAGTGACACTGGGGTAAGCATTAGGAAGCTGAAAGGCAGTTTTACCACCTGGCTGTAAGGAAGGAGGCAGGAGATGGTGCTGGCTGAAGGCAGACATCGGTTGGTGGGGCAGTGCCCCACAATATCGCAACCTCCACTGAAATGGCCTCCGCCCAGTATACCCAAAGGAGCGTCTCCACCCCCATTGTTCAGCCCGGACACTGAGGTCCACCTCCGAGGGCCTTCTGGCGGTTCCCTCCCTGTGAGAAGTGAGGTTACAGGGAACCAGGCAGAGGGCCTTCTTGGTAGTGGTGCCCACCCTGTGGAACGCCCTCCCATCAGATGTCAAGGAGATAAGTAACTATACAACCTTTAGAATACATCTGAAGGCAGCCCTGTAGAGGGAAATTTTTTATGTTTGACGGTTTTTGTATATATGCTGGAAGCCATTCAGAGTAGTAGTAGTAGTTGTTGTTGTTATTATTATTATTATTATTATTATTATCATCATCATCATCATCATCAACTAGATCAGGCATAGGCAACCCAAGGCCCATGCCCCCCTGCCGCCTGCTCGGTCGGCTGCCGCGCGCCACGCTAAATTGGTGCAGAGCAGAGCCGGGACCGCCTTCCATGATGCTGGGCAGCTTCCCATTGGCTTCAGGAAGTTCCTCCAGTCAATAGGAAGCTGCACACGCCTTGTCCACGCCAGAAGGAGTGCTGGAAATGGTGTGTGTGTGTGTGTGTGTGTGTGTGAGCACACACACACACACTCCAGCCCACCGTGGCATCTGCAGGGTCGCGAACCGGCCCATGCCCCAAAAATGTTGCCGACCCCTGAACTAGATTCAGGGGTCATGACAACCACTTGGTCCTACAGAAATGAAAGCACATGTTTTTACAAACTCTCTGTTACACAGCTGATACCTGCCCCATTCATCTTCCTGGAGCTCCGTTTCCTATTTCCTGTGATAACTGTTTGACCGCGGCCACTTCTGTTGTTATTTTTATAATTACCTTTATTCTGGTGTTCTTTTTCCATGCCCGCGCTGCAACCGAGGCCCCCACCGTTCTTTAATGAGACATACATTTGAAAGCATGATCTAATCTCGCCTTGATTGCTGCTGCATTGTGTTCGAGGTAATTACCATTCATTTGACTTTTGAGGCCGCAGAGTGAATTTTCCACATGAGATTCTTTAATTTGTACACATTTTATTGCTATGAAATATACATATTGGCAAGCTGCCTGAGCTGCAAATGCATTTTTTTAAATAAAAAAAATAGAAAGAAAATTTCTACCCTTGCACTGAAAACAGGAAATTAGGTATGAGTGCAAAGGCTTAAAAGAATGGTGTCCCTTGCAAAGCATTTTCCTGGCTGTCCTCCTCATTGGCCTAACATGCAATTAATCAACAAACAGGTAAGAGTTTGTAACCATCCACTTCTAGTTGGAAGATCTACAGTCATGAGTGTGTCTTTTTCTTTCTTTATCTTTTTACAATTTCTTTTATTAGTTTGAGAGGATGCATTAATTGCAAAAGGGGGAAACTGGGAATTGCAGTCCAGAGGCTCACAACATCTACACACACACACACACACACACACACACACACACACAGAGAGAGAGAGAGAGAGAGAGAGAGAGAGAGAGAGAGAGAGAGAGAGAGAGAGACATCATTAAAGATGGGGAGCAACTAAATTCAATTTATATTTAAAGGATCCAATCTGCACTTTCCAAAACAGTCCAGGAACCAAAACACAGGTAGCCTATGCAATCTGCACGTGTCCACATTTTGTAATGCAAAGTTACAAAATGGAATGCTCCCCCTCGGGAGGTTGTGGACTCTCCTTCCTTGGAGGTTTTTAAGCAGATGCTTTAGCTGAAATTCCTGCATTGCAGGGAGGTTGGACTAGATGACCCTTGGGGGGTCGCTTCCAACTCTACAATTCTATGATTCTATCATTCTCTTGCCAAATGATGAGGCAAGGTTCGAAATCTGAGTAATTTTTTAATCTAGAACATCTTTCACTCCCCTCCTCCTTGTTTTTCATTCCAAACAAACTGTGGAATTGATTCTGCCCACTTCATGTTTAATATGCAAAAGCGTGACTGACAGAATCACCTAGAAGGTAATAAATCTCTCAAATGTTTTGTTAAAACAAGCATTCGCCATAAACCAAGCCTCGTGGAAAGCTCAGCTAACAATAGCCCCTGGTAATGTATTCTGCTTTAATTACAGAGCTGACAAGAAAATTGCCCTTCAAATCAACATCATGTATATATATTTTTATTTTTCTAAAAAAGAACAATGCCGCGCGCACAATCACTGGGCTATTAGCATTTAGCTGTTTTGTTCGATTTAGCTTCATGGATGTTTATTTTTGCAACCCTCCCTTCGCCGTGTTGAACTATCAAGGCAAGTAAATGTTTCAGAAGGAGCTGATGGAATTGAATGCAAACTAGATTATGTTATTAATGGTTACATTTGTTCTGCGCTGTGCAGAATATAAACATGGTAGAGTTTACTAAGTGCAGCATTGGGGTGAATTGATTTACTCGTTCAATCCCCTTATTGTTCCTCTGATTTGTTCTGGCTTAGGTTCCACTTGTCCTGAATTGCAGTTTTATTGCAATCAATTCTAAAATTAATTCAAAGATCGGAAGACAGATGTGCAGTCCAGTCTCAGCTTTCTGTCCCTTCAGTTAATTGTTCCTTTTCCTTGTTTTGGCCATTGTCGTCCATGAATCAGTAAAATCTCGAGACTTGGATTACTGCAAAGCTCTCAGTGTGGGGCTGTCCTTGGATCTCATCTGTAATCCCCAGTTTGCAACAGCTGATGGGGTCACATGGCTGATGCCATGTGACTCCTCTCCTAAGACACACCTGCGCTGGCTTCCCATCTACTACTTTTGGACTCACTGCTGTCCATGGAGGCGCAGGCTAATTCTGTGTCCAGGGCAGCTGTTTATCAGCTCCATCTGGTACGCAGACTGAGACCCTACCTGCCTGCAGACTGTCTCGCCAGAGTGGTGCATGCTCTGGTTATCTCCCGCTTGGACTACTGCAATGCGCTCTACGTGGGGCTACCTTTGAAGGTGACCCGGAAACTACAACTAATCCAGAATGCGGCAGCTAGACTGGTGACTGGGAGTGGCCGCCGGGACCACATAACACCGGTCCTGAGAGATCTACATTGGCTCCCAGTACATTTCCGAGCACAATTCAAAGTGTTGGTGTCAACCTTTAAAGCCCTAAACGGCCTTGGTCCTGTATACCTGAAGGAGCGTCTCCACCCCCACCGTTCAGCCCGGACACTGAGGTCCAGCGCCGAGGGCCTTCTGGCGGTTCCCTCACTACGAGAAGCCAAGTTACAGGGAACCAGGCAGAGGGCCTTCTCGGTAGTGGCACCCACCCTGTGGAATGCCCTCCCACCCGAGGTCAAAGAGAACAACAATTACCAGAACAACAAGGCATCTTAAGGCAGCCCTGTTTAGGGAAGCTTTTAATGTTTGATGGATTTCTGTATTTTAGTATTTTGTTGGAAGCCGCCCAGAGTGGCTGGGGGAACCCGGCCAGATGGGCGGGGTATAAATAATAAATTATTATCATCATCATCATCATCATCACTACTAGGCCAGGCTCAAAGCCCTTGTGTTGATATGCAAAGCCCTGAACAGCTTGAGTCCAGGAGACCTCAAGGATTGCCTAGGCCAATGTTTTCCAAACTGCGCATCGTGACACATTAGTGTGTCCACTGCATTGTGTAGGCATGTCACACAAGTGCTCCCCATGCTCCTCCCAGGGCTGGAAAGGGGTTAGTTTTAACCTCTGGTTTGCTAGTAAAGCTGAATTACAGTCGTACCTTGGTTCTCGAATTTAATCCATTCTGGGAGTCTGTTCAACTCCTGAAACGGTTCGAGAAGTAAGTCACGGCTTCCGATTGGCTGCAGGAACTTCCTGCAGCCAATCGGAAGTCGCGCCGGATGTTCGGCTTCCGGAAAATGTTCGAAAACCAGAACAATCACTTCCAGCTTTTGATCGTTCCGGAGCCAAAACATTCCAGTTTAAAGGCGTTCGGCTTCCAGGGTTCTACTGTACTATGTCACAAAATGATGCATGTCTAAAAAGTGTGACACCAACATGAAAGGTTTGGAAAGCTCTGGCCTAAGACTTTATATCCCAAGTGTGATCACCAAGATCATCTGCAATTGCTCTGTTAGTCCTCCCCCATCTTACAGAGGTCTGACTGCCTTCAAGGAAAAATCAGGCAGATGGGAGCAGACCCACAAAGAATGTGCTTGCAATCCTAATATCCTCACAGGTGACTCTTGGGGCATGCAATGCCTCATCTCTAAAGGGGTGGGGGGACATGACAGGACATTTTTGTTGCTTCTGCTCAGTTCTGAACTTCTTGCTGTACTCCTGAGCCTTCTGTCCACTTCTGAGACCATACAGTCACTATAAAGAAATGTATCTTTCTTACTTTCAGATAAGAGCCTCTGTCTGCATGTGTTGGGCAGGAGCCAGGACAGTAAGACTGGTCAGCAGCATGACCTGGCAAGAGCAAGGGGGCTGAGGAGGGTGCAGGACCTGGATAAGAATCCCATGGGCCAGATAGGCCTGGAAGGCTCTAGGATTGAAATATCTTGAACTGGCCAAACTTTAATAAGAAATTATTCTAATGAGAAAATAAGGACAGAGTGGGAAGTCTTTATAAATTACTAGCTGGCCCGGCCACGCGTTGCTGTGGGTTTTTGCGTTAAATCAGGCATCCCCAAACTTCGGCCCTCCAGATGTTTTAGACTACAATTTCCATCTTCCCCGACCACTGGTCCTGTTAGCTAGGGATCATGGGAGTTGTAGGCCAAAACATCTGGAGTGCCACAGTTTGGGGATGCCTGTGTTAAATTGACCTTTTCCTGTTAAATGGACCTTCAGGGTCTCCCTTTAGAGCCCCCTCACCTGCCCTGTCTCAAACCTGACTCCCCTACTGTAAGTTTCAAAAGTAAGACTCCCCCACCCACGCGTGTTCCTGAAAATGTCCCCACCCCCCACTGCTTTGGCTGACTCAGGGTCCTCCCTCCCTCCATGGCTATGTGTTTTCCCCCTCCCTTTGTTGTGCCTCATCCCTGTGATTCCCCCACCCTGTGAAAGGCCCATATTATGTTTGTTTTTGCCTGTGGCCTACTGGGCAATGTTGCGGCCTACTCAGTTTTCCCTGCTGGGCAATGCTGCAGCCTACTCAGTTTTCCCTGCCCCAACCCACCACCACCCCACTGCTTTGGCTGACTCAGGGTCTTCCCTCCCCCCCAATGGCTATGTGTTTCCCCCCTCCCTTTGTTGTGCCTCATCCCTGTGACCCCCCCCCATTGTGAAAGCCCCATATTCTGTTTGTTTTTGCTGTGGCCTACTGGGCAATGATGAGGCCTACTCAGTTTTCCCTGCTTGGCAATGTTGCGGCCTATTGAAAAAGCTGGGCCTTGTTGCTGTGAAATTTTGTGATGTCATCTGGCGGCAGCGTGCGATCTGCCTTTCTGTTGGATGCTGCTGGAGTCTTCAGAACTTCTGGTGGTGGCGTCTAATTTGTGCACCACTTTTGTGTTTAATCATTATTTTAGGTGTGAAAGATGTGGTTTTTTTGGGGGGGGGAATTATGCCAGATCCCTCCCTGATGGGCATGGAATGCTGTGGCCAAATTTGTTACATTACGGTTCAGCAGTTACAGAGAAAGACTGTGATCTCCGCGCACGCAATGCCTACATTTATATATAGATAGATAGATATGAAGAGAGCTGATTCCCAGATCCATACTTGGTTTAGCTTAAAATGAAAATCTCACAGGTAATTAGAATATTTCTCCAAAATGTAATCATTACAGACAACAAGTGATATGAGGAATAAAGATCCACATGGAGTTAGTTGGAAGTCACTTTTTTCTTTCTTTTTTATTGTAGTTTATGTTATTATGTTTATATCCTTGTAATTTTGTTTTTGTATTTTCTTCTGTTTTTGTATTATCTGTTCATCTTATTCAATGTTTGTCTGTATGATGTACCGGTATAAATTTTTTAAAAATTAAAAATAAAAAAGGATTGAAATAATCTCCTGACACAGTGGTAGGGAATAGTCTTCCTCTAGTGCAGGCTTCCTCAAACTCGGCCCTCCAGATGTTTTGAGACTAGAATTCCCATCATCCCTGACCACTGGTCCTGCTAGCTGGGGATCATGGGAGTTGTAGGCCAAAAACATCTGGAGGGCCGAGTTTGAGGAAGCCTGCTCTAGTGCCTTGGATTCAGAGGTGACATGAAATAAGTTTATAAAATTATAGATGGCACAAAGAAAGTGGATAGAGAAGTTTTTCTCCTTGTCTCTTAACACCAGAACTCATCCAGTGAAGATAAATGTCAGAGCAAATACAATGGTGCCTCGCTTAACGAACGCCCTGTAAGACGAAATTTTCGCTTAAAGAAAGGATTTTTCTAGCAGAGGTTGCCTCACTAGACGAATTCGTTTTACGAAAAATTGTCTAGCGAATCACGGTTTCCCATAGGAATGCATTGAAATTCAATTACTGCGTTCCTATGGGCAAAAAAAAAAATTCAATGCATTCCTATGGGATTCGCTAGACGAATTTTTCGTTATAAGAATAGACCCGTGGAACGAATTAAATTCATCTAGTGAGGCACCACTGTACCAGGAAAGATAAAAGAATGACTTCTTCACACAAGACATAATTAAACTATGGAACTCGCTCCCACAGGAGGCAGGGATGCCCACCAACTTGGATGGCTTTAAAAGAGGGTTGGACAAATTTATGAAGAACAAGTTTGTTATGTATTCAGTGGTCTGTGTTTGCCTGAGCTTGAGTCTCGACTAAGGATTCTAAGCCCCTGTGTTCTGATTCGATACATGATATCCAATCACAGAACATTTCAGGATTTGGGCCTCTGCCATTGGCCCTTTGAGCTTTGATTCGCAGCTTGGAAGTTTATACAGCCAATCACATTGGGAGTGGCCCAGGGCTTCAGAAATGTATGGAAGCAGTTGCTTTGTTGTCCAGTTCTGTTAGTTCAATAAAGATTCTTGCTGTTATCACTGGGTCTTACCTCGTGGTAACCCACCTTCACTTCAAGTCTATCAATGGTCACTAGTTTTCCCTTGATACCGTAGTCAGAGGCAGTATGTGTCTGATTGCCAGTTGCTGGGAATCACAGGTAG
Source organism: Zootoca vivipara (assembly GCF_965207765.1). NCBI lineage: Eukaryota > Metazoa > Chordata > Lepidosauria > Squamata > Lacertidae > Zootoca > Zootoca vivipara. The sequence continues at coordinate 35,192,744 of NC_142597.1, read as the reverse complement.
GCAGAGCGCTGCTGTGCTCATGTCCTGCCTGTAAACTTCCCATGTGTATCTGGTTGACCACTGAGAACAGGATGCTGGATGCTGGAAGAATCATTGTCTTGATTCAGCAGACCCTTCTTTTGTTCTCATAAAGGATTGCTGCTTCTGGTCACTCTGCTTGCCAACCTCACCTGCCCACCAAACTATTTATTCCCCCACACCTGACCAAATCCCCCACCTTTTACACCTCGCCCACCCACTCACAGCTTGCTCCAAGCTCCAAGGCCTTTTAAAAAAAGGGAAGAGGGGCTTCGGAGAGCCCCCCATTTGCCAAACTGCTCCCCAAAGCACCTCTTCCCTTGTTAAACAACTCGGCTGGGCTGCCTGCCCCCTCCTACTTCCTGCTTTTGTGCCTTGCTGCCTGCCATTCTTTTGTCATGTCGCCTGCTGGCAGCAATGTAAACTGCAGCATGATGACAGCCTTGCGTTTTTATGTATATAGGAAGAGATGCTCTTAGATCACCATCACCATTTGGCTTCCTTCCACCCAGCTCCAGGTAAGTTTCAATTTAGCTCTTAAGTATCGTGTCTCTCATAGATTTATGTTAATCATCTCTAAATTTGTGTGTGCAAATGATTTGAATGGCAGGGAGGTTCCCTAAGTGTCTTCAATTAAGCTGTCTGGATGGGCTCCAGATGTCCTGATCCCTTCCTTAAACCAGGAGGGAGCAATGATGAATGATTGCTAATAGAGCTATAAAACTTTCTGTATTTGTCTAAGTAATACAGGGCTAATGCCTGGGTAAAATTAAATTTCTAATGAAAATATTATTAAAACAGGGCTATTAATGAATCCGGACAAATTATGGAGCAGGTATATTTGGCAGCTGTCTAGAGCAGATACTTCTAAGTGGAAGTCTTAGTTCAATAGGAAATCAATAAGGAAAATCTCACAGCAACGTGGAGACATTTTGATGTCACCTCTGCTTTGCAGCTGTACTAGATGAATTTCGTCTTCTGAAGAATATCAGACATCAACATTTCCCACCAGATTTATGCAGCTATTTGCAACCATTTCTACCCCAATTTTCTGCTGCTTGGAAGGGGAACACATACCCTGCTGCTGAGGCAATTGAACTGCTACAACCTTGCACCCAAGGGTGCAATATTTTTTTAAAAAGCATCACACACACACACACATATTCTAGAAATGTATATTTTGAAATATGCTGCATTTGAAAATATTAAATGCTATTTTCCATGCCTTTTTTAAAAAAATCAGATTAATGCAGAAACAGGGCGAATGAGTGAGCATTTGTGAAAGTGATCCTTACCCAAAAATAGAACTGATTCTTCCTTCCCTAAAGCAAGCACTTTGAATTGAGAGAGCAGTCGAACCTTGGATCTCGAAAGCCTTGGCTCCCAAACAAATCGGCTCCCAAACGATCGAAACCCAGAAGTGAGTGTTCTGGTTTTCAAACGTTCTTTTGGAAGTCCGACGGGGCTTCTGGGGATTCCGATTGTCTGCAGGAGCTTCCTGCACCCAATCAGATGCTGTGCTTTGGTTTCCAAACATTTTGGAAGTCAAACGGACTTCCAGAATGGACTCAGTTCAACTTCCAAGGTACAACTGTATGTGAACCCCTCCATAATTGCATATCCATACAAAAAACATTTAACCTGTTGAATTTCTGCCTGCCACACAGCCTTTAAAGGCAGAAGAATGCTGCTTTGCCACATTCAAACTGACAACCCCACAGAAAAGATGCATCCTGGTTGTTAGGGGGGGAATTAAGGACAAAATACAGAGATTCCAAGGATCACGGCATAAGCCAGAAACAGAAAAGTTGCACTGAAGGGGAGGAGGAAACAGCAGGTCGTTAGGACCCCAGAGATTCCTGCGACAAACTCACTTGTCTATCAGAGCCCTGATTTTTCTCCTTGGCTAGAAACACTGAAAGGTAGAGCAGACAGGCTGGCGCATGTCATAGAAATTGCTTAGTCCTGCAAGATTCCTTCCAATTCCACAATTCTAATCTGTGCAATTGGGCCCATTGAATTTTCCTGTCTATCTTCAAGAACAGCCCCGCACAGAGAGCATCACAGTAGTTGGGTCTCAATTCAAAAAAGGGGGACAACCAACCAAATCAAAAGCTGCCCTCCTCTTTTGGGGCTTGATACTTGACATCTCTATGGCTGTGTAAATGCTTCTTAGGCAGCCGATAATCATCAACCCCGAGCCGTCACCTGAGACTACTGGAAAAAGCAATGGGGATTTGTCTGGAAAAGACATTTATCCTTCAAAGGGCAGGGTGTGGGAACACCTTGAGTGCAAAAGCCGAGCAGATCGATTCTGCTTAACCCCTGAACTTTCAAGCCTTATTATATCTTCACAGGTTTCCAAACATATAAAGCCGCCCTAAGCAAAATAGAAAGAACAAATCCACAGATTAAAATGGAATAAGCTGGGGCAGGGGTGGAAAATATGTATTAATCACTATTGAGTTGTTTTGTTGAATGAATGAATGAATGAATGAATGAATGAATGAATGAATGAATCAACCAACACATTGTACATGAAGATTTTAAGAGTGAATACTCAAGAGAACCAGTGTGCTGTGGTTGGTCTCGGACTGGGGAAACCTGAGTCCAAAACCTCACTAAGCAATGAAGGCTATTGGGTGTTCAGGAGATGAAGTCACAGCAGCCAAGTATGCAGCCCCATGGAGTGGGAGAAGATGGCATCACTACCAGTGGTGGTGGGGATGGCTAACGTGAGAACTTGTGGACTGGAAGAATCAAAGATCACTAATGTCAAAGCAATGATTCTTCAACATCAACTTTATTGGAGTGGTCATGTTGTGTGGATGTCTGATTATCGCCTTCCAAAGTAACTACTCTATTCCAAACTTTAAAATGGTAAGCATAAGTAAGCGTTTAAAAGAAGTTTAAAGACTCTCTCAAGGCAAAGTTTTTAAAAATGTAGTATAAACACCAACAACTGGGAAACACTGGCCTGCGAGCGCTCCAGTTGGAGAACAACCTTTACCAAAGGTGTCATGGGCTTTGAAGACACTCAAACTCAGGATGAAAGGGAGAAACATGCTAAGAGGAGGGCACGCTTGGCAAACCCTCACCAAGATCAACTCCCACCCAGAAACCTATGTCCTCACTGTGGAAGGATCTGTGGAGCCCGGAACTGGCCTCCACAGTCACTTACGGACTCACTGTAAAGACCAGGGGTCCCCAAACTACGGCCCCCGGGCCGGATGCGGCCCAATCGGCCTTCCAATCCGGCCCGCGACGACCCCCGCCGCCCGCTGCCGCCGCCCGCTCTCACGGCGCGCGGCGCAGCAACAATCAAAAAAATCGGCAAAAAATCGCCGAAAATCCTTTGTGCGCATGCGTACAGGCCTCTCCCGACCCGGAAGAGGTCATTTCTGGTGCACTTCCGGGTCGGGGGAGGCCCATACGCATGCGCACAAGCGATTTTCGGCTATTTTTTTCCGCCCGTGCGCGTGTGCGCATGCGCACGGGCGCGCACTCCCCCGCCCTCCGGCCCGCTGCGCGCGCACTCCCCTGCCGTCCGGCCCACCGCGCGGGCGGCGCGGCGGGCACCGGCCCGCCGCTCGGTAAGTCTGGGGACCCCTGGTAAAGACCGTGTTCATGGAAGGCAATCTTACTTGGCTACGAGAGATCGCCAAAGAAGAAGAGACCAATTCATGGAAGACAAGGCTAACGAAGGCTACAATGGCTCCCTTGTACCATCACTGTCAGAGGCATTATCTATCTGAATGTCAGTTGCTGGGAAATCCGCTCCACCGCACGGTGGGGAGGAGTTGCGGTGGATCACGTGACCACCCCCTCCCCTCCGGGGGGGCAGGGACATTGTTCCACGCCGCCCGGGGGGGATCCCAGCCACGTCATCCATCGGCCAGCCAATCAGCTGGCTGGGGGACATGGCCGGGCCCCATTTAAACTGGCTCGCGCTCTTAATCTGAACGGTTCCCCGTTCTTTGCTTCTTCCGCGCTTGCTGCCTTGCGCTTGCTACTGGCTGCTCCGCGCTTCCTGCACCACCTTCCCGACTCTACGCTTCCTGCTGCCTCTTTCTGACCTTGGCTTCTGCACGCGTTGACCTTCAGGAGAATTGCAAGTGGGCAGAGTGCTGTTGTGCTTAGGACTAGCTTGCGGTTTTCCCATGGGCTTCTGGCTGGCCACTGTGAAAGCAGAATGCTGGACTACATGGGCCATTGGCTTGATCCAGCAGGGCTGATCTTATGCTGTGATGTCCTTATGGCCTGCGACACGCTGGAGGTAACAACACAGAACAGGGGAGTGCAGAGGCGGGAGGACAAGCAAGCAGGGCACAGCAGTTGCGCACAGGCAGCAGGAGTTCCGGAGTGTGATCCTGCCGGCTGCAGGGCACCACTTCACAAGCACATTCCCTGCAGGGACAACAATTGCAAAGTAACACCTCCTAGCAGGATGGCACACTCTGCTCACTCAGTCCTGCTGGCTGCAGGGGGTCTGTCTTGCCTGCATGTTGTCCACTGGCAAAGCAGCAGCCGACAGGATTAAACACTCCTGCTCTCTGCAGGGGGGGGGGGGGAGACGCCGCATTTTAAAACCCCAGTTAAACATTTGCCCCGGCCCCAAATTGATTCTGGGACAAATCTGGGTTGTGTTGGGTGTTCCCCAGGGCCATGCACAGCCCTACTGGTTATGCAGGGAGCCAAATTAGGTATGATGCCGGCATGTGGGTAAAAACAAAAAACAAAAAACCTTTGCAGGTGTTCCATGCTGTTGACATTTCGTATATAAACTGCAGATGAAGGCAGAGCTCAGCAAGTCCTTATTGCTCATGCAAGGTTGAGCCGCAAGATATATTCCCTTCCTGCCTAGAAGAACCTAATGAGTAGGCTGGGGGAGCAAGAATCATCACGGAGCCTGAGCGTACTTCACAGAGATGCAGCCACCTGTAGTTCTGTGACTTGTGTGGTTCCTCACACCAGTTGCACACCAGTAGCCCCAAAGACCCTTTTTCACTGAAACATGGAGAATGGTGCAAATGGAGCTCCTCTTTGACTTTAATGGAAGTGAAGTACCTGGACAGAAATGGCTTCCATGCTACAGAGGGCAAAAGCTCATTTCAGCTCTAGTGGGTCAAGACCAGGAGCTGGAATTAGAATTGCATCCCCTTTGAGTCCCAGGAAAATCAACCAGTTCCATGCAACCGAGAATCTAACTCAGGCGTCGGCACAGACACAATTCTGGCGTCTGTGCAGGCGCAGGCGCCATTTCCATTTCCGGCGCCACTCGGTGAGTCCCCGCGCCACACTGCGGCGGTTTAGCACAGTGCACACTGGGTTCGTCGAGTGGGCGGCTCGGTTCACGGGCAGCTCGTGGGCCGGATAAATGGCCTCTGTGGGCCGTATCTGGCCCATGGGCCAGAGGTTGCCGACCTCTGATCTAACTGATGATGAATGAGATGAAAATGGTTGAGTTGTTCGTATTTCATGCTAAGCTAAGCCAACTATTTCAGGACTTTTCAACAACACACACACACAGTAAAAGCTGAATTGTTTGCTATTTTCCCACTTTTAGATAAGGCTCTGGTGTCACCTCCCCTCCAAAGAAAGCAAGTAAATTACAAGCAACAAGTTTGTGGGAGAGGGGAAGAGGGAAACAGAAGCTATATTCACACAGTGCATGCAAAGTACTATGGTACCATTTTAAACCATCATGGCTACCCCCAAAGAATCCTGGGAACTGTAGTTTGTTAAGGGTGCTGCTGAGATGCGTTAGGGCAGTGGTTCCCAACAGGTGGTCCAGGGACCCCCAGGGGTCCGCGAGCTATGCCAGAGGGGTCCGCAAGATGCTATTAGAATAGAAAATATATTAAATATATTTTGTATGAAAACAGATTTTTTGTTTTGGCCGCTTCCTGCATGAGCAGAGTCTAGCGCAAAACTAGAATTAGATAGAGGCAGTAGTTCTGCTGTATGCCATTAGGTGGCGCTTTACAAACACTACTGTTTTGCAAAGAGGCAGCGCACGCATTCTACTAACGCTAACCTCCCCAAGATGCTTTGCGCGTGTTGGCTTCATTTGTGCGCTACTGCGCAGGTACCCTGTCTTCTCCATTCCCCTCCCTCCACCCTAGTGCGCACTGCCTCTTTGCAAAACAGTAGTGTTTGTAAACAAAGCGTTGTTTTTCGCAGAAGCTACAGTTCGCGTAGTTAAAAATGGACCGTTGGTTAAAAAGTGGTTCGTTAAAACGACAAAGGCCTACAGATGAAGAGGAAGAACTGTAAAGAACATATAAATATAAAATATAAAAAGACTCTTAATTTGGCTCTCACTTTTTAATTTTAGGATTAGGAATTAATGGGAGTCCTTGTCACAATAGCGGCTCGATGAGGGGTCCTCAAGAAAATTTTGTTGGGAACCCCTGCGTTAGGGAACTCCGATTTCCCACAGGGAGCTACAATCCCCAGAGTTTCCTACGAAGAAGGAAGGACTGGTCATTAAGAATTGTAGCTGTGAGAGAGACATCCTTGTGTTTTAAAGGTATGGTGTGAATGTGAACAGAGAGACTGAAACTGGATGTCATATGAGAAGAGGGCAGAAATCTCAAAAAGAACAAGCAGGTTGGCAACCCACGAATGTCACAAGAGACTAGACGAAATGCTGCCGCTGCCCTCATCAATTACAAGCACTCAAAAGCCCATCCTGTGACAAACTGCTGGGCCATCATTATCCACAGTCTTGACATTTGGAACCACAGCATCCTGCCTAATTTATCACAAGTGCCCTTGATAGGAGCAGGCACGCTTGGGTGAAAATAGCTATTCATCAAACGGCCCCTTTGTCCAGAAATGCTTGTTTTCGTGGCAAAATCAATCCAGCTCTTTCCTTCTCACCTCCCTCAGTCTGCCGAAGGCCTTCAGTGACACTGGAAAGATGGTCCAAATATTATAACCGAAAAGCAGTGCACATTGCACTCCTTGAAAAACTCACTCACCACCTGAAGGGTTTTTCAGGGTGCTGTAAAACCAGAGCTGCCTGGTAGACTTCCATGACACATGTAAAGAATTGCCCAAAGCTTAATATGGTCCCTGTTAAGTATTACGGTAGTTGATCTAAGCTAGTTGATCTGCAGATGGTGACAGCAGTCACGAAATTAAAAGACACCTGCTTCTTGGGAGAAAAGCAATGACAAACCTAGACAGCATCTTAAAAAGCAGAGACATCACCTTGCCTACAAAGGTCCGTATTGTTAAAGCTATGGTTTTCCCAGTAGTGATGTATGGAAGTGAGAGCTGGACCATAAAGAAGGCTGATCGCCGAAGAATTGATGCTTTTGAATTATGGTGCTGGAGGAGACTCTTGAGAGTCCCATGGATGGAGAGAAGATCAAACCTATCCATTCTGAAGGAAATCAGCCCTGAGTGCTCCCTGGAAGGACAGATCGTGAAGCTGAGGCTCCAATACTTTGGCCACCTCATGAGAAGAGAAGAATCCTTGGAAAAGACCCTGATATTGGGAAAGATTGAGGGCACTAGGAGAAGGGGACGACAGAGGACAAGATGGCTGGACAGTGTTCTCGAAGCTACCAACATGAGTTTGACCAAACTGCGGGAGGCAGTGCAAGACAGGAGTGCCTGGTGTGCTATGGTCCATGGGGTCATGAAGAGTCGGAAACGACTAAACAACAACAACAACTTGATCTAGAAGTACCGTACCTCTGATTTTTTACCTTTCCTCTACGTATCTTGACAAATGCTTCTGATCTCTACCAGGTTTTTAAGACAAAACAAACATGTATTATGCTCATATCCATTACTGTAAAAGCTCTACATATTGCTCTATCACTTTTATGTATACAGTCATACCTCGGTTTAAGCACGCTTCGGTTTGAGTACTTTCAGTTTAAGTACTCCGCGGACCCGTCTGGAACGGATTAATCCACTTTCCATTACTTTCAATGGGAAAGTTTGCTTCGGGTTAAGTACGTTTCAGGTTAAATACAGACTTCCGGAACCAATTGTGTACTTAAACCGAAGTACCACTGTACTTCCCTCTTCTCACTACCTAGGGCTGTTGATATAAAATAAAATAAAACTCAAATAAATAAATAAATACCCTGACTTTCTTCTCTCTTCTGTTAGAAGTGCAAAACTGCCTAATTCACAATTCTCAAACCGGCCCACAAACCCAAAACAGTTTTCCTTCAGAATTTTCACCTCTCCAAATTTTGGCATGCTGTTCTCCAACAAAACTGTGTATGCAAAAATGAGTCTGTATATATATATATATAAATGCATATTGGAATGGCATGTGAAAATTGTGTTCATGAGAAGAAATTTCTGCTGAAATGCTGGAGAGTTTTTGTGGTGCTATTTTTTATTGGGGGGGATCATGGCAGATGGTTGTGGAGATGTATTGTAGAGAACTGACTTTAAGATTTAAGGGGGAATATGACCCAGGTGGCACTGTGGGTTAAACCACAGAGCCTAGGGCTTGCTGATCAGAAGGTCGGCGGTTCGAATCCCTGCAATGGGGTGAGCTCCCGTTGCTCGGTCCCAGCTCCTGCCCACCTAGCAGTTCGAAAGCACATCAAAGTGCAAGCAGATAAATAGGGGCCGCTCTGGCGGGAAGGTAAACGGCGTTTCCGTGCGCTGCTCTGGTTCGCCAGAAGCAGCTTTGTCATGCTGGCCACATGACCCAGAAGCTGTCTGCGGACAAACACCGGCTCCCTCGGCCTATAGAGCGAGATGAGTGCCGCACGGCCAGAGTCGGACACGACTGGACCTGATGGTCAGGGGTCCCTTTACCCTTTACCTTTATGAGAAGCAGAGAACTGTAGTTGACAGATTCATCCATCCCTGCAAGAACCCAACAGAGCTTTTATTGGGAAATTACTTTTGGATTCCACCATCATCAGGGTTCAACAGTAGGCAGCAGCAAGGATGGGGCACAGGAGGGCATTCTGTCACGGAAATGAGATGCTATTTTGGTATCCTCAGAATATTTATGTAGGCGATTATACTTAAAATCGCACTAAGGTTGTATATTTCTATGTCCTTATTTTAGGGGGAGTTAACCTCACTCTTAGCTGGAAAAGCCTCCAAGAATAATTCACAAAGAACAATAATAAGATAGCCCCTGTCCTCAGGCTTCTAATCTAAAGACATGGCACAAAAGGAAAATGAATGAGGAGGGAGGAGGGTAGAAAGCATGCTCAAGCACCAGTTCTTAATTACAAAGGTCCTTATAAGAGTTCCTTCTTGCAGAGAGAGAGAAAGTAAGCTCCTTGCTGCTGGGGACAGTTTGATTCATAGCTGCCAAGTCTCCCGTATTCCCCGGGAAACCCCCGTTTTTCCAGCTGTTCCCAGCCGGAAAAATCGGATTTTTTTGTTTTTTCCTGGTTTATTCTGGCGCAGCGGCCATTTTGGAACTGGACGGAGCATGCTCAGAAGCGACTTTTGATGCTGCTCTGCCCAGTTCCAAAATGGCTGCAGCGCGACTTCTGGCGCGGCTGCCATTTTGGAACAGGGCAGAGCAGCATCAAAAGTCGCTTCTGAGCATGCTCCGCTCAGTTCCAAAATGGCGGCAGCACTACTTCCGGTCTGCTACTTCCAGTCCAGTCCCTTATTTCTCAGGCAGGGACTTGGCTGGTATGGTTTGGTTTCCTCCTTGCCACAATGTTTTTTCTTGGAGGTGTAAGCTCCAGTGGCCTCTTGGCTGAGAAGCCGTTCTCAGAAGTAAACCAGCAAATAAATATAAGCGATCCTCACAGGCAATGTAGAGCAGAGAGGCGTGGGAACCATCCAAGAGGAAAACAGAAATAAAAATGGCAGCAAAAAAACCTGAAACAATGGAGAATTCCTCAGGCACCGTGTCCAGATCATTTGGAATCCAGGGTGAAAATCAGATACAGAGCTTCTGAAGTGCTCCTTATGCGGAGGCTCTGTTTGTTGGCTAGCCAAGCTCTTTGCTCAATAATCTCTTAGAAAGAGACTTGATATAAGATCATTCATCAAAGTCTTCCCATCCTTTTTGATAGCGATTGCGCTGCAAAGTGAGCAAACAGTTGATCTTTCCTTTACTTCTTTTTCAACCCTTCTCTTCGTTTGTTATAGTCTCGTTTTGCCATGGGAAATATCAGCCATTGTAGGAGAAATAGCCTTCAAAAGGCAATGTGCATTTGAACTCCCGAGTTTAAATTCTACATGGTCTCGCCTAAGCGAAAACAGATGAATAGTTTGCCTACCGCAGAGACCAAAAGAACAGCTTCATAATTGAACCTTGTTTCTGTTAGCATCTAGAGCTGTGTGGGTTTTTAACCAGATGGCCAGTTACCTACTACTTTTAAAAGGGGGAAAAAGCTGTTTTCAAATATCTGAAGGTCTGCCCCTTTGAAGATTGAGCAAGCTTGTGTTCTGCAGCTCCAGAGGGGAGGAACCGAACTCATGGCTTCAAGTTACAAGAAAGGAGATTCCAACTAAACATCAGGAAGAACTTTTTGGCAGTAGAACGGACTCCCTCTGAAGGTGGTGGACTCTCCCTCGTTGGAGGTTTCTAAGCAGAGGTTGGATGGCCATCTGTCATGGATGCTTTACTGTAGCTGTGATTCCTGCATTGCATGGGGGTTGGACTAGAGGACCCTTGAGGTCCCTTCCAACTCTATGATTCTATGGTTCTAGCTATTAAGAAAGGAGAATGTTAGCCACTTTGAGACTCCTTCGGGCAGTGATAAAGCGGGATATCAAATCCAAACTCCTCTTCTCCTCCTCCTCCTTCCAACTCTATGATTCTATGAGATAGCAAAGGCACTAATGCGCTTCCCCAATACTGTCAGAGGCAGTAATGCTTCTGAATACCAGTTGCTGGAAGCCATGGGAGGGGAAAGTGCTCTTGTTCTTGGATCCTGCTTGCATGCTTCCAAGAGAAATCTGGTTGACCACCATCAGAAGAGGATGTTGGACCAGATGGACAACTGGCCTAATCCAGCGGGCTTTTCATAGGTTCTTCTGTTCAGTACGTTGTTTACTGAAATCAGAGCAAATTTCTCTGATCACATTCCACTCACCGATGACTGGTTTGGATGCTTTGAAACAAGCAAAGATTTGTTTAAAAAGGCAGGTTCCTATCAACCCTTAGCAAAGACATAATACCACAGTGCCTGAGACATTTGCAATTATAATTAAGTGCCAGCGTTTTAAAAAGCCAAAACAGAAACCTCTTGATGCAGGTTGTCTTATTGCTCGAGACAAGACCCGGACAGGAATAAATACTCCTTGCCTGTGCCTGTCAGATGTGCGGTTCATTAATGAATGCTAAGAGCATCATTTAAAACCCTGTTTCCTTGGTTAAGTCAATCCACTCAGCGATAACACCCACACCACCTGCATCTAAATGGTGCAATACCACCCCCACGTGCAGCAGACTTGTCTAGCAGGAAGGATGGTGGGAACAAAAGAAATGTTTCTTTTCGCTTCCAGTTATTGCCAAACAGGGGACCTAAAGATGAGAATTACCTGCATGGATCAGACCAGAACTGGCTACAGGACCTGGCAAACGTAGGCACCTGCCAAGGTCCCCCCAAATTAGGACTCAACACCCTAATAAGCCTACAATTTTCTGCTTTACATGCAATAGCAGATGAAATCAGATGCAGCCTAAGAACATTTTCTGTGTGCATGTCTCTCCTCTTCCAGGTTCTTGGGAGTGGGGGGGGGGACTGACACTGTGACTCCCAAAGCCACACACAGAGACACACTTTAGGCAGCACACAAATACTTTTTACAGAAATTTTCCTAACAGTGATTAGAAGCCCAAAAGCATATTGTGCCTCAAGCCTGGGAGGGTAGCTAAACGTTGCATGCCAGGGCTTGTCAATGTGCACCCCCTAAGAGAGAGAGCCCCCAAACATCCCAGTGAGGACCGAGCAATGCTGACTGACTCTTCTGGGGGTAAAGAAGGTAAAGGACCCCTGGACGGTTAAGTCCAGTCAAAGGTGACTATGGGGTGGGGTGCTCATCTCGCTTTTCAGGCCAAGGGAACCGGCGTTTGTCCACAGACAGCTTTCCGGGTCATGCAGCCAGCATGACTAGACCACTTCTGGAGCAACGGGACACCGTGCCGAGTACCAGAGCACACAGAAACACCATTTACCTTCCCGCTGCAGTGGTACCTATTTATCTACTTGCACTGGCATGCTTTCAAGCTGCTAGGTTGGCAGGAGCTAGGACAGAGCAATGGGAGCTCACCCAATCGTGGGGATTCGAACCGCCGACGCTCCGATTGGCAAGCCCAAGAGGCTCAGTGGTTTAGACCACAGCGCCACCCGCTTCCTCTTGCGGAGGAAGTGTGGGTGGAAACTTGGGGGGTAGGAAAGAGCAGAATGACTTAGTCCTAAACAGAGAATTCCTGCTCACTTTCAGCCCTCTGCTGTAGCAGGGATGAGGAACCTGTGGCTCCCCAGATTTTGTTGAACTACAATTCCCACCGTCCCTAACTATTGATCATGTTGGCAGGGACTGCTGGGAGTTGAACAGTATTTGTTGGGCCACAGGTTCCCTGCCTTTGTTCTAGAAATCATCTAAAGCCTCTAGCTTCCAGAAGAACAGCTGGAAAGTGTGTGCCCCAGGAACCTGATTTTAAAGAGCAGCAATTCTCTGGACATCTAGGGAGAGTAATTTGCCAAGGGCTCAAGAAACTGAGATTGCCCGTGATATATGAGGACAAGAGGGCAATGGAAAGAGAGACGGGATGGGTGGGGGAAATGCTGTATTACGTTCTCCACTGAAGTTGCATGGTTTCCCCCCCCCCTCCCCTTCCGCAACGCACAAGCCTGCTGCCATTTGCCAGGTTTTCAAAGCCATCTGCTTTCAGAACTTACCTTCCTTGCTGTTTACCACAGGCTGTCTATCTGTTTTAACAACCTCCAGAGGGATTTTGCACACCTCATTATGCTAAAATTGCTACTTATGCATTCACTCCGGCGCTTGTCTAAGTAATCTGCGCGCACAATGCCTTTTCCGCCAAAGATGCAACATCCCTCTTCAGAGGCTGCCGATCAAAAACAAAAGTCGGCTGTGTCATAGCAAGACAAAACACAGCCTCCTGTGTATTGCTGATGTGATACAGGGCTGATCTGAGCCGCTGCTTGGAGCGAGCTTTTTAAAAAATAGTAATTAGAAAGACACATTTCCCCCCCCTCTGGTGCATACACAGGCGCATAATAGCGTGTGTTCTGTTTCAAATACCTCTCCTTTAGCCGTGCTGTGGAGACAACTCTCTAAAACCCCAAATCTCTAGCCCCTTGTGTTTTAAGCAGATATTAAGAAAAGGAAGGGCAGATCCTGAAGCTGAGGCTCCAATACTTTGGCCACCTCATGAGAAGAGAAGACTCCCTGGAAAAGACTCTGATGTTGGGAAAGATGGAGGGCATAAGGAGAAGGGGACGACAGAGGACAAGATGGTTGGACAGTGTTCTCAAAGCTACCAACATGAGTCTGACCAAACTGCGGGAGACAGTGGAAGACAGGAGTGCCTGGCATGCTCTGGTCCATGGGGTCACGAAGAGTCGGACACGACTAAACAACAACAACAACAACAAGAAAAGCCCAGCAGAATCAGACCAGTCCAGCACCCTGCTTTTCACACCGAGCAAGCAGACGCTTCCAGGAAACCCAAGAGAGGGCAAAAAGGAAATAAAACTCCACTGTTGTTTCCTACACAAAACCACACGCCCCACAACCATCCTGATTTTCACAGGACATCCCAGCATTCCAGAAGCCACCTTGGCTTCAGATTGGATCCTGGAATCTCCCATTTCCTCCCCGCCTCCGGTGCCACCACTGCCAAGCTCGGGAAGGAGGATGACCTTGCAGGTGGCGACGGTACTTGCGGCAGTGCCATGCTCTCGCCCGAGTCAGCTGGCTCCCACAAGAGCATGGTGCTGAAAGATGCGCGTCCCAATTTTGTTCAACAGAACGTTGGGAGGTATGCAACCAGTGGTGGGTGGCGCCCACTGGGACTGGTGGGGCAGAAGACAGGGACCCCCAAAGCATGGGTGCCAAATCCAGCGACAATCGTGGAAATTAAGGCTGCCTTGATAGGCCTTTCCCTTGGGGAGGGACACTAGCTGATTGCTCTCTGCAACCGGCCATAACAATGACAAGGAAAATAGCCTGGGAAGTGAGGGCCGTTTTTGGAAAGGGGGCCTCCTTTTTTCTCCTCCTACCCCCCACCCCCCACTGCATTGTGTAAAAACAAGAACAAATTTACAGCTTAAGGGTTGTGTCTGATAAAGGCCACTGTCAGCGACCAGTTAGATGAGGAAGAGTGGTGAGAGTCATCTGCCCAAGAGCCCCCCAGCGAGGGCACCAGAAACAATGACTTGTATCCCAGATCCTGGTGGTGGGATGCTGAAGAGCAGTCTGGGGAAGGGATGAGCTGAGGGGAGAGAGACTTTCTGCAGGCAATGGCTTCTCCACCTGCCTTGCCCCATTGTCCAGCCCCAGGAGCCTTTCCCAGACCATGACTTTGAGCAAAGGAGGAGGAGGAGGAGGAGGAGGAGGAGGAGGAGGAGTTTGGTTTGATATCCCGCTTTATCACTACCCGAAGGAGTCTCAAAGCGGCTAACAGTCTCCTTTCCCTTCCTCCCCCACAAGAAACACTCTGTGAGGTGAGTGGGGCTGAGAGACTTCAGAGAGAAGTGTGACTAGCCCAAAATCACCCAGCAGCTGCATGTGGAGGAGCAGGGAAGCGAACCCGGTTCACCAGATTACGAGTCAACCGCTTCTAACCACTACACCACACCACAGAAGCAGCTGGGAAGTGAGGAGTTCAGGGATATTTTTTTAGAAAAACAATTTTATAAGTTGTGTGTCCTTGTTTCTCAATTTGATCCTTTTGCGCGGTTTTGTATGTTTTTTATGCATTGTGATTTGCTGTTATTTTTATTGATTAAAGATTAGTAATTATTTATTGTGATTGATAAATGTAAACTGTTTAATTATTATTTGCTGGTGTTTAATTTTACTTTTCACTATTGGATTCTAATGGATTTTTGAATATTGCTTTATTTGATATAAGTTTATTTTAAAGTTATTGATTTACGTTTATTTTAAAGTCATTGTGACTTTCTATATTGGATCGGATTGTTACTATTAATGTTTGATGTTTTATTATTATTATTTTTATGTGTGTTGAAAGCCACCCAGGGTGGCTGGGGCAACCCAGCCAGATGGGCAAGCTATAAATGAAAAATTATTATTATTATTATGAGCTGGGAGGTGCTAGAAACAGCGGGTTGGTTGATCAAGAAGAGTCGTGAGACAGAGGGCCTTCCAGGACAGGGTTAGGGGTTGACAGTCACAGTGTGAGCACAGACTCAGACAGAGAGGTATCAGAGTTTGCCCACACTTTTACTTACTGCTGAGGTAAATTTCCTGTGGGAGTGTGTATTCTTGTTCTGTTGGGGTGTTTAAGCTGTACCTCCCATATATTTGCAAATAAATCAAAATACAGTTGTACCTTGGAAGTCGAACAGCTTAGTTCCCGAACTTTTTGGCTCCCGAACGTCGCAAACCCGGAAGTGATTGTTCCAGTTTGTAAACTATTTTCGGAAGCCAGCGTCCAACATGGCTTTCGCTTGAGTGCAGGAAGCTCCTGCAGCCAATCAGAAGCTGCGCTCCGGTTTTCCAACATTTTGGAAGTCGAACGGACTTCTGGAACAGATTCCGTTCGACTTCTAAGGTATGACTGTTTTACTAAGTGCCAATCAGTCTCCAGCAATGGCGAAGCCCGGCTAAGCTCAGCGCTCCTGCAAGTCCTCCTCAATGCTTGTAGAGGTGGGTCACCCATAACACTACCTTTATTTCCCCAGCATTGTTTAGTCGTCTCTTGGTCACCCCACCTTCTCATTGTCTATACATTTGGCGAGAGAGATTTCCTCTGAGCGAAGACAGCACCCATCTAGCACTCAGCTAATGAACACAACATAATTCACATCAGGCTTTGATTACCCTTATAAAAAAAATACTGGCGTTTGCTGTGCTTTCACAATTACTGCTTCTCTAACTTCCAATTATCTCCCCTGTATTAACAATCAGCATTAAATGCATTAAATAATGTTTCCATAGCAATGCCATCCTGCTCTCTTGTGGCGTTCATTTAGGGAATCCTCTCCTAAATCGTGATCTGCAGCTGAAGCGATAAGCTTCAGAAGGAAGGACCTCTATCCCCGTCCTTATGGTTTCACACCTGCAGTTAGCCGGAAGCATGAGCGTTTTGAGCAATGGAAGATCATTGTGAACCCTTGCCCTTCAAAATGCAAAGGGCCTTACAGACTATGGATATTAGGGATGGAAGAAAAGTACAACTGTGTTCACGTTTAGAGTGGTACTTTGCTTCTCGAACTTAATCCGTTCCGGGAGTCCGTTTGACTCCCAAAACCGTTCGAAAACCAAGGCGCGGCTTCCAATTGGCTACAGGAACTTCCTGCACTCAGTCGGAAGCCGCGTCGAACGTTTGGCTTCCGAGAAACATTCTCAAACCGGAACACTTACTTCCAGGTTTGCGACATTTGGGAGCCAATTTGTTCAGCAACTAAGTCGTTTGGGAACCAAGGTTTGACTGTATAGGTAAACCTACGTAATTTATACTTTCTGATACAATCTGGGAACTGAAACCTAGCCAGCCTTTGAAATCTGCACTCCTCCCACCCTGAGACCTGTGGGTTAAGGGCTGTATATGAATTCAATTAATTAATAATAATAATAATAATAATAATAATGGAGCTGGGTATGTTTAGCCTGCAAAAGAGGAGAATGAGAGGAGATAGGATAGGCATCTTCAAATAACTTAAGGGCTGTCACATGGAAGAGGAAACAAGCTTGCTTTCTCCTGCTCTGGGGGTAAGACTTGAACCAATGGCTTCAAGTTAAAAGAAAGGAGATTCAACTAAACCTATGGAAAAACTTTCTGACAGTAAGAGGTGTTTGACAGTGAAACAGTCTCCAATGGGTGGTGGTGGGCTCTCCTTCCTTGGAGGTTTCTAAGCAGAGGTTGGGTGCTTTAGCTGAGATTCCTGCATTGCCTGGGATTGGACTAGAACTAGATGACCCTCGGGGTCCCTTCAAACTACGATTCTATGATTCTAAGTTCTTAAGGACTTTATATATCAACACCTAGAAGAGGTTTATGGGTTCCAGCTTGGAGTTTCAAAATTCTCCCTGGATTTTGAGTTCCAAATTATTTGGTTCCTGATTCAAAAGCGGATCAGAGACCTACCTTCCTTCCTTCCTTCCTTCCTTCCTTCCTTCCTTCCTTCCTTCCTTCCTTTCTAGCCCACATTTTCTCCAAAGAGCTCCATGTGACACGCAGAGTTCCCCCACACTCTGTTGCATCCTCACAACAACCCTCAAAGGCAGGTTAGTAGTGACTGGGCCCTGGCAGCTCAGTTTGTCTCATGGCCAAGTGGTGGCTTTGAACTCTGGTCTCCTCAGTCCATGACCAACACTCTAACCACTAGACTGCAGCAGTTCACATAAAGAATCCGAGACCAAGGTCTTCCTCAGTGGTTGGCAACACTGGGCATCACCAGAGGCCCATGCCCCTGTCAAGGGTCTACAACCAGTCCCTGGAACCTGCTGGTCTTGGTACTGCTCATTCTTCCTGCTGCCACCTGTTCACCTATCCAGTGGGGCATGATAGAGAGACCAGCAGTAGGTGGAGCCAGAGCCCATGGAAAGCAGAGCCACCCTCTGATTGGTTGCAAGTAAGTGGAGATTGGTTGAGTCAGGGTCAGCCCAGGATGTTTAGCCACTTGAGGCGACATCCTGCTGCTGGTCCTGCCTCCTCTCCCTTGCCCCCATACTTCAGGCCTGGTACAGAGCAGGGTGGCATTCAGTTAAACATACAGCGGACAAACTCCCTCAGAACTACACAGCCAATAAGAGCACCCTGTCCCTTCCAACTCCACGATTCTAAAGGCTTTATATACTAACACCTAGAACTTGGCCTGGTAGCAATTTCTATGATTCTATCTTCTTCTTCATCATCATCATCTGAGCTAGATGAATAGGGCAGCTTTCTGTCCACTCTCCTCTAGGACTTTCCCTGATCCTGCCTTTTGCCCAAAGGGGCACATCTCCTGTCTCGTTGCTGTTTGGGAAATGGAGCTGGAAAGGAGAGCAGAAAAGCAAACCTCTGACATATTGCAGGTGCAGATAAGATTATAAACAGTGAAATAATTATAGCTTTTCCCCATTGCCTTCATATCTGAATATAACCAGTAATTAAGAGCAAACCAAAATAGCTGGTTTGGTCTGGGCAATCTGATTAGCATGTCCTTCAGCTGATAAACATGCTATATTTGGGGAGCGGGGTGGAATTAAGAAGCTATTAAGCTAGGGAGATAATCTGTTCTGAACAATGATTCCCTGTTACACTTTTTTTTCAAAAGCATAAATAAGCAAGAGTCACCTGGCTTAAGTGTTTGAGGAGTAACTGAAACCGTCTGGGAATCTGATAGCAGGAAATGATTGCTATTTTTTATTTTGTCTCTTTTGCAATATTTCTCCAATTAGAGAACCTTACTGGAGCAGAAATCCTCTTTACTCATAAGCCTCCATTTATTGAAATGATATTTTCATATGGCCCACATGATTGATATATTCTAATGTCACATAACTGAGTTCACTACAGTACATAGAATCATAGCCTTGTACTAATGAATGCAGGTGAGCTAAGATGCTTGAAGCTTTTTCACTGCAATGCGTCTTGCAGAATACTGCATGCTCGCATATATATATGTAAAAGGGTTAGGTGCTTCCTTAAAAGGAATTGGGCAACCAATATTATCTAGCGTCTGGAAACCAAGCCTTATGAGGAGTGGTCAAGAGAGTTGTGTTTGTTTAGCCTGAAAAAGAGGTGACTAGAAGGAGATCTTCAGTATCTCAAGTCACATGGAAGATCTTCAAGTCACATGGAAGATGGCGCAAGCTTGTTTTTCACTGCTCCAGAGGATAGGACTTGAACCAATGGCTTCAAGTTACAAGGAAGGAGATTTCGACTAAACAGAAAGAACTTCCTGATCATAAGAGCTGTTTGACAGTGGAACAGACTCCTTCAGAAGATGGTGGGCTCTCCTTCCTAAGCAGAGCTTGGATGGCCATCTGTCATGGAAGCTTTAGTTGAGAATTCTGCATTGCACAGGGTTGGGATAGATCCTGGTCCTTGGGATCCCTTCCAACTCTACAATTCTATGATTCTAAGAGAAAGAGAGCACTGTACATTCAGGCATACCTCAAGAGGTGCAGATCCCAGAGGAAGACCTTTCTTGCCTACAGACAGCCACCCAATCTTAAACAACTCCTCACCCACAATAATACAACCACCAGACTTAACATTGACACTGGTACCAGAGCCTGCAATAAACCCAGATGCCAACTTTGCTGCCACATACACCCGGACAACACCATTACTGGCCCCAACAACATCAAACATACCATCTCAGGACAATTTACTTGCTCATCTTCTAACATTGTGTATGCCATCAAATGCCAACAGTGCCCTTCAGCTCTCTATATTGGACAAACAGGCCAAACCCTACGCCAAAGGATAAATGGACATAAATCTGACATCAGGAATCACAAGACAGAGAAACCAGTAGGAGAACACTTCAATCTCCCAGGACATTCTATACAAGATCTCAAAGTAGCCGTCTTATTACAAAAGAATTTCAGAAATAGACTGGAAAGAGAAGTTGCTGAATTGCAACTTATTACCAAACTTAAAACCATGGAGAGACCTGGTCTGAATAGAGACATTGGATTCTTATCTCATTATACATGATAAAGCTATTTTTAGCCATCTCACCCCTTGCTTTTTCCTGTAAGACCAATTGCAGTCGTTAACAGTCGTCAACAGGTTTGCCACACCTAGCAGCCAATCACCCATTCCTACCACCCTTCTGAGTAATACCCCTCCCCACCCTCTCACTATATATAAGGGTCTGGTGACTTCTGTTTTAGTGTATCTGAAGAAGTGTGCATGCACACGAAAGCTCATACCAATAACAAACTTAGTTGGTCTCTAAGGTGCTACTGGAAGGAATTTTTAAATTTTGTTTCCCTACACTGAGTACAGCTCTGCTTCAGAGTGTTTCCAAAATGTGGCATGAAATGAGATGTTGATGCAGCCCCTTCCCCCAAGGCAGGGGTCAACAAGGCTTACCGGGCATGGGCTGGATCACTCCCATGGAGATCCTCCGTGGGTCAGACTGGGGCAGCGCAACGCCAGAAATTGCATCTGCGCATATCCACAGCGCCAGAAATCACTTCTGCGCATGCCCAGACACCAAAATCTGCACCTACACAGGCATGATTTCCGGCATGGGACATGTGCAGAAGCGATTTCCGGAACCGCGGAAGAGAGTCCCCACGCCGCACTACGCTAGTTTAGCACAGCGCCCGGGGACTCGCTGAGCAGGTGGTTCAGTTTGGGGATAGCTCATGGGCCAGTTAAATGGCCTCCGTGGGCCACTTCTGGCTCATGGGCCGCAGGTTGGGGAACTCTGCCCCAAGGCATCCAGAGTTGGGGTTTATTAGGTTCGTTTTCCTGCTTATAATGCTAGCACTTCGGTTCCATTTTTTAACAATCCTGCTGTGCTGTGGAACTGTGGCTTTTTAAACTAACATACCCGGCACAGAGCACTAAAATTTCATTCCCGACAGTGGCCGTGATATGATACAACAGAAGACATTGTGATGCTCATCATCGCCACCCTCGTGCTTCTGTTTCCCCATGATTCCCCCGCAAAAATGGCAGGGAAGTATTTATGCCGGAATCCCACCCCAAATTTCTCCGCGCAACGTGATCCATGCAAACCATGGGGAAATCACAGTACAAAAGTGTCATTTTCCAGGTTTGGGGGAAGCAATTAACATGGAAATGAGTGCTAAAATGAGTCCAAGAATTATCAAGGCCCATGTTGAACCCGAGCCTTTAACTTGGCTTGTCCAATAAATATTTAGAAAGGGCAACAGAAGCACTTGGAGTGGTTCCATTTCCTGCTAATAGCCAGCCAGCTGCTGGGTGAAAACATCACTCTTAAAACGACCTTTTTTTCTCAAAAGCCTGCTTGTAGGCAAAAGCGGGGTAAGTAGAGCTTGCGAATATCTCATCTCATCTACATTTGATCTCCATTCTTCTCATTGGCCCACAGAATAGCTGGGTGGCTGGGTGCTTAATACACACATTAAAATTTAAAGAGATTTCTCTTAACTAATCACATCAAGTGGCATTTGAGCAACGCAAATATTTGCTTTGTTCCTCCAGCACTCTTCCAATTACGCGGAACATTTCAGAGAAATCAAATTATGGCAGATTTAATATTAAAAGGGGTGTTGTGCATGTGCTGGGACAAATGTGGGCCGGGGGAGAGAGAGACGGTAAGCTTCAAAAGGGAAATATGGTTTAATTTAGTTTGCACATTCCAAACGCATCCCTGTTTTCTTTTACCAGTAGCACAGTTGTCAAAACCAAAGGTGATAAAACAGTTTCCGGTGGGCTGCACAAAATGCATACGCTTAAGCATGAACAGACCTTGTTGCTGTTGCATTACAAGGATGAGCTGTTGTACAAAAAAAAAAGCTGTTGTGCAAGGGGGGAAACAAATCTCTCTCTCTCTCTCTCTCTCTGTGTGTGTGTGTGTGTGTGTGTGTGTGTGTGTGTGTGTAAACTGGGCATGTGGGTGTGTTTCCATTTTTCACCAAAACCGCTTCACCGATTGAGATGAAATTTTGGCACAACATCACATGCAAATGTCCAAAGGATATAGGCAAGTTTGCTAAGACAGATGTCACACCTCCGCCAGGTAAAACCACAAAAAAAACCTGTTCCAGAATGCACCACTCAGCTGTCAGGAGTATGGGCAGGAGTCAGGCTCTGGGGCCTGTAGTGCTTTGCAGGACTGGGGCCTGCCTCAGCTTGTGCTGGAGAAGCAAGGCGTGGCCACACAGGTGAAGACCTCAGCTTGTGCCGGAGAGGCAAGGAGTGGTCATTCAGGTGAGGCCACTTGATACCTCACTGCACCTGGTGGCAGGAGCTGGGAGGGATAAAAGCTCAGCATTTCCCTTCAGCTCTTTGCCACAGCAACGCTATCCTTGCCTGGTTGCATCTGGCCTCTTGATCCTTGCTCCTTGGACCCTTGCCTTGCCGACGTCTTGATCCTTGCTCCGTGGACCCTTGCCTTGCCGACGCCTTGATTCTTGCTCCTTGGACCCTTGCCTTGCCGACGCCTTGATTCTTGCCCCTTGGACCCATGCCTTGCCGACGCCTTGATTCTTGCTCCTTGGACCCTTGCCTTGCCGACGTCTTGATTCTTGCTCCGTGGATCCTTGCCTTGTCGACGCCTTGATTCTTGCTCCGTGGACCCTTGCCTTGCCGACATCTTGACCCTCGACCCTTGTACCTTCGCCTTGCTTCTTGTTCCTTGGACCCTTGCCTTGCCGACGCCTTGCTCCTTGACTCCCAGACCTTCGCCTCTGCCTTGCTCCTTGACCCTGTGACTGCCTGCTGCTGGACCCTCAGCCCTGCACCTGTTCCTGCTTCTACACCACCATCTTGCCTCTGGTCCTGACGCCTGCCGACCGGACCGTGACATCAGCCAAAAGTGCATGGTGGGAAATAGAACCCAGAAGCTGACAGTTCCTTTTCCAGGGGTGGGGGCCAAGGTATGGAGATACAGGGGGAGGGGCCAACACTCCCTGGGGACCATAGCTGCCAAGTTCCGGCCTGAGAAATAAGGGAGTGGACCAGAAGCAGCAGACCGGAAGTAGCGCTGCCGCCATTTTGGAACTGGGCAGAGCATGCTCAGAAGCTACTTTTGATGCTGCTCTGCCCTGTTCCAAAATGGCCGCCACACCAGAAGTCGCACTGTGGCCATTTTGGAATTGGGCAAAGCAGCATCAAAAGTCGCTTCTGAGCATGCTCCGCCCAGTTCCAAAATGGCCGCCACGCCAGAATAAACCAGGGGGAAACAAAAAAAATCATTTTGGGGGGGGCTGGGGACAGCTGGAAAAATGGGGGTTTCCCAGGGAATACGGGAGACTTGGCAGCTATGCTGGGGACAACAGAGGGAAGGGTATCCTACCGAATCACAGGGATGAGCCAGGGGGTTGGGGGAAGGAGGGGGCGGGATAGTTCATAGGTCAGGGCAAGATGGGACCACTCACAGGGATGAGCCAGGGTGGGGGGAGGAGAGGCTGGGATACATCATGGATCGGGACAGGGTGGGGAGAATCACAGGGATAAGCCACAGCAACGCGTAGCAGGGCCAGCTAGTATATTATTAAAGATAACAGATTGCACCCCAAGAATCAGCTGTTGTGCAGCAAGCTTCCACTAGCGCAGCTGTGTTGTTGGATTCCATTGTGAGGACTCAAACCTCTGACCTTCTGATCTGCAAGCCCAAGAGGCTCAGTGGTTTACACTACAGCACCACGCACGTGCAGTGCCAAGTGTAGCTACCAACTCGCAAACAAACTCACAATGATCCTGCTCTTACTTAGGGCCCACACAGCTTTCCCCCTGAGCACAGCTAATTTTTCTACCTGAGGTTCAACTCAAATCCTCTACCAGCCACCCATCTCCCCACCAAAAGGAGATGTCGCCACCATGGCGCTCGCACCGAGGCATGTCAGGCACTGCTCTTTGGTGGTTTTTAACTCCGGGCTGGTGGCTGCCTGTCTTGTTCCATCACAATTAGCCAAGCGGGGAATGTATTTAGAAAGCTGACAGCAAGTATTTGGGGAATTAATGATCACTGATTTATGAATATTGAGTGGCATCCCAGTAACATAAGCTGAGCAGTCGCTCATAGATGGATCACGTTCTCCCTCCCATTATTATCCCTTGCAGTCACTCAAAGGCAGTTAAATGATTTTGATTTATGACCTTAACCGACAGAGCTTGGTACATTTGCTTTATCGGTGTGCAAATTCCTCCGGTGTAATTCCCTGGCCCTCCAAAGAGCTCATTTAACGTCAACATTATGCATGAGCCGAGCAGTCTGGAATTCTCAGATCTCTTACTTCATCTCATTAAATTTGCACCAAACAATCTTGCAATTAAAATTTCATATAGATTCCCTACTTATGATTGGCATTTGGCCTTGGTTAAAAACACACTTGAACGGTGTCCCGTCCCTCCCCCCCTTACCCAAAAATAGTCTAAAGTGGCTAGATTGATCTTGACATTGTTTGGATGCCCAATGATGACGAGGAGTCTAATGTTCCAATTAGCATTTGTGGCCACTTTGGAGAGGGGGGGGGTCTGCTGCATGAAAATCTATACAGAGGCGTACCTAGGGTCCCTCAGTATCAGTGCCCCCCCCAAAAAAAGATGGCTTTACCATAGTGCAGGCACCCCCAAACTGCGGCCCTCCAGATGTTTTTTGCCTACAACTCCCATCATCCCTAGCTAACAGGACCAGTGGTCAGGGATGATGGGAATTGTAGTCCCAAAACATATGGAGGGCCGAGTTTGGGGATGCCTGCCATAGTTCAAGAAAGACAGGAAGCGTCTTCTGCATTTGATCTTCTTGTGACAGCTGTGTTGCGTCGCCTCACACATACCTGCCAACATTTATCTGATAAAAATAGGGACACCCCATTTAATAATAATAATAATAATAATAACAACAACAACAACAACAACAACAATACAGTGGTACCTCGGTTTATGAACACAACTGGTTCTGGAAGTCTGTTCATAAACTGAAGCGTTCATAAACTGAAGCGAACTTTCCCACTGAAAGTAATGGAAAGTGAATTAATCCATTCCAGATGGGTCCGTGGCGTTCGTAAACCAAAAATTCGTAAACCGAGGTGTTCATAAACCGAGGTTCCACTGTAGTACGTTTCCGAGGACAATTCAAAGTGTGGCTGTTGACCTTTAAAGCCCTAAACGGCCTCAGCCCAGTATACCTGAAGGAGCGTCTCCACCCCCATCATTCTGCCCAGACACTGAGGCCCAGCGCCGAGGGCCTTCTGGTGGTTCCCTCGCTACAAGAAGCCAAGTAATAATATCGTTTATACCCCACCCATCTAACAGTCGCACCAGGCACTCTGGGTGCCTTCCAACATATACTATAAAAACATAATAAAGCATTAAACATTTTTTTAAAAAAAAACTTCCCTATACAGGGCTGCCTTCAGGTGTCTTCCAAAGGTTGTATAGTTACTTATCTCCTTGGCTCCTTGGGTCACATAACTCCATACCCTCCAATATTTCTCCAATGGAAATAGGAACGTCCGAAGGAAAAGCAGGACATTCCAGGATCAAATCAGAAAGTGGGACGGCTTCTGTAAATCCGGGATTGTGCCTGGAAAATAGGGACAATCAGAGGGTCTGCACTCACATATATGGCTTACACTCCACCGACTGATTTTTGTGCCCCGACTGGGGGCTGGTTTCGCCAATTTCTGTATCGAGAAGTTTTTAATGTTTGATGTTTTATTATGTTTTTATATGTGCTGGAAGCCGCTCAGAGTGGCTGGGGAAACCCAGCCAGATGGGCGGGGTGTAAAGATTATTATTATTATTATTATTATTATTATTATTATTATTATTCCCTAGGACTCAAACCCACAGCCCCAAAAACAAGAGTGTCATGCTCTACTAACTCTCCCAGTCCAGGAACGGCCATTGCTGCTGCATCGGTTATTTTCCGTGTTTCCGTGTTTCCTTTTATTTCGCCGCTCCTGCAGATTGTTACGGGAGGGTGGTAGTTGTGGAAAGATTGTGCAAAATAAAGAAATCAGCCTGCCTCCCTTGACCCCTACAGCAGCAACCTAGAATTCAAGAAAGTTAGAGGAGGGCACCCTTCCCCCTTTAAAAGGCGGGTGAATATAAAGCCTGCTTTTGTGAAGAGCAGAGCCTTTTTAAAAAAATGCAAGGCAGCCCATTTACAATTAAGATCTAACTGCTTCCAGACTGTGACGCCGGTTGCCAAATTGCGGCATGGTTCGACTTTCGTTATTAGCCCTGGGGGAATCTTTAGAGAGAGAAATTCTTTGGGATATAGGCATTTGGCAGGATTTCTGCCTTCCCTTTCTGCAAAGAGGTCAGAGCATATGCTTTTATCATGAGTTTGAAGCAAATCCTTGATGGACTAGCCTTTGTTCTTCTGACATTTATTACTGATAGGCCGATGTTGGCACATAAAGGGGAAGAGGGATGCGTCTGCAAAAGGAGGCTGTATATCAACAGCTGACACGTTAAAATTAGCAGGGCTGCACCAAACCCCTATTTTACTTCTAGAAAATCAGAGGCACCGTTCCCTTTCTTTCTCATGTTCCTCCCCTAAGAACAAGTGAGAGGTGTTACAGGAATCCTAAGGTCTCAAATATAGAATAAATGTTGATAATTGCACGAAGTAAACACACATACATGGGACCCAGGTGGCGCTGTGGGCTAAACCACTGAGCCTAGGGCTTGCTGATCAGAAGGTCGGCGGTTCGAATCCTTGTGACGGGGTGAGCTCCCATTGCTTGGTCCCTGCTCCTGCCAACCTAGCAGTTCGAAAGCACATCAAAGTGCAAGTAGATAAATAGGAACCGCTATAGTGGGAAGGTAAACGGCGTTTTCATGTGCTGCTCTGGTTTGCCAGAAGCGGCTTTGTAATGCTGGCCACATCACCTGGAAGCTAAACGCCGGCTTCCTCGGTCAATAATGCGAGATGAGTGCGCAACCCCAGAGTTGGTCACGACTGGACCTAATGGTCAAGGGTCCCTTTACCTTTTAAACACTCATACATAAGTGTAATAAAAAATTTAATTTAATAAATTTAATTTAATAAATGTTCATAAATGTACAAGGCAAACCCGTACATAAATATATAAACCACATGTCTGAAACAGTACAGGAAGACAGTCCTGAAACCATTTTGACTCCCAAGCTGACCAAGTGTTTCTCTGCAAGGAGGGAGGAGGTGAAAGAAACCTTCCCATTTTCTCAGGAATTAAGTAATTACCACCTCAAAGGAATGGCCGGCCTACCAGGAAAGGCGTTCAGATAAGGCATTATCAGATAACCTGGCAGACAGGAAAAACAACATCATTCAAATTTCTGTTGTAGACCGCCTTTTCTGTGATGTAGGTATGATATATCTGAGGGGTGGTCTTGGGCTACACCCCTTCTGTGATCTATGTATGATGATTGATGTATGGAGGGGTGGTCTTGAGCTCCAGGGCAGGGAATTTCAAAATGTCTATATAAGGGCAGGCACACCTTTGTTCTGGGTCCTCCTCCTCTCTCCTGCATGTGAGGGGAGCACCCTGTTGCAACAGTTCTCTAAAGATCAGGCTTACCAGCTGCTTTGCTTCTCAGTATTCTCTGGTTGGCCTCTGTTATTTTCTCCTACCAATTGAGAACCTACAAAGGACTCTATAAGGGCTCTTGTGTACCCCATAAGGGAATAAGGGCAGATTTTGTTAACAACACAAGTATATAAACCACATGTCTAAAATAGTATAGGTGAGCAATCCAAAAGCCATCTTGGCTTTCCTAAAGACTCTAAGTATTTCCTCTGCCTCCTTAATCCTCCTTGCCTGAGAACACGTAGGCAGACAGCAATCAGGGGAAGCTCCTGAAGGGATTCCTCTCCTATATCTATGAACCTCCTTGGTATTAATTGCCATTGTTTGCCCAGATGCTCTGCATTGAGGGATGTCTGACGGGCATCCTGATTGTCTTATCAAATGTTCATGTTTAACTGTGTCTGGAACTTTGTAAAACTTGCTAAATCCTCAGGAATATCACACCTTGGCCTGCCTGAGTCACAGTAACCCCATCTTATGTGAGATGTAATTTCTGACGGTTTGTAGAGGGGGTGTCCTCCTTCCATGCCAAAATGCAAACTCTTAAAAGAGGCGTTGCTTCTTGGTTCTGGGTTTCTCTTTCCTCCTTGCTAGGAGGGGAGGGAACTCTGTTGCAACAGAAAAATAAAGATCTGCCTTGCTTTCACTGCATCCTGCCTCCATCCATTCATCTCTGACCGATCATGGACTTAGGGGACTCAGTCCCTTGGAGAGTTGGGCAGCAAAAGCCAGGCACCCCTATTTTTTCTATATCAGAGGGGAACCCAAAACTAGTCCAATGTGAGGCTAATGAAAAGTGCTGCATGGAATGCTGGCAAAGTGTGGCGAGGAGAACATGGGAAATGATGGTGGGAAGGCGAATGGAACAGGATAGCTCATTCAGTAAAGCATGAGACTCTTAATCTCAGGGTTGTGGGTTTGAGCCCCACGTTGGGCAAAGGATTCCTGCAGAAGCAGAAACAGGAGAGGAGGGAGGCCAAGAGGCAGAGATGAATCAGGCTGGTGAAATCATGGGCATCTCCCCCTCCTGCTGCAACAAGCTCCCCTCCCCCCATGTCTCTCAGAACCAGGAGAGGCATGAAAAGGGCAGAGGAGAAGTTAGCTCCATGCAGGCGCAGTCTCAGATTGCTTTGGGGAAATCCTGCAGAGGAGGGGACTTAGGCAGTTGTGGGGAGGTGGGGACCTTTAGTCTCAGCGACTGCTTCATGGGGACAAGACCTGCTGGAGATGAGTTGCGTGCTCAGTAGGCCTGACACTTCTGTGCAGATCCTGCTTTTGCTACTCAAGAGTTAACTCCACTCGCTCAGTGTGATTTACTGTGGCCTCCTGGCAAAAGTCCACTCAGGGAAGCTGTGTCAACAAGGGCGCCCAACCTCCTCACACCTTAAGTAGCCCTCCCATTACCAGGTGCAGCTACAGGTGTGGGAGTCACATGCCCCTTGTCTGCCTTTTGCCCTCCCACCTGTGAACAGCCATACAGGGCTGAGTCCTCCTGCTTGTCACGAGGTGTCCCATCTTGCTAGCCTTCTCCCACTTGCCTCCATGTCTGTCTTTCCCTGACTGCTGGGACCCTCCTTAGCATCATGCTCCTCAGACCAGGTATGGAGCGTGGGGGTGTTCCATGGCCCTTCTTAATTTACACAATAACTACTTTTTTTAAAAAAAAAGATGAGGGCAGGGCAGATTACATGGAGTGGGATGGGATTTTCCAGCTCAACCATGGCACAAAATTTTAATAAGGAGGTGCAGAAGATTACCCCCCCAAAAAAAAAACTATTAAACATTTAGTCTGCCTCCATTTCAAGCTGTAATAATGTAAGAGGGAATAATAAATTTAACAGACCTTGATCTCTGAGTGCTTTTCCTCATTCGTATCACTATTAAGCGTCATTTATTCATGCGCCTCACCCCTCAGAGGGGTTTAAATGTTCCACTGCCTCCGTGTAAACAGACATGACTCTATTAAAGCTATCTGGATTGTGGAGAGATACAAAAAGATACACTGCTTAGGTGAAGCATGTGTGTGTGTGTGTGTGTGTGTGTGTGTGTGTGTGTGTGTGTGTGTGTCATCATCTGTTGCTCTAGTAACCTCTAAACTGGATTGCTGCAATGCATTATACGTAGGGCTGCCTCTGAAAACGGTTCGGAAACTTCAGCTGGTGCAGAATTTGGCAGCCAAGTTGCTCGCTGGTGCAAGATGGTTTGAGCATGGTTACACCAATCCTGTTGTCTTTGTCCATGGAGTTTTGTTGGCAGGGATACTGGAGTGGCTTGCCAGTTCCTGCTCCAGGTGGATCACGTTTAGTCAAAACTCTCCACTATGACTTGTCCATCTTGGGTGGCCCTGCACGGCATAGCTCATAGCTTCTCTGAGTTATTCAAGCCCCTTCGCCACGACAAGGCAGTGATCCATGCTCACTGGAAGGACAGATCGTGAAGCTGAGGCTCCGATACTTTGGCCACCTCATGAGAAGGGAAGAATCCTTGGAAAAGACCCTGATGTTGGGAAAGAGAAGGGAGAAGGGAACAACGGAGGATGAGATGGTTGGACAGTGTTCTTGAAGCCACCAACATGAGTTTGACCAAACTGGAGGAGGCAGTGGAAGACAGGAGTGCCTGGCGTGCTCTGCTCCATGGGGTCACAAAGAGTCGGACATGACTAAACGACTAAACAACAACAACAACAACAACACCAATCCTGGCCCTGACTGCATCGACTGCCAATTAGCTTCCAGGCCCAATTCAAAGTACAGTGATACCTCTACTTACGAATAACTCTACTGCGGTTTTAGATAGGATTTTTTCTACTTACAAATTTTTAGATAGGGTTGCTTCGACTAACTTTTTTTTTTTAACTTACGAATGTGTGTTTGGAACACATTAAATTCGTAAGTAGAGGTACCACTGTACTGGCTTTGACCTATAAAGCCTTAAATGACTCAGGGCCACCTCTCCCCATATAAGCCATCCTGAACTCTGTGTTCATCATCAAAGGCCATTCTTCATGTGCCTCCTCCACAAGAGGTCTGGAGCATGGCAACACGAGAATTTCCCCCCACTAAATAATGCTGTTACAAGCATTGTACTTCACTGTTTGTTAATTGTCTGCCTTTTTCTGAAACTCAATCAAGCACAATTCACAGACACACAAAACCTGCGAGCATTGGCACCTACTTCAATTGCGGATTTATGGATTTGTGGATTTGATTTTCCATAACTAAAATAAGCATCCTAAAACCCCACCCCCCCACCCCACCCCATGAACGAGGTTAGATAGCAGCTTTGCAGTGGGCATGGCAGAAACTGAGTAAGCCCTGGATCTGTTAACAGTCTTAATTCTTTTTTTTTCCCTCGGATGCAACATCTGGCGGCTTTCTGTCACCTTCACTTGACGTTTCCTTCCAGCTTTGCATTGTTATGTGTGCCACGCTGACACAAGCAACTTACAACACATCTGCCAAAGCGACCCCCAAAGTGCTGTGTTGTTGCCTCCCTTCAAAGCGCCATCGTGTGGTTTCAGCTGTGATTTTAAACTCATTTATCAGCACAACCTACCCGGCAGTTTCAGTGGGACTTGCCTGTGGAATTCGAAACGGCCACATTCAAACGTCTTTCTTATTCTGAACTTAAGCAGAAGGTGGGGGAGACCCCAGCAGCAATGGCTTCTGTCTTAATCAACACAGCCAAAAGACTTTGAAAACCAGGGATGGAAACGCCGCCTCGTTCAACCTCATATCGCACAGCGGAACCGCTGGTCCTCCGTCCTCTCCCAGCCGCACATGCCCTCATATTGCAAACCCACAAACGGTCATGCCAGGCCATGAGACTGGGGAGCAGGTGGCTCATATAAATGGTGCGAGCAGTGCAAACAGATCTAGATGACTCGAGGAAGAGCCAAATGATGCATTTGGAAGGGAATAAAAAGCAAAAAAAAAAAGAACAGCAAAGGCTGATCCATGAGGGTGAATGGAGCATTGCCCCCACCGAGCTCAGCCTGCCCTCAGCCACACCCTGCCAGTTTGCTTGCCTGCCTATCTACTTACAAACCAGCCCAGGAGGTGGCCCTGCCTGTCAGCTTCTTCCTCCTCGATATTGTTCTTGTAAAACTCACCCGGGAGAAGAATGAGGCCAAAATGGCGATCTCCCTGTCGTTTGCTCGACCAGCCCCAATGGGCACCAACCCACACTGCTTTCAGATCAGAGCTCTGCTATCTGTCTTGTTTCAATTTCTAGACTGTAATCTCACCGGAGCAGAGACTTGCCCTCCCCTCCTTTAGTAAAGCACCCTATACTTTATGATTATCGGCTTGTGGCAACACCATACCTGCCAAGTTCCAGCCCGAGAAATAAGGGACCGGACCGGAAGTAGCAGACCGGAAGTAGTGCTGCCGCCATTTTGGAACTGGGCGGAGCATGCTCAGAAGTGACTTTTGATGCTGCTGTGCCCAGTTCCAAAATGGCCGCCGCACCAGACATTGCGCTGCAGCCATTTTGGAACTGGGCAGAGCAGCATCAAAAGTTGCTTCTGAGCATGCTCCGCCCAGTTCCAAAATGGCCGCCGTGCCAGAATAAACCGGGGGGAAACGAAAAAATCCGGTTTTTTGGCTGGGAATAGCTGGAAAAATGAGGGTTTCCCGGGGAATACGGGACACTTGGCAGCTATGGGCAACACGGAGGTGGGCTTTTCCACTAACGGCACAAGTGTTGTGGAAAGCTCTCCCTGAAGAAATGCAAGAGGCTATTCAAGACGCTCATTCTGACAAGCATCCCCCTGATTCCCTGACTCGAACCTCTTGTATTGTTTTTAATTGCTGCATTAACTGTTTCAGTGGTGTCACTTTTAATGGGCTCATTTTTATTGCAGGTGTGTTTTAATAATTCAGTGGAATTCTTTTATTGTGCATTTTAATTGTGCATTTTTGCAATTGGTTTTATACTTGTAAACATTGCTTTTTCAGGGGTGGGGTGCGCAGGGGTATGCATACCCCTAAACATTTTGTGAATCTAATAGGAGAAGAAACTAGGAAAAAATAGTTTATTGTCTAGCACAGTGAATCATCAGATCCGTTGCTACCCCCGATGGCAGCTTCATTCCCTGTCATGATGTTTCCGGATTCTCAGAAGGAAGCGAGCATTTAATGTGTAAAGTAGGAACTAGAATCTAGCACAGTGATTGGTCAGTTTCGTTATTACCACCTCCAATGGCGGCTTCATTTCCTTTCCTAGTGTAATGCATGTTCTTTGTGCTTTTGTCCATTTACTGCAGGGGTCAGCAAACTTTTTCCGCAGGGGGCCGGTCCGCTGTCCCTCAGACCTTGTGGGGGGCCGGGATATATTTTTTGGGGCGAATCCTCCCCACCGACTCTCCCCTCCCTTCTCCACAGAACTGGACAAGCCCCAGTGGCTGCTTTCCTGTGCCTTGCAAGCGGCAGAGGCTGGCGGAGGAGGAGGAGGGACGATGAGCAGTGCAAAACTGCTGTCTCCGGAGAGGGGCTGCTTAAAATGGTGCTCAGCCAACCATGGCTCAACAAAGCCCAGCCCCCTTCCTCCTCTAGGCAGGGCGGGGAGAAGCTGGGAGGAGGGAGGGAGGAGGTGGCGCCGCGATGTGTGTGAAAGGGGGGGGGAATGCGCAGCCCGAACTATCTGAATCCCCACGTCGATCCATGCGACGATTCCCAGACCATCTGCGAGCCGGATCCAGAAGGCAATTGGGCCAGATCCGGCCCCCGGGCCTTAGTTTGCCAATCCATTATTTACTGTATTTGTTGTTGTTGTTGTTTAGTCGTTTAGTCGTGTCCGACTCTTCGTGACCCCATGGACCAGAGCACGCCAGGCACTCCTGTCTTCTACTGCCTCCCACTGTTTGGTCAAACTCATGTTCGTAGCTTCCAGAACACTGTCCAACCATCTGGTCCTCTGTCGTCCCCTTCTCCTTGTGCCCTCAATCTTTCCCAACATCAGGGTCTTTTCTTTACTGTATTTCTTTTTCCCCAATTTGAACTATAAAATAGTGGTTTATTTATTTATTTTACTCAAAATGAGTAAACATTTTTTTTAAAGAAAAAAAAGCACTGCTTGTAAACACTACTTAGAAGCTAACTGAGTGACAGATAACAAATCGCTAATCATTGTGATCCATGGGTGGCAGAATAAAAGAAATGTAATTTTAACAAGGGCAGGTTTTAACCTCCGAATTATCCTCCCTGCATTTCCATCTCCACCCATCTCCAGGTCCTCCACTCAATCTTAATTGCAGCCAATCTTCTTTTACTCCTGCTCTGGAGCACTTGAGTGCCGCTGAATCTCTCTGCCACTCTTCCTGGAATTGATGAGCCGCTAGGCCAACCCCGCACTCTCCTGGCTTCGAAAGCAATTTGTCCCGAGCCTGAAATTTAAACAATAGAGATTCATTTAAATCTAGATAATATACCACCTCTCTTACCGATTTAACATGCTCTCGTGGCAGACAAAGATGGAAATTGAGAGTGACACGCCGTGAATAAACTATCCCCAAGCGTACAGTTGGCAGCTGTAATTTTATCAAAAGGCTTTGCGGTGAATATAAACAGTGTTTCTAAAAAATGCGAGCTCTAATAACTGTTGTCCTTTACGCCTACAACAGGCTGTGTTTTACTAGCAGTTATCATACTATCGGCTCAGCAGCACCGATGCAGGACAATTGGTTTAACCACGCGGGGACCTATTGACTGATACTTCTTCCCAGCCAGGCTCATTTGCATGGAGGAGAGGAAGAAATTGCCTGCCCATCTTCAACGTTGAGATGCCCACAGGGGGTCGTGACCAGTGGAGGCTGGTGCATTAGGGCAAAGGGGGCACTGCTCCCCCAAAATCAGACTGCCCTCAGCCAGCCCCCGCCTGCCTGCCTTCTTGCTTATATCCAGTCCAGGGGGGCTGCCCTGGCTGTCAGCTTCTTCTTCTTCTTCCTCCTCCTCCTCCTCCTGCACAAATACAGGATGGGGAGACACCTGGCTTGAGAGCAGTACATGTGAAAAGGCTCTAGGAGTCTTGGTAGACCACAAACTTGACATGAGTCAACAGTGTGATGCAGCAGCTGAAAAAGCCAATGCAATTCTGGGCTGCATCAATAGGAGTATAGCATCTAGATCTAGGGAAGTAATAGTACCACTGTATTCTGCTCTGGTCAGACCTCACCTGGAGTACTGTGTCCAGTTCTGGGCGGGCGGGCTTAGCGCGCAGCGCTGCTGTCGAGGGCGTTGCTGTGAGGCGGAGTGGCCAGCGGGCGGGCGGGCGCAGCTGTGAGGCGCCCCCCTGGTGGGCCGGCGCCGTAGCGCCCTGCGCCACTTAGCCTGCCCATAGGGCCGGCCCTGAATGCAAAGGAAACACCTTGCAAGTGGGGGCATGTAATCAATTGTGTCTCCTATGTGAACAGAAAGCAGCAGCGACAGCAAATACCTTTTGGAATGATTTCCATTCTAGACACTGGAGGAATAACAGAAAATCAGTTATTTCTGCTCCCGCTTCTGTTTTCATTGGAATTTTTCAGCATTGCAATTTCTGTTGCAATCTAATGTATACGTACCAAGGCACAACTATTGACTTAGTACTGAGTAAATGTGCTTACGTTGCATTTTAATCCTGCTCTTCCTCAAAGAGCTCAGAGCCATTTGCAAGCAAGAGCAAGGGAAGTGGCCTAAAAGAAGCCAATTTCTCCAGGGCAAGAATCCCATTTGCATTGCCTATAGGGATGGATTACGTTTTTTTATCTCTCCCTTTGTCCAGAGGTGTACTATGACACCTCGATTTAGCCTCACAATAACTCTATAAAGTATTTTGGAGAGACTGCCCCAGTGAATTTGAATTTGAATTTCAACCCGAATGTTCCGGGTTTTAATCCAGGGCTCTAACCACTACAGCACACTGCCTTAGGACAAAGCTGTTAATCAGCAGTTGGGCAGATCTTTGATTTACAAAAGCACACATGGAAGAGGAAAGAAAGGGAATAGCAGCTCACTGAATATGCATACAAATAATATGTGACATGAATATAGAATACCTGGTTAAGTCATTCCTCCAACAATTAAATAAGGCCCATGGGTTACATCTATTTCAATAGCTTTGATCAGAAACTTAAGGAGAAGGAAAAAAGCACTCCAAAGCAGCATTTAATGCAGTTTGTACCTGACAGCTCTGATGTGAAAAAACTGAAACAGCCACATTTAATCCGGCTCAGTCACTGATGCAACACACTGAGGCTGAATGTGTCAGGTGGGCTGCAGTCCGTGGGGAAATGGCCAGTGGGAGGAGATGGTTTTGGCCAAATAGACCAGTTCCTGGGGATCCCAAGGGGAAGAGGACTATGGTGCTGATGCTGTGCTTCCAGGTTTCTGAGAAGCATCTATTTCAGGCATCGGCAAATTCAGCCCTCCAGATGTTTTGGGACTACAACTGCCATCATCCCTAGCTAACAGGACCAGTGGTCAGGGATGATGGGAGTTGTAGTCCCAAAACATCTGGAGGGCCGAGTTTGCCTGTGCCCGATCTATTTGGACAATGTGAGAAACAGGACACTGGACTAGATGAGACTTTGTTCTGATCCAGCAGAGGTCGCTTTATATCGTTATGTTTACGAAGGGGAGGGATGCAAGAAAGGTAGTGTGGCACAGTCACTGGCGGAGGAAGGGGGTGCGGTGGGTGCGGCCCAAAGGACCCTGAGGGGGGTGACATCACCGCACCGCCCCCCCCCTGGGATGCTCACCACGGGCGGCGCCCCCGCAGGCAGCTAGCCCCGCCCCCGTGGGCACAATATGTGTGCCTCTCAGGTGCCAGAGCCGCTAGCTCCGCCTCTGGGCACAGTCCCTTCAGGGATCTGAACAAGAAACAAATGGCCGCATCTGCATTATACATTTAAAGCAGTATCATGCCACTTTAAGCAGACATGCCTTTCTCCCAAAGAACCCTGGGAAGTGTTGTTTGGTTTTTTCCCCAAATTTGTTTATTTGATTTTTCCATATTAGAATTTACAATCATACCACAACATCTATATATATATATAACTGTAAAAAGGGCATATGGGTGTGTTTCCATTTAAGCCTCTGCTTAAAGACCTCCAAAGAAGGAGACTCCACCACACTCCTTGACAGCAAATTCCACTGTCGAACAGCTCTTACTGTCAGGAAGTTCTTCCTAATGTTTAGGTGGAATCTTCTTTCTTGAAGTTTGAATCCATTGCTCCGTGTCCGCTTCTCTGGAGCAGCAGAAAACAACCTTTCTCCCTCCTCCATATGACATCTTTTCATATATTTGAACATGGCTATCATATCACCCCTTAACCTTCTCTTCTCAAGGCTAAACATACCCAGCTCCCTAAGCCATTCCTCATAAGGCATTGTTTCCAGGCCTTTGACCATTTTGGTTGCACTCCTCTAGACATGTTCCAGCTTGTCAGTATCCTTCTTGAACTGTGGTGCCCAGAACTGGACACAGTACTCCAGGTGAGGTCTGACCAGAGCAGAATACAGTGGTGCTATTACTTCCCTTGATCTAGATGCTATACTCCTATTGATGCAGCCCAGAATTGCATTGGCTTTTTTAGCTGCTGCATCACACTGCTGTCAATCAAACCGCTTGACCGATAGCGTTCAAATTTGCACACAACGTCCCATGCTACTGTGAGAGGAAGCATATGCCGTTTGCGTAGACAGATGTCACACCTGCGCAAGGTAAAACCCCCAAAAACCTGTGATTCAGAACACACAACTCACCCCAAAGTGCATGCTGGGGAAAAGAAGCCAGAAGAGGCTGCAAAACAGCACCCTCTAGTGGCGGCTACACTGGTACTGCAGCTAGAAGACCTTCGCCCTCTAGTGGCAGCTACACTGGTACTGCAGCTAGAAAACCTTCCCTCTCCACAGCACCTCGGCTCGCCTTTACAGACTAGGCCGAATGGAGGTGGGGACTTGCCTGGGTGCGTGTTGGGGGGAGGAGGGAACAGAATAGGTCATGGGTCGGGACAGGGTGGAGGGAATCACAGGGATAAGCCGGGGGTGGGAGGGAGGAGACGGGATACGTCATGGATCGGGAAAGGGTGGGGGGAAACACAGAGATGAGCCACAGCAATGCGTGGCAGGGCCAGCTAGTATTATATGAAAACAAGATTCCCAGGAATCTCCTAGACTTCCCTACTCCCCTTTCTGGGTCTTATTGTTAAACCTTTCCTGATGCATCTTTATCATTATCCAAA
The DNA here is from genome assembly GCF_965207765.1 of Zootoca vivipara. Classification (NCBI taxonomy): domain Eukaryota; kingdom Metazoa; phylum Chordata; class Lepidosauria; order Squamata; family Lacertidae; genus Zootoca; species Zootoca vivipara. Next base: position 35,155,141 of record NC_142597.1, on the reverse strand, counting down.
TTTTTATATCTCCAATGTATCCATAGTCCTCGATACATTACAAGTGTTGTTGCAATCCCCCTAATGATTTTAACTGTTTACAGTGGTTTTTAAGATAAATCATAAATTTCCCTCATTCCTTATTAAAGTTCTGGTCTTCCTGATTTCGGAGGTTTCTGGTCATTTTTGCCATTTCGGCATAGTCCATCAAGTGTAGTTTGTTGAGGGTGCTCAGAGTTGTTAGAAGACCCCTATATCCCCCCCCCCCCGAGCTACAATTTCAAAAGTTCCCAGTGAAGAGGGATTGATTGTTAAGCAGCTCTGGAAATAAGCGTCTCCTGGCAACACTCTGAACAAACTACATTTCCCAGGATTCTTGAGGGGGAAGCCATGGCTTTTTAAAGTAGTAAGATACTGTTTTATATTCATTGGTTATATCAAGAACTGTGCACATAGACAGATACCTCACACTGAACTGCTGCAAAGGAGAGGAATTGTAGGAGCTGAATTTTTTTTTCAGGGGGAGGGGCAGCGAGGAAGAAAAGTAAGGTTTTATATATTAAAAACTCTCCTTCAATATCTTGTCAACAATTCAGTGTTGCAGGCCTGTCACAGTGATCTATAGCCCTCGGCTAGCACTGTAATATAGGCTAAATTGCCCAAGTCAGAGGCAGCGACAGAGTCGTTCCACAGGAAATTGGAAATCAATTCCTGTCATCAATGTACATTAACTTCTTTATCAGTTTCCAGGACACCCATGTAACACAAGAGAGTGAAGCTGTGGGCTGGCAAATCATGATGAGGGCAATTCACGGTTGTGAAGAAATAGGCACAAAACACACAAAGGAGTCATCCTGGTGATATAGTATCTGAGTGGATTGCAGGCTAGGGAAGTTATCTCACACCTCATTGTCACTGAAGGGTGCCAATTCACTGTGCCAATTCAGACTGCAGGTAAGAGCTCAAGATCAATGGAAGTCACAGTACCGCTCCCCTGTTCTGCCTGGACCAGACCCCACCTGCAATCCTGTTTCCAGTTCTGAGCACCACAGTTTAAGAGGGATATTGACAAGCTGGAAGGTGCACAGAGGAGGGCGACCAAGGTGATCAAGAAACCAAGCCTTATGAGGAACGGTTGAAGGAGTTGGGTATGTTTAGCTTGGGGAAGAGGAGATTGAGAGGAGATATGATCACAACCTTCCAATATCTCAAGGGCTGTCCCATGAATCATAGAATCATAGAGTTGGAAGAGACCACAAGGGCCATCCAGTCCAACCCCCTGCCAAGCAGGAAACACCATCAAAGCATTCTTGGCATATGCCTGTCAAGCCTCTGCTTAAAGACCTCCAAAGAAGGAGACTCCACCACACTCCTTGGTAGCAAATTCCACTGCCGAACAGCTCTTACTGTCAGGATGTTCTTCCTAATGTTTAGGTGGAATCTTCTTTCTTTTAGTTTGATTCCATTGCTCCGTGTCCGCTTCTCTGGAGCAGCAGAGAACAACCTTTCTCCCTCCTCTATATGACATCCTTTTATATATTTGAACATGGCTATCATATCACCCCTTAACCTTCTCTTCTCCAGGCTAAACATACCCAGCTCCCTAAGCCGTTCCTCATAAGGCATCGTTTCCAGGCCTTTGACCATTTTGGTTGCCCTCTTCTGGACACGTTCCAGCTTGTCAGTATCCTTCTTGAACTGTGGTGCCCAGAACTGGACACAGTACTCCAGGTGAGGTCTGACCAGAGCAGAATACAGTGGTGCTATTACTTCCCTTGATCTAGATGCTATACTCCTATTGATGCAGCCCAGAATTGCATTGGCTTTTTTAGCTGCTGCATCACACTGTTGACTCATGTCAAGTTTGTGGTCTACCAAGACTCCTAGACCCTTTTCACATGTACTGCTCTCAAGCCAGGTGTCTCCCATCCTGTATTGAAACATGAAGCAAGATTGTTTTCTCCTGTTCCAGAGGGAAGGACCTGAACCAATGGATTCAAATGAAAAGAAAGTTCAATCTGATGAAACATTGGGGGAGAACTTTTGGGTGGTAATTTCTGTTCAACATGGAACTGACTACATTGGAAGGTGGTGGTTTCCTCTGCACTGTAGGTTTTTAAACAGAGGTTGGATGGATGGCTGTCTGTTGTGGGGGTTCGCTGTGATGCCTGTATTCTGCAATACAGAGTCCTTCTAAATCTACCATTCCTGGTCCTATGATGCTATGCGTCCAGGGCTTTATTTGATATGCTGCTGTCTTGACAGTCGGGCAGGTGATTGGCTGCTGGGACATGGACGGAGCTTATTTAACTTCCGTGAGCAGGAGATTGTCTGCGGTAGCGCTGTTAATGTGGGTGATTGGTGGCCTCCATGGCTTTATCCAGCTGCTGCTGTGGCAACTGGACCTTAGTTTCGTGGCTGCCCCCTCCCCTAAAAAATCTCAACAAGTGAGGGGGCTATCCTCCACAATAAAAAGTAGCTGAACAACTCTTGGGGCGAGGTTTGTGGTGTGTGCACAGTAGCGGAGATCAGACGGGTAAGCGTATTTGGCAATATTTCCCCTAAAAAAACCTCAACAACTCAGGTCCAAACCCCCCCCCCCAAAAAAAAGGCTCAACAGCTCTGTGCAATCTTCCCCCTTTTTCGAGTCCCCAAAAATAGGGGGCATCTTATACCGTACATGGGAGGGTGTTATACATGGAAAAATACGGTAAATTAAAACAGGCCACAGAAATCCATGGAGGAGGCTACCATGCTTCTTAAAAAAATATGCCCCCCCCCCAAGGCATCACGTGGTGCTCTCCGTCACCACAAAGCAAACTTCCTTTCCACATATCTGCAAGCCACAGTTGGGAATTCCCCCAGTTGATGAAACCAAGGCTGGGCTCACATTTGCCGACAATGTTTCTGTCTACTAGCTGGAATGAAAGTTCAGTGGCAATTGAATGCCGGGGAGAGCATGCCAGTGGAATTGTACATTTCAGTTAGCAATGAGGGTTTATGTAAAGCAACAGTGCCATCACCTGGTGGAGAATAGGTTGCGACAGTGGCGGTTTAACAGCATTTTATTGCCACAATGAGGAGCAAGGGAGTGTGGTGTCTTTTTTGTTATCTATTTTTACAAGCGTAGAAGCATCTGTTAAATAATGGGGGCAAAGCAAAGCAAATATGTTTATTCGGCTGTACGCCCTTCATAAAACACAACACAACAAAACAAATCAAATAAAAACCGCAGACTCGTACAAACCACAGATAATATAACACAATTCACAGCTCACAAGGACAAACATTAACAATTCAAAAAACATATCTTGAAGGTTTAAGATTAAGATTAAAAATTTAGGCGCCTAACTAAAATCAATATCTGATGTCATTAAAAAAAAAATTCTTATAACTATCAATAATCAGCTAACATTCCATTCCGTCTCTTGTACGAGAGGACGGCTGTTAGGAATTTAGCAACCTGTAGAGTGATATAAGGGTCCACATCTTGAAGAACCCAGGCTAGCTGAAGGTCAACTGGATTGTCAGCCATAGGCTGGATTATGGAGTTTAATATGCTAGCACGAGCCGAACTGTACATAGGGCAGATAAACATAACATGGTGTAAAGATTCAGTTGATTTCATTTCGCAAGCACACATTGAAGAGACTTGGCCCTTAGTAAATCTATGCCTCAGCACGTTAGTTAGAAAAACATTGAACCTAGCTTTAAGGAAGGCATATCGATGAGACGCGGCCGTAAGCGTTGTTAAGTAGGATGGAGTACGGTAAATAGGGGTTATGCCGATATTTAACGGTGAGCAGACTCCCCCGCCAGCTAGACAATTTTGGTATAGCTCCGCATCATCCAACCTTTGGTTTATACACCTTTTTGCTGCATTTAAATCCAGTTTGAGCAATTCAGAGGGAGAGATCTCATAGGACAACAATTTGGCATGGATTTTTCCGGTCCACAAATTTGTGAAGTCATCCCGCCACATGCATTGAATAAGATAGTGGTTCGGGAGTTTATGCCATAGGGATATCCAGTAAATCAAAACTCGCCTCCATAAGACTAACTCAACTGAAGGGATCTTCATTTCTAAACGAATAGCAGCATTACTTACGCATGTTGGTAATTTTAAGAGTCGACGTAAGAATTGGCTTTGAAGCGACTCTAAAGGTGAGAGATTTGCAAAAGCAGCCCATAAAGGGGCAGCATAGGCCATTGTAGCCAACACTTTAATGCTATACACTTTCAAGGCCGCAGGGATGAATAGGGCCCCCTCAGAAAAGAAAAAACGGAGGAGGGAGTGCGATAGGGCTTTTGTCTTGTTTTGAAGGTATTCAACATGCGCTTTCCACCCTAAATTGTACTGAAAATAAATTCCTAAATATTTAAATTTATGTACTTGTTCGATTTTCGTACCCTCCAGTTTCCATGAATAAAGTTTACGACTCCTTGAAAATATCATTACTTTGGACTTGGTGTGGTTGATAGACAGATGATTAAGAGAGCAATAAGTTGCAAAAATCTTTAGTGCCCTCCTTAAACCCACTCTGGAGTAAGAGAGTAACACCGCATCATCTGCATAGAGAAGTAATGGACAGCGATAATCAGCTATTCGAGGGGCATGGATAAATTTTTGTGAGTCGGCTAATGGGTTCCTCATATCACTGATAAATAAGTTAAAAAGAAGTGGCGCTAAGATACAGCCCTGGCGTACTCCCTTATTTACTGGCACTGGGTTTGTTAGGTCGCCAGCAGGGGTTAATCTTACCCTGGCCACAGACCCGGCATGAAGTTGGGAGATAAGCCACAGAAGTCTTCTATCTATACCCCAACGGGCAAGTTTATCCCATAGTAATTTCCTCGGGATACTATCAAACGCAGCTTTCAAATCTATGAAAGCTGCGCAAAGTTGGCCCCGTCGAGGTGACGAGTATTTCCGGGCTAAGTGATAAAGAATAATTGCCTGATCTGTTGTGGAACGGTTTAATCTAAATCCAGCTTGCTCATGCTTAATCAGGTCAGCCTCAACCGACCACTTCATCAACCTTGCGAGCAAAAAACGGGCATATATTTTCCCAATGGATGATAGCAGACTAATATTCCGGTAGTTCCCTGGGTCACCGGGGGGGTCTTTTTTATAGATAGGAATTATAATGGCCTCCTTCCATGTTTCTGGTATTGAGCCCGTGGCATTTATGGCGTCGAAGGTTTTAGCTAAAATCCCTGCCCACCATGCAGAGTGTAGCTTTATAGCCTCAACAGGGACCAAATCCGACCCGGGAGCCTTATCAGTTTTCAGCTCAGCTATCAATTCTAAGATTTCAGCAGGGTCGGTGTTGGGCCAGACAGGAAGGGGATTAGAGGAAGGTCTCCAGTGAGTGGTCGGAGCTTCTGCCACTGAGAAATATTTTCTCAGGAACTGCTCCCACGTAGGGGCCGGGATCACCGTTAGGGGATAATTCCTCGTTCTTCCCTTTATTAAAGACCAAAATTTCCGGGAGTTATGAGATTTTGAGGCAGTAATTATAGTCTGCCAACGATTTAGTTGCCATTCCCTTTTGGCCGATTTCTGGGCCTGTTTGTATGCTTTTTTAGCCAGGGGATAAGATGGAGGTAAGGCAGGAGCACCGGAGAGTTTATAGTCATTATATATCGTGTGTAGATGGAGTCTGGCTTGTTTGCAAGAGGAGTTGAACCAAGGGGCGCCAAATTTAAAATAATGGTTTTTAACTCCATAGGCTGGAGAAGTAAAAAAGCGAGTTAAAACTACTATCAGGCAAGAAAAAAACCTCATACACTTAATTGGATCATGCGGGACTATTCCTACGTCCGGCTGGTCGCCAGGAAACTTTTCTCGGATAAAATCCCTATATCTATGGGCAAGGGCAGGGGACCATTTAATCCCCTTTATTTTAGTAGTCGACTCCTCAATCACCGGGATTGGGTGGGAACGGTCGAGCAACTGCCAGTCAACACATAACTTGGTTGACAGGGGAAGATGGTCACTAAATTGAGCATTGTCAATTTTAAGAGGTGACATTCAAAAATAGATCCTGGGAGACCAATACATAGTCAAGGACACTGTTTGATTTTAACCCTAGATGGGTAAATTCTCCTGGAATATCTGGAGGACATCTACCATTTAATATAATTAAATTTAGGCGTAAAGTCATCTGATAAAGCATCACTCCCGCCTTATTGACTTTTACATCCTTTGATATTCTAGTGGGGATATATACTGGATCGTATGTTTGAGTGCCGGGGTCGACCCACCATTTAGACTTTATAAGAGCCTCCCGATTTGAAGCTATCCGAGCGTTAAAATCGCCTCCAATAAGGGAAGGGACATTTGGAAACTTAAGATAGCAGGAAAGTAAAAAATCCTCTAGGGATTCCCATCTAGAAGTCAGATCAGCTGCTAACCCTCCCGGGGGGAAATAGACATTTGTAACCAATAAGGAGAAGATTTCACCAGAGATCAGTCCGGTAATAGCATAAGGCGGTAATGCATGCACTAGTGAAAGTTTAGCCCGAAGTTTAAGAGAGATACCGATTGTAAGGCCACCTTTAGGGCGGCCACCACTCGCTGACGGGCTAGCAGGCAGACATATAGACTCAAAGCCATTTATCTCAATTTCCTCCTCCACCCAGGTTTCTTGTAATAATATGATAAGAAAGGAATTAATATATTTTTGGAATTCTGGATCTAATATTTTACTTTTCCATCCAGCAGTGTTCCAACTTAATATTGAAGGCTGGGGATTCCTCTCTCTTCTGAGTAACTGTCATTCAGAAGGTTGGTTCAACTTTAATACGGGAAGAGGGGAGCCACTAAAAAAATCAGTTATTTTCCTCTGATGAAAAATCCCTCGCAAAAGCTGAATGGGAGGATTTGCAAAGTTATCTGACTGTTGAACTTGGCCACTCATACCTCTAGGAGTAGGACCTTGGGCAGGGGAGGTCCCCTTTTCCAGAGAGGTTTGGTGGGCCACCAAATGCGATCCAGCTATCCCGTCAGACGTTTGGTCTCTCTGTGGCCTGCTACTGGTCTTTTGGACTACTTGATTTATGTGGCCTGTTGGGTCTTCGATCAGTTCCGTCTCTGGTCTTGCTGTTGAATCCATAATACTCCGCAATGAGGGGTGAGGCTGGGCGAGTGAGCTGTTTGGGAAAGTTAGCAAAGGCACCTCTTCTCTTGTTTGGTCAGTGCTATAAGAAGGTTCCAGGTCGGGCATCGATGAATGTGTAGAAGGGGATTATACCTGTTGTGATATGTTATGAGTGCTTTCTTCAGGAATATTTATCGAGGGCGAGTCTTGTAAATCTATTAAGAGCACAGCGGGTTGTTCTGCTTGGACGGAAGGGCCGGTAGTTACTACTTGGGGTTGTATCTTATCCTCCATTACCGACATACATTTAGCATTTGATATTTCGAGTTCCATATGATCTGATTCTTCTAGGATGTCATGTTCGCTATATGTGGGTGTTCTTGTGCTGAGCTTCCTAATAAGTTGGAGTTTAAGCGATTCCAGCCTATTAATAATTTCTTTTTGTTCCACCGCTGGTAAATCTGCAAAGGAGGCAATGAGTTCGATCTCTTCTGGAGGTGTCAGGCCACTTACCAGATGGTCATTGTTCTTTTTCAGAGGAGTGGAGGCCACATAACTCTTCTCCTGAGGTAGAACACCTACTCTGTCATCCACTAGTGGATCAGGATTAGCAGATTTTGAGACCTCTTTGGTTATTGCCTCCAACAATAGGGGTTTAGGCGTAGGGTCTATGAAGGCTCTCGTTGGTGTTATCCCACAGCGAGACAAAAATGCTTTCCTTCGTAATATGATAGAGGGAATTCTTGTAGATTGAAACGCAAGCAGGACTCTCTGGGATTTGTGGTGATGGGCAAGGGGGAGGACTGCACAAAGGTCAATTTGTGCTGCCTCAATATTTAAAAGCACCTTCAGGAGTTCCTTAGCACCGCCCGGAGTTCTCCATCTTGGGTCCCCATTTTGTATAGTTAGGCTCACTTGCCTTGGTTTTAGAATCAAGGATTGATGACCTAATTGAAGGTTAAGGTTGTATTTAGATTTGTCAGTACATTTGTTATTTAAGGACAAACTCCTCGTCGCCTTTCTCTCTTCAAGGGACTTAACGCCGGCTGACGATAGTGTAGTAGTAACTAGCTTTTGTTGAAGACTGTGCAGCTGGGAGGAAAGATCATCAATTCTTTTGAATATACAGTGCAAGGTTTTAATTATTAAATGTAACTGTTCAAATGTCATATGATTGGCCGTGTCAACGACCAATTCCTCCTTCTGAAGAGAGACTACACTTTTGCTGTTGGCCACATCGCTTGTTATTTGTGGCATAAATTGCTCTTCGTCTTTAAGTACTGGCATGTGATCAATCGGGGGTTGAAGCGGTTCTGAGTTTCTACCGTGTAGGAACATTCCAGTAGATTACTCCCTTCTTTAAAGTGACATGATTCAACCCTTGTTTGCTTTGATCTTGGAAAGGAAGAGGGAACTGTCTCCTCGGAATCTCTAAGACGTTTCCCATATCCCATAATTCAGATTATCAAGAAGAGGGGGGATAATATTTTAACACAAACTCAGGTAATAAATATTTCCTTCGAGGCTACCAGCACTTGCAGTGAGGATATGTTTCACTGCCTGTTCGTATGAAAGTCGGAGTCTTCACCTTCACCCCCACAGCCCGGCAATTTAGTTCTTCGGGGGGACTAAGCGTACCTTATCCAAGCCAGAACCAAGTCTCCACAGCAATATATTAATCCAAGTTTTTAGCCAGTAGAGAAAACAGCAAGTCATTCACAGCAACAGGCTTCATCAGGCATCCGTTGTTGCAGTAGGACAGATTGAGCAGTAAAACAATAAAACAATAAACTAAAACAATAAACTAAAACCAAGGAGAAGCGATGAGGTAGTAAAACAGCCAGTAAAACGTTAAAACTGTGAGTTTAAAATCACGAAGTGGCTAAAAACTACTTAAAAGCTTAATTGAAAGCAGGAGAGTCTGACCAGGCTGCTGTCTCCGTCGCCATCTTGAAAGGAATTTGGGGGCAACCTGGGGCATCGTTCCACTACATGCGATATTTTCAAAAGAAATAAACAATCAGGTTTTTATATTCATTTATATTATTTTATATTATTTTATTTTATTTTATTTTATTGATGCAATGCACAATAAAGTGATTGAAATACAGTAGCACCCGGCTGGGGGAGAGGATTAAAATGTTCTAGGGACAGTCCCGGATTTACAGAAGCCATCCCGGTTTCTGATTTGATTCCAGAATGTCTCTTTTCTTTAGGACGTCCCTATTTTCATTCAAGAAATGTTGGAGAGTATGGAGTTATGCAACTCCCAAGCTAAGAAGATAGTTAACTATACAACCTTTCGAAGACATCTGAAGGCAGCCCTGTATAGGGAAGTTTTTTTTAATGTTTAATGTTTTATTGCATTTTTGTATACATTGGAAGCCACCCAAAGTGGCTGCGGCAACCCAGTCAGATGGATGAAGTATTATTATCATCATCATCATCATCATCATTATTGAAGTTTATATACCAACCTATACCCAGAGGTCTCAGGGTGGTTCACAGGAAAGATCACAACTTATTTAATCAGAATAAAAACAACAGCCCCAAAACACACACCCCTTCCCAGAAAAGAGCCACTTTTTAAAAGGGTATAGGATGTCAAAGAGATCAGCCAAAGGCGTGGTTGGAAAGGAACGTTTTTGCCTGGTGCCTAAAGGTGTATAATGAAGGTGCCAGGTGAACTTCCCTGGGGAGAGCATTCCACAGATGGGGAGCCACTGCAGAAAAGGCCCTGTTCTCGTGTTGTCACCCTCTGGACCTCTCGTGGAAGAGGCACATGAGCAGAGGCATAGGGAGGGGAGTGCAGGGGGCGTACCACCCCGGGTGTGATCACTATGGGAGGTGACATTCAGCGCACCGCACGCCCGCAACTCCCAAGCCTACCCCGAGCCGTCGGAGGAAGGGGGGAGCTGCACAGCTTTGCCTTCATTTTGACAGCTCGGGGGAGGGTTGGGAGTCGCGGGTGGGCGGCGCACCCAGGAGTGACATTTGACACTCCACCCACCCACAAGTCCAAGCCTACCCTGAGCCATTGATGTGGGGGGTTTCAAAAAGAATTCGCACCGGGTACCACCTGACCTTGCTACGCCTCTGCACACAAGGAGGCACAGAAAAAAGTTGGAGGGTATGGAAAATGGCTCTTTGCTCTTCCTCCAGAGGATCCCAACAGAAGCAAAATTGTGCAGAAATAGGGTTGGAAGGATGACTTTTCCCAGCACACCAGACAAAGCATCGCCAACTGATGAGCAGCTGTATAAGAAGCCGCCAAAGACATGGGAGCCTGGCCAGACCAAAAAGCTGGCCGACTCTAATGAACTCCTGGTGCCCTCAGGGAATATGTGCACTCCCTTTTCTCCAGGACATTGCCAGGCTTCAGGGAATCTGATCCCTCCCACGGTGGCAGCCAAGAAGTAGATGGAGTTCTTACCAATTCTTTTATTCAATATTCACAGAGAGGGAGTGTAGAAATACCATCTCTCTCAGATAATGGCGTTGCTCCGAGTAAAGTCTCACCCCATCCATCTATCCTATTATACGTCGTCCCTGCGCTGGTTGATCTGTGTTTTCTGCCTCTGAGCTTCCTGTTCTCCTACTCTCAATGCACGCCAGGTCCTGGGAGTGGGGGGGGGTCAGGAATGCTTTCAAGAGACACTGAGTCTGTCAGCTGTCTCTCCCCTGGTGCTTCTTCTTCCTGCTGCTGCTCTCCCAATATTTCCCAGCTTCTCCCCTCGGCAGCCTCTGAACTATGACCTTCCGCAAGCCACTGCTGTAAATCTATACTGTCCTCTTCTCGGGAAGGTGCAGGAAGAGGGGGGGTTAGTCCCCACCGTTCCACCTCAGTCCAGCCCCTGAAAGACATTTGCTCTCACACCTTCCGCTTGACATACGAAAGAAGGATTATTCTCCTTCTCCTGGGGTCATTAAACCCCTTGCTATGATGTACCGGCCATGCCCTGAAATTTGCAGAGGCCATCAAACCTTCGCGTAGCTCGAGTTTAATATGTATCAATCATCTGCTTTTAGAGGTACTTAAATTTTAGTGATCCCAAGCCAGCGCTGCCGTTTTGCTGTCTCCATTCTTTTCCACCTGGGCTGTTAATACAAATTTAAACAGGTAGCTCAGAGATCAATACTGCCCGGCAGATCGGGGATTGAACTAAGCTATAGATCAATACTGTAGAGCCTAGTCAGCCAGCAGGAGAACCTGCGTCCCCCAACGGACTGTGGATTTATACACAACAACCTTGTCCCATTTGTAATGCATAGAAGCTTCCATTACAGCCCAGGGTCCCCTCCCCCACCCCCTAGCCCCCAAAAGCAATGACAGATAGACATAATAACACAAGGCCAATTAGTCATTGTGACGAACAGCCCCTACTTGCAGCTCGGCACAAACTTAAGTCAGGTGGGGAGCTCGATGACTAATGGGCCACTGGGAAGAAGGTGGCAGGTCCTGGTAGGCTTTCAAAAATAGTCGTGCCGGAGAATAATTCTCTCTCCTACCTAGGACAAAGAAGGACAGAGAATCTGAAAACACCTCCTCAAGGACTCCGGAAGAGGGGACAAGCTTGTTTTCTCCTGCTCCGGAGGGTAGGACTCGAACCCAAGGCTTCAAGTTACAAGGAGATTCCAGTTAAACATAGGAAAAAAACTTTCTGACAGTAAGAGCTGTTTGACAGTGGAACAGTCTCCCTTGCGAGGTTGTGGACTCTCCTTCCTTGGAGGTTTTTAAGCAGAGGTTGGATGGCCATCTCTCGTGGAGGCTCTAGCTGAGATTCCAGCATTGCAGGGGGTTGGACTAGATGGTCCTTGGGGTCCCTTCCAACTCCATGATTCTATGATTCTAAGTTGTTTAGGGTTTAGGAGGTTTGTAGATTTCAGCTTGGAGTTCCAAAATTCTCCCTGAATTAAGAGTTCCAGATAATCTGGTTCCTGATCCTGATTCCAAAGTGGATCAGAGACCTTCCTTCCTTCCTTCCTTCCTTCCTTCCTTCCTTCCTTCCTTCCTTCCTTCCTTCCCTCCCTCCCTCCCTCCCTCCCTCCTTCCTTCCTTCCTTCCTTCCTTCCTTCCTTCCTTCCTTCCTTCCTTCCTTTATATTTCCTCCAATGAGCTCAATGTGACACGCAGAGTTCCCCCACACTCTGTTGCATCCTCACAACAACCCTCAAAGGCAGGTTAGTAGTGACTGGGCCCTGGCAGCTCAGTTTGTCTCATGGCCAAGTGGTGGCTTTGAACTCTGGTCTCCTCAGTCCATGACCAACACTCTAACCACTAGACTGCAGCAGTTCACATAAAGAATCCAAGACCAAGGTCGTCCTCAGTGGTTGGCAACACTGGGCATCTCCAGATGCCCATGCCCCTGTCAAGGGTCTACAACCAGTCCCTGGAACCTGCTGGCCTTGGTACTGCTCATTCTTCCTGCTGCCACCTGTTCACCTATCCAGTGGGGCAAGATAGGGAGACCAACAGTAGGTGGAGCCAGAGCCAATGGAAGGCAGAGCCACCCTCTGATTGGTTGCAAGTAAGTGGGGATTGGCTGAGTCAGGGCCAGCCCAGGATGTTTTGCCACTTGAGGCAACATCCTGCTGCCGCTGCTGATCCTGCCTCCTCTACAGGTGCCCCCATTCTTCAGGCCATGTACAGAGCAGGGTGGCATTCAGTTAAACATACAGCAGAAAAACTCCCTCAGAACTACACAGCCAATCAGAGCACTCTGCCTGGTTCCTAAGCAGTGCCTCCACACACACACCCTCCTGGACAGTTGCTTTCAACGTCAACAGAAGTAACTCCAAAATTGCAAACTGAATGAGCTTTGCTGTTGCAGTTTGAACATGCACACACAGCTACAAGACAGAGGGGGAAACACACACACACAAAGAATTCAGGCAAAGATACCTGACTTGCTTCTGATTTTAAAAAACGACATGCGGAGATTTGATTACAGGTTGAATCTGAAGCCACCTCTAGTTTTACCCAAAGCAAATAGGCTAGCTTAGAATGCGGGCAGGAGTTGCTGGCATAGTAACCTAAACTGGGGCGAAGGGCACATTTCCCTCAGATTTTGGCCACCCCCTTGAAATAACAGAGGCTCCTTTTTCTGCCAAGGCCCTATTAGATGAGCCTCCAGTTGGCATCCGTCTCAACGTTCCACACTACTGCAATTTGGATCAGCAACGTCTTCCAAAATTATGCTGTCCATGCCTGGTGTTGTTTTCTGTGGAGAAGCCCATTGAAGAACTGGAGTTTTCAGACACACTCCCCACCTTGGGGAGCAGGTTCGAGAGCTCTGAGCAAGCACACACACACGCACAAACGTCATGACACTACTCTGGCCCACTTTCGTGCTCTTGACAAATGTGTTTAATGCTTTACATAGCCACCTGGCTGCCGTTCGCTTCCGCCGCCAGCTGTCGGGATGGCACCATGCCAGCTCTGTCTACGGGCACTGTGTTGTGTTGTGTACCTCATGCCCGGAACAGCAAAAGCAACATTTCTTGGGTAGCAAAAATGACATGTGGATTGCAATCTTGCAAGCTCGGCATACAAAGAACGCAAGGCAAAGATAGACAAGACCTGCTCAGAGGAGGCTTCCAGTATCTCCCACACATATGGGGCCAAAGAGCAAGGCAACTGCCTCCCCACCAAACCAACGCTGCCACCACCCTGGAAGATGCCCCACCCAAAGCCTTAGCATAACCAAGGTGCCGCTTGTACCCCTCCCTCACAGCAATCATGGAAAGACAAGAAGCTTTTACCAAAGTACTTTATTCAATAGTCACAGAGTGAGACGTAGAATGCCGTCTCTTGGATAATGGCGTTGCGCCGAGTTCTCTCCTTCCCCCTTTCCCTTCTCAGTCGTCAAAAAAACCACCTCCCTTACGGTGTCCGCTTAGGGACAATTGCCTCTGGGCTCTCTGCTCTCCTACTTTCATTGCTCACCGTGTTCTGGGAGAAGCGGGGCCTGGAATATTCTCTAGTGATAATGTGTCAGCCAGCTGTTCCTGTTGGGAGATTCATTTCCCCCGTCTGCAGTCATAGGTTTATTGTATATCCTATGACTGTATGTGTTTTCTTCCCACAGAGCGGATGTGACGTAGACAGGATGTTTGTCTTACTGTGTTCCTAAGCGGGACTGTTGTTTTCCTTTGTTCTTTCTCTTTACCGGCTGTGATGTTAGAGAGAGGGAGCCATAATGTAGAGCTCCCAGTCTGTTTATATGTAAATAAAGCAATTAAGCAGTTAAGCCTTATTTACTGGCTTGTGTGTGTGTGTTGTTCTTCACGTTTGTGGGAGCAATCGCAATTTGCTCTGTGGGTCCAGCCTAACAACTGCCCCCCAGGGACGGCTTAATGCTGACAGTTCCTGCTCTGCGTCTCCCATTATCTCCCAGCTTTGCCCCTCTTCTGTCTCTGAGCTGTGACCCTCTGCAAACCACCGTTGTAAATCTATACTGTCCTCCTCTTCTCGGGAAGGTCCACCCTTCCTCCTCTGATGTCCAGCCCCTGACACTGGGAGGACGCACCCTAAACCAGTTCTCCAGGCCTGGGGCCAACTCATGTTCTAAGTGGAGAGCAAGGCACCAAATCTATCTACATGGCCCTTTATTGTTTCTGCCGCAACCTCTTATCCTGCTCAGCATCTAGGTCTTCAGGAATCCTCAGCGGGACAGCTCCCGAGAGCTTCAGCAACCAGACCTGAGACTGGCTCCTTGCCACATTAAACAGCTCCACAAGCATGCCGATAACACGGTGAATCCAAGCCAGCAGGCACAAGATGCCACCAGAGGTTCTTTTAAATAAAATAAAATAACCTGAGTTGGCAGATGTTATGTACTGAGCTGAATCCTAGAACAATAGGATTCAGAATCAGCAGTCTGATTGGTCCGCAGGAGCTACCCAATCCAACTCCAGGTGGAAGTGAACCCGCAACCTGATTGGCCTGCAGGAGCAGCCAATCAGGCGGCTGGCAGAAGTGAATCTGCAACCTGATTGGCCTGTAGGAGCAGCCAATCAGGCTGCAGGCAGAAGTGAATCCACAACCTGATTGGCCCACAGGTGTAGCCCTGAAGTAGCCAATCACGCAAGGCCCATTGTGTAAATAATGTATATAAGCAGATGGTTTTGGGAAATGAGCCATTCTTCTCTTCTTCTCCTTGATGACTATGAGCTGAATAAAGAGCATGAAATTCACTCTCGACTCCGAGTATATGAGGATGTAACCTAGGGATGATGGAGATTTCATTTTCCCATCTGTATGTTGAAATGGGCGGGCCTTATTTGCATTTCCTGTACTAATGCAAATCGCAACGCAATTTTCCTCCCCCAGTTTGCACGATCCGCACCTTGAATCAAGCCTGGCGTTCAACGAATGCATAAACATGAAATACATTTTTTCCTGCTTTTTTTTAAAAAAAAAATTTTTTGCAGCAAATGGCTTGCAACCAGACACATGTGGCTATGCTCTGCTTCCACGGTCAGAGGAAGCAATGCTTCTGAATACCACTTGCCAGAAACCACAAAGGAGAGCAAGTGCTCTTGGGCTCATCATGTCCTGGCTTGTGGGATTCCCACAGGAATCTGGTTGGCCACTGTGAGAACAGGACGCTGGGCTGGATTGTCTTATGTTCTTGAGCTAGCAAGGGCCAGAAATCAACGACTCCATCCATCCTTTCTTTACTGCAGCCAGGAGTTTTGCGGCACTTCCGATCACCCCAAGCATCTTTTCTTTAAAATACTTCAGAGCCAACATGCAAAAAAGGGGAAAGACTTTGGCAAGAAACTCCTGCGACCCAATTAGTTCTGCTGGCAAACTTGCCACCGCTGCCTTGGAAGCACTGGAGTGACACAGCCATTCCCTTCCCAAAGGCACATTATGGCCAGATCAATGGACACAAACTGAGATTATTATGTGTGACTTACCTTGCCCGTTTCTTCCTCGTTTCTGCCTCAGAGGTTCTTTTGAATGCACTCATTGGCTTCCCGGGGAATTTCATTTAATATCTTGGCAGCACACTCAATTCTTCCTGTCATATCCTTGAGGCAATCCTATAAATAAAGGCCAGCGCATCTCATTACTCGACTCAGCAAAAGAGCTCCGTGAAAAAGCTGCCTGGAACGCTTTGGCCCCATCGAGGACGTGAAGTATTGTCTGGGGTGTATCGCTGAAGATTGCAGCGGGGGGGGACGCAATCTGGGTGAAGTCTCTTCCTTGCACAACATTCCCCGCACCTAGAAAAGCAGCACATCAAGAAGGGTTTGGGTCTAGCTTTCTCTCAGGCACATTTGTTTCCCCCTCTGCACAAAACCATTCCCTGCACTTAGAAAACTAGTGGGGCGAAAAAGAAGGGTTTGTATCTAGCTTTCTCATAAACTCGGTCAGTTGCTCCTACATACGGAATCACTCCCTAACCATAGAAAACTAGCAGGTCAAGGGAAAGGATTGAAGCCCAGCCTTCTCCCTTGGCCTCCTAGATTTAGCTTTAATATGCTAAGGTTATAATTGAACATAGTCTGAAAATGCCGCCCGGGGAGGAGGTGTTTGTTAATTGGGTGGTAACAATTATCATCCCCCATAGGGAATACAGAAAATAAATGAATGAATGAATGAATGAATGAATGAATGAATCCCAGTGAAATGAGGTTGTTGTTTTCTAGTGGGGGGATACCGGGTTTCTCATAAGGCATCCCTACAAAATAAGGCATGGCAGGATTTTCCTGAGGTGGAAAAATATAAGGCATACCTCGAAAATAAGCCATACCGGGTGGTGGGAGCAGGTCTGTGGCAAAGAAGGGTTGCTGCTGCTGCGTTAACCCCCGGGACCTGGCTGCAGCCTTTGCGCACCGCGCGCAGACACCCGGGACCTGGCTGTAGCCTCAGCGTGCAGCCCCAGGACCCGGCTGCAGCCTTTGCGCGTGGACACCCGGGACCTGGCTGCAGCCTCAGCGCGCGCAGCCCCAGGAACCGGCTGCAGCCTTTGCCTGCCGCGCGTGAAGACCCGGTGGGAGCAGGTCTGTGGTCTGTACAGGTACCGGTACTTAATTGAAAAATAAGACATCCCTTGAAAATAAGCCATGGTGTGTTTTTTTCAGGAAAAAATAAATATAAGACGTGTCTTATAATATGAGAAACACGGTAGTATTAGGAAAATGGGCATTTTGGCATCCAGTAATACAGATGGGGAAATTGTCCTTTGAGAACAGTATAGCCTCCAACATTTCTCCAATGGAAATACAGACATCCTATCAATAATAATAATAATAATACCATGCCTGTCTGACTGGGTTGCTCCAGCCACTGTGGGCGGCTTCCAACATATATAAAAACATAAGAAAACATTAAACATTTTTTTAAAAAATACCTTCCCTATACAGGGCTGCCTTCAGATGGCTGGGGGGGGGGTCCTGAAAGCTCCATACCCTCCAATATTTCTCCAATGAAAATAGGGACATCGTAAGGAAAAGTGGAGGGATGTGGGTGGCGCTGTGGTCTAAACCACAGAGCCTAGGGCTTGCCGATCAGAAGGTCGGCGGTTCGAATCCCCGCGACGGGGTGAGCTCCCGTTGCTCGGTCCCAGCTCCTGCCAACCTAGCTGTTCGAAAGCACGTCAAAGCGCAAGTCGATAAATAGATACCGCTCCGGCGGGAAGGTAAATGGTGTTTCCGTGCGCTGCTCTGGTTCGCCAGAAGCGGCTTAGTCATGCTGGCCTCATGACCCGGAAGCTGTACGCTGGCTCCCTCGGCCAATAAAGCGAGATGAGCGCCGCAACCCCAGAGTCGTCCGTGACTGGACCTAACGGTCAGGGGTCCCTTTACCTTTACCTAAGGAAAAGCGGAACATTCTGGGATCAAATCAGAAACCAGGACGGCTTTAATAGTTTTTATAGAAGGTGGATGTTTATTTGCAAAAAAATAATAATACTGATGGCTTGTTAATTATTTTATATGATTTATGTTGTAATTGTGTGATGTTCTACTATGTTATTATTTATTTTATATGAGCCGCTTTGTGGCTCCTGTGAGTAAAAAGCGACACAGAACTATAATAAATGACACGGAACGAAATGCCCAAGAGGGAGCCAGGAGGAGGAACAGAGAGGAGTCCTCCCACCCTCAAAATTCACCCCATGACCACAAAGACACAAAATGGCTCCCTTTTGTGACCTGCTAATGGAGCTGCAAAAGCTTAAGTGTGTGTGTAGGATTCACACTTGACCTTGTGTCTTGCTCTCTGTAGCTGCTTCCTCTCCAACTTGGCGACTGACTTTCATTAGCGTTCGGACCACTGAAGCGCCTTGGGCATCCGTCAATTAGAGAGGTACCTTCCGAGAGTTGCAACATTTTTAAAAAATGCAAACAATCAAAACTCCATTATATGCGTTAAAAATTGATGAGCTGTATTCTTTGTCCTGTTTTACGGCGCACTAGGGGGCAGGAACTGATATGCGGGTCGAGGGCCCATTCATTGATGGAAATGAATCATACCCCACCTCTCTTGGAGCAGCTGTTGTTTAGTCGTTTAGTCATGTCCAACTCTTCGTGACCCCATGGACCATAGCATGCCAGGCACTCCTGTCTTGCTTGTCCATGGAGTTTTCTTGGCAGGGATACTGGAGTGGCTTGCCAGTTCCTTCTCCAGGTGGATCACGTTTAGTCAAAACTCTCCGCTATGACCTGTTCATCTTGGGTGGCCCTGCATGGCATAGCTCATAGCTTCTCTGAGTTATTCAAGCCCCTTCGCCACGGCAAGGCATTGATCCATGAAGGGGCTTGGAGCAGCTAGGGGTTTCTTTATGGACGCAGGTTGTTGTCCAAACCAGCATTGTCTCATGCATAGTTATTTGTGCACACGCTCTCATTTTGCAAAGAGCGCTAATGGCCGAGCCCAGACATTGGGCTGTCGAAACAGGCAGCCGATTTCTGCTCAATAACCTTCCCAGGATCTTGAAAATAATTGGGAAGGGCACTGGTTCCCAAAGGGCGAGGTTTGCTCCGCAGTCAGGTCTTAGATGTTTGCAAGAGGTCTTAGAGGTGGATCTCCATCTCTATATTTATTTATTTTTAAGTCATAAAATCTATTTTCTCCCTCCGACTTGATTTACCAGGTTCTGTTCTCAGAGTCAGGAGCCTGGGGCCTCGAGGACTGTCACAGTCGCATCATGTTCCTACCTCGTCGACGGCTGGAGATTTCCAGTGCAGGAAGCAATTACAATGAGCCGAGCTGATGTGTCATTCTCCCCAAGTCAAATGTTGAACTCTGTGTTACAGGGCTTGTCAAGCGAGCTCAGGCTCAGACTTAGCCAGAAAGCAAGTTGTCACAGGAGAGGGATTTTAAAATATAAAATATAAAAGTAGAGTTCACCTGCTGCTAGGCAGGCGAAGTTTTTGACAACATTGACGGATGCCGCACTTGGAAAATGACACATCCTGCGGTTACCACCGCGGCATACTCTCTTGCCGGCTCTGAAACCAACAAGTAGAAAGTTGCCTGTGAGAAATTGGGGCCTTTGGATTGAAAAGGGTTCCCCACCCCACCCCGTTCTAAAGAGAAGGACCCCATAAAACAATTAAGTCCCAAGTCAAAACATACTTCAGTGCCAGTGGCGTAGCATGGGTTGCCAGAGCCCAGGGCAAGGCAAGTATTGCACTCCCTAATCTAATCTAATGCTGCACTCCCTACCTCCTTGGAGAAGGCTCCTTCCTTCAACTTTAAGATGTGGCTCCTTTCCTCTCTCTGAGGAGGTTTTCTGGTGTACAGGGTCTCCCAAGGCCTGGCCCAGCCATTGGTCCCTGCTATGGGATTGCCCGACAGTCCTGCACAGCATAGGAGCCAGCTCCTATGGGCCAAGGGGTCTTCGCCTCCCCACTCTAAAATATTAGAGGGGGACAAGGGATCCCAAAGTTGATGGGCATTGCCATTCAAATGATGTTCATGCACCGTGTCATGTGATCGATTATGTGAGGCGGGGCTTACCTCCCACCCACCCCAATATTTTATTCAAGTTGACACTTCAGCTGCACAATCTTAATCAGAAGAAATAAATCCTGCTGTGTTCAATGATGTTTGCTTCCAGGTAAATGAGTATAGGATTGCAGCCTAAGAATGTATCAGTTATGTCTCTGTTGTCATTTTGTGAAATCCTACAGCTGCTGCTCTGCAGGACTGAGGAACTCTGTAAAATTTATTGAGCTCTAGTAACATGGTTCTCTTGTTTTGAAAGCTGTCACAAGGAGACTGGAGACTGGTTAATATATATGCTCACAGGCTACTTAACATGGCCTTCTGGGGCAGCTTTTTGTGGACATACTACATTAACTGAAATTAAAGCCATGGACTTACTTTAAATTTACAGTCTTTGTAGAGTTTTGGGTCATTCCCTCCTTAAAAATGACCTGTGCAAAAATCAATTTCAATAACCTGAATTCCAGGTTCTGGGTGTTTAATAGCTGTTAATTCGAATGTCTTGCCTATCCAGAGGAACATTTAATTTAACAGCTAATCATTAGAAGCTCCTGTTGTTCAAAGCTCTTCTTTAAATAATAGCACCCAAATGTAATGAGGGACAGTCAGAGCCGGCCAGGTTCGCAGACAAAAAGAAGTCGCCTTGTTGAGATGAAGTTGTGTTCTGGTGAAGCTACAGAGACATCTGGTGGCCATAGAATAGCAAAACACAAGAAAACTCTGCACTAGAAAACTGTGGATGGAGGCAGAGGTGCGTGGATGGATGCAAACACAGGCATATATTTCTCAAACAGTACACATACAGAAAGACAGTGGTCAATCGAAACTTTTCTCTTCTCCGAATTTTGCAACACAGATTAAAAATGCATATGCTAGGGCAACTTTTGCATTAAAATGCCTATATGAGTGAAACTAGCATAAATTGCTTTGTGCACACACTCACACACACACACACACACACACACACACACACACTATAGCTGGCGGAATTGCATGCAAAAATGTGCATACTGAGAGAAATTTGCACTAAAATGCTGGTGAATCTTCACAAAGACTTTTTTAAAGGCATTTGAAAACTGATGTGACGATGTAGAGAACTGAATGTAAGATGGAAATGAGAAACGGAGTGAAACCAAAATAGACAGATTTGCCATTCCCAAAATGAAGAAGAGTGTGTGCAGCAGGTTCACCCCAGTTTTAGAGGGGAACCTCCAGCACTAGGACCTGGAGACCTGTGTGTGCTCACCTTCTGCACAGCTGAAAAGATGACACCTTGAAACCCAGACAACCTAATTGGCTGCTCTGCAAACACACCATCAAGAGCGTTATCATCTTATCAGCAGTAACCTAAGAGCAGTCAAATGGCTGGCTTTGTCCTTCTGAAAATCCCCTTCCATATCTAAAGGCAGGCAATGTAGCGGCAGAGACCGATTAGTCTGAGTCAGGAAGGCCTCCTGACTATGGGCAGGTGGTATTGCAAGCATGTTGTGTTTGCAGTACATTAGTGTTGCATCTATGCTCAAAATGCCCTGCTTCAGTCAACTTCACAGGTGGTGATAGAAGTGGACTCTGGGTGTATCAATGTTCATCCCATAAATAACAGGACTTCCGACAGCCAAATGCTCAAACTTAAAGCTTCTAATTGCTCTGGACGAATGTTGGGAACCGTCACACGAAAGGATACACCATGTCTAACTTGTATAGCTGTAATTCGGAATGGTTTTGAGATTTTAAGCAGTCTGGGAGGTGAGTATCTTAGAAATCGCTTCTTGCTTTACAAACCATAAAAGGCAGAAGGTAAAGGACCCCTGGACGGTTAAGTCCAGTCAAAGGCGACTATGGGATGCAGCACTCATCTCGCTTTTCAGGCTAAGGGAGCTGGCATTTGTCCACAGACAGCTTTCCAGGTCATGTGGCCAGCATAACTAAACAGCTGCTGCCGCACGGAGATCCATGATGAGTGCCAGAGAACACCGAAAGGCCATTTACCTTCCTGCCACAGCGGTGCCTATTTATCTACTTGCACTGGTGTGCTTCTGAACTGCTAGGTTGGCAGGAACTGGGACAGAGCAATGGGAGCTCACCCCGTCACGGGGATTCGAACTGCCAACCTTCCGATCGGCAAGCCCAAGAGGCTCAGCGGTTTAGACATAGCGCCACCCGCGTCCCTATTCAAACCATACACCCACCGCTAGGACCACAGGTCAGTTGTAGCAGCAAATTTATTGGGTTTTGCAACTTCCTCTGAGTAAGCAAGAGTATACTATGCTTGGTAAAATGGGGGTGATAAAATGCCACCTTCCTTCTTGTGCAACTGTCTCCCAATTAAAGATCCCCCCAACTGCGCTTCTGTCAACACACAGGTAACATTCAAGTTCATGAAAACACATAAATAACAACAGGGGCAAGCCTTATAATGCCTTGCCACTTATTTATCACTCTTTATTTTGATGATTTATATAAACCACTTAATTGCAATCTTCGCTAAGCAGCATAGAGTGAGCTTAACAAACAGAGATAAAATTAGTGGAAAACTAACAATACAGAGACCAAATCAGTAAAAAGCAAACTATAAAAATCGGAATCTACCTTAAAATGCTGCCGAATGTGAGGATCAGAGGTCTCCTAATATCTCTCAGCACCCTTAACAAAGTACACACAGCTCCCACTAGCCACTTGCTTGTTATGCGAAAATTCACTTATCCGAATGTGAAGAATTCTGCCCAAACCTTGACATACACTCCAAAAATTCAGATATCCAAATAGTTGGAGTTTGCCCACTTCCTTACTTCCTTGCTTGTTTGTGCCTTGCTGGTCAGCGACAGCCATTTTCAGGCAGAAACCATGCAGGCAGGGAAGGATGGATACTGGACAAAACAGAGAGCAGGAGAGATCAGACCAACCTGTTTTTCCTTTGCCTCTCTTTTGCTGGTTGGCTGCAGCCATTTTAGAAAGAAACCATTGAAAACAGGGAGGCAGCAACCAGACAAATCCCGGATTATAAATGTTCCCATAGGAATCAATGGGAATCGTGGACTCGTTTTGCCAACACTTGCCCAATCAACACTTTCCAGGGAACGCATTGTGTTGGTAAGTGGGACTTGCATGTACAGTTCGCAGGGTTCTTTGGGGGAAGCCATGACTGTTTAAAGTGGCATGATACTGCGTTAAATGTGCAGTGCAGATGGGGCCTTGGTTTTACTCACAGTAGACCCATTGAAATTATTGGACCCAAATTAACCAAATCTACAGTTGGTGCCCATTAGAAATGGTAGGATGAAAGGCAGTAAGCCAAAGCCAATGGCAAGTAGAACCAAATTCAAGTTTCGTTCTCATTCTCCTCCTTGTTCAGTTATCTCCCACTTGTACTACTGCATTGCGCTCTACATGGGGCTACCTTTGAAGGTGACCTGGAAACTCCAACTAATCCAGAATGCAGCAGCTAGACTGGTGACTGGGAGAGGCTGCCGAGACCTAAAGGATCTTCATTGGCTTCCAGTACAGGTGAAACTCGGAAAATTAGAATATTTTCAAAAAGTGCATTTATTTCAGTAATGCAACTTATTATATATATTTTATTTTATTTTTTACAAATGCTTTCTTTTGGAAATTCCACAGTAATAAAACAAATAGTTACAATAATACAAAAATAAACATCGCTATTACATTTCATTAATTACATTCCATTTATAATTGACCCGCCTAATGACAAATAATTACAATTCCAACAAATAAAGGCTTGACATATCTTGCTTTGCATGTCATGCATCGATCTCATATATTGGTTTCTCCTTTTTAAGTTGCATTACTTAAATAAATGCACTTTTCGACGATATTCTAATTTTCCGAGTTTCACTTGTATGTTTCTGGGCATAATTCAAAGTGTTGGTGCTGAGGCTTCCGGTTTCCGGTGGTGAGAAATGGCTGACTCCCACACGATCAGACTTCAGCCATGCTGGTAATTCAGGGCTGATATGGGGATAATTAGCCCTGGCAGACTCCCCAGGGTGGGGGAGGACTGTCTCGTAGACCCGCAGATCGTCCAAGATTTGTCAGCTTGCATCAAGGTGCAAGTGGCAAGGATGCTGGTTCCTAGAGCACGGCATGGCTGGCACTCTCCAAAGTCACTCTCACAAGCCGGAAATATCTGTTTAATAAAATAATTAGATTTGGACAATAAGCAGACATAGTCTGGGCCGAAGAAGATTGAAAAAAAAAATCTGCAGAACTGCACAGTCCCTGGTGTTTAAGCTTGGACTTCAAAGAGATTCTCATCATGGTGTTTGGATTTACGGAGGTGATTGGTACGTTTTTGTCTTCTCCTCCTCCTCCATACCTACAATTGTTTTTCTATGCCAAGCCTCATTAAGAAACCAATTTTATTTATTTTTTAAACGGAGTACAGATGGACTTCTGTTTATAATTAAGTATTTACTTGGACTTGATAAAGATAAAAGAAGAAACAAGATGGCGCTTGTTAGTATGACGCAGCAAGAAAAAATGAGAATTCCTCCCTTTTCTGAGGGAAGTGGGAAATATTTGCTAGCTGACTTTATAACGACTTGAGATAACAATTTGAGACAACATACAGTACATCTGTTTGCTGAATTTTCTTCATTATGAGTGTGAGAGAAGGCTAAGTGGATGTCTAGCAACCCCCCTTCTAGGGCCCAGAGGGGGGGTTGTGTGGTCTCCAGAAAAGCTGATCAAATGCCAAATGATCTACATCTGTGGAATACAGTTTATTTATATTGCAATATTGCAAACAGTATGCTTAATAACTTAATATTGGGAACTTAACATAAACAGTAACAATTTAAAAACTTGGGAGTTACTGCGTCATTAAACTTCAGATGACAGGCTTGGACAACAGCCCGGACTGGAAGATTGGAATGAAGTCAGGAAAAGCTGCACTGACAAATTGACAGTTGAATATATATATATATATATATATATATATATATATATATATATACACACACACACACAAATAAAACTGTACCCAGTGGATAAAAGGATATATGATTCCTTTTTTATTTTTTATTTATTTAATACTTTATTAGTTGAATATAAGAACAACATATAATCAAGTACAAGCAATCAAATACGGTTTTCCCCTAACTCCCCCCCCAAAAAAAACCAGCCCCAACTACGCTCAGGTAATTACATTTGTAATATAGTCAAATAAAAAAATTATTTCTATAGTTGCTGGTTTAAAAAACATCATTCCACATGCTCCCATGTGTCTTTGGTGGTTTAAATGCATGTTCTTTCTTTGATGCGTATGTAATAAAGGAGGAACATGTTATGTAAAAGTTATATAGTTTCTGACGTTGTTTTCTTTCACGTACCCTTTCTGTTAACTTTTCCATCAAAATTAATTCCCAGACATAAGCATACCAAACTTTCATATAGGTTCACATTTAATGTCCTCCAGTGTCTAGCAACAGCAAGACGTACTGCAGTTAAAAGATTCACAATTAAGTCTTTGTCTCTAAGATTTTGTGCTTCATCTGCAAATATAGAAAGCAGTGCTATTTTGGGATCTAAATTCATTCACTGAGATGTAATTTGTTCCATTTCCTGAAATATTTTTAACCAGAAGTTTTTAATCGATAGGCATTTCCACCACATGTGTATAAATGTTCCTTCATTCCCACAATATCTCCAACATTGTGGAGAAATATTTTTGTCTATTTTTGCTTAGCAATGTGGGATGCAAGTACCATCTGTGGGTTAGCTTTCTGTGGGTTACCATCTGTGGGTTAGTTTTCTCTTATTTGGGCAGAAATAGCTCTAAAGCGGGCTTTTTCCACATTCCTTCCCACAAACCAGGCATCCCCAAACTGTGGCCTTCCATATGTTTTGGCCTACAACTCCCATGATCCCTAGCTAACAGGACCAGTGGTTGGGGAAGATGGGAATTGTAGTCCAAAATACCTGGAGGACCGAAGTTTGGGGATGCCTGCCACAAACCATCATCAATCCCTTTTCCCAAGTCTCTTTCCCATGTAGTCCTCAACATGGAGGGTTTTGAGGTCGAGAAATTTACAATCGCTTTATAGATTAAAGCAGGCATCCCCAAATTTCGGCCCTCCAGATCTTTTGGACTACAATTCCCATCTTCTCCAATCACTGGTCCTGTTATCTAGGGATCATGGGAGTTGTAGGCCAAAACATCTGGAGGGCCGCAGTTTGGGGATGCCTGGATTAAAGCAATTAGACCTTTACCTCTAGGGTCTGTGGTATATAAAATATTTTCAAATGCAGTTAGTGACATCATCCCTTGTTTGCGTATTTCTGTGCTACTTATGAAGTGGATGGCTTGATGAATTACCACCCGTGGGGAAAGTTTTGAACCATTTCTTGTAGTATTAATCCAGACAAAGGGGTGTTTCTTTGTAAAAGTCTTGAAGCCAAAACAGGCACACATTTTCCCATTTTTCAAAGGGGAATGTTCTGTCTCTATTATAGAAAGTAGGGTGGAATGCCAATGGTATTACAAGAGAAGGCTGAGAGGCCATCCGTGGGAAACATTTCTTCCAAATTTTTAGATTTAAAAAAGGGGGTTTCTATCTCAATAAAATTCTTTTTATTAATTCGCCAAAATGGGACCCCTCTTATTGAATTCTGTTCATTTGGGTTTTCCATATTTAGCCAAGCTATTTGTTTGATTCCACCTAAGAAGATTCCACCTAAACATTAGGAAGAACTTCCTGACAGTAAGAGCTGTTCGGCAGTGGAATTTGCTACCAAGGAGTGTGGTGGAGTCTCCTTCTTTGGAGGTTTTTAAGCAGAGGCTTGACAGGCATATGTCAAGAATGCTTTGATGGTGTTTCCTGCTTGGCAGGGGGTTGGACTGGATGGCCCTTGTGGTCTCTTCCAACTCTATGATTCTATGATTTGTTGAGATCCTTGAATTACCAGGAAAATGCTATGTAGATGGGCCGCTGCATAGTACCACATGATGTTAGATCAGGGGTCCCAAACTAAGGCCCGGGGGCCGGATGCGGCCCAATCGCCTTCTAAATCCGGCCCGCAGATGGTCCCGGAATCAGCATGTTTTTACATGAGTAGAATGTGTCCTTTTATTTAAAATGCATCTCTGGGTTATTTGTGGGGCATAGGAATCCGTTCATTTCCCCCCCCCCCAAATATAGTCTGGCCCCCACAAGGTCTGAGGGACAGTGGACCGGCCCCCTGCTGAAAAAGTTTGCTGACCCCTGTGTTAGATACTGCCGCACCACCTCCTTTGGCTGGTTGATACCATAGCTGCCAAGTCTCCCATTTTTCATGGGAAACCCCCGGATTTAATCCGTTTCCCGCTGTTATCCCGAATAGAAAAAAAAATCCCGGAAATCCCCCGGATTTCCTACCTGCCAGGGAGGCTCCATTACGGGTGCCGCTCTGCCCATGCCTGGGCACCGGAAATCGGGCAGCGCCGGCACCGGAAGTTGCTTCTACGCATGTCCAGACATGCGTAGAAGCAACTTCCGGTGCCGCGCCACTGCTGATCCCGCATTTTTCAGCGGGAGACTTGGCAGCTATGGTTGATACAATGCTTTATATGGTATCCTTGGCTGGTGTAGAAGCACGTTTTGCCAATTTTGTAATTTTTTGTCTTCTATGGCTATTGGTAAGACTCTAATGAGATTGAGGTGGCACAGCAGCACCATCCTGTTTATAGTGGCGATTCGGCCCAACCATGACAGCTAACCCTTGCTCCAGGTTTTCAATTTTTCTCTAATCTCTCAGATATATGATTTGTAACATGATTGAGAATCACACAGCCAGGGACTGGGAACTTTAAAGCGTTAAGATTGAAATGTGGAAAATATGAGAACAACAAGAAGGCAGAAATGAAAATATTTGAGATATATACTTCAGAGGTCCAGAGTATGGGAAGCCCGGGGAAAAAAAATTAATAATTTGGATTGTAATTTCGCTGTTATTTTATTTTATTTTTTTATTTTTTATTGGATTGTGATTATGGTTATGATTTGATGGATTTGTTAATTGGGTGTTCTTATTGGAAAACTAATAAAAATGATTTACAAAAAAAAAGTGTTGGTGCTGACCTTTAAAGCCCTAAACGGCATCGGCCCAGTATGCCTGAAGGAGCTTTTCCACCCCCATCGTTCAGGCCCGGACACTGAGGTCCAGCACTGAGGGCCTTGTGGTGGTTCCCTCACTGTGAAATGTGAGGTTACAGGGAACCAGGCAGAGGGCCTTCTCGGTAGTGGCGCCCGCCCTGTGGAACGCCCTTCACTAGATGTCAAGGAAATAAACAACTCTCTGACTTTTGGGAGCCGCCCAGAGTGGCTGGGGAAACCCAGCCAGATGGGCGGGGTATAAATAAATTGTTGTGGCAGTGGTGGTGGTTGTTGTTGTTGTTGCTAGAAAAGCAACACTGAGGAGGAAAGTGAGACATTGTAAGTTAAAAGGAAGCAGAGGAGTGGGGGGGGGCTGGCTGAGGGTAGAGGTTGGTGGGGCAATGCCCCGTTTGTCCTAATAGAGTAGCCTGCACTGCTTGCCCATTATTTTCAGTGGACCAACTCTGAGAAAAAGAGCATTGTAGAATTAGCATCCTATCCCCAGTTACCTGGGAGTGAGCCTTGTTGAATTTAATGGGACTTGTTTCTAAATCGACATGGATTACACTGAAAATATTTCCCATCAATTAATCCAACCCAGCCATCTATTACTTGTTGCAGAGCATATGTCAGTATTACACGAAGCCACAAATCTGAGTGTCTGTGGAGTGGGGGGGGGGAACCCAACAAGCAATCTCTTTCTATAAACAGACTTGCAAGGTTGCCAAGGACAAAAATGGAGTACAACAGGATTATTAATATCCCGGAACTCCATCTTTTTCACCAACCACAAGACCAAACTGCAGCTTTGCAGGAAGCTCCGAAGTATTTAGATTTAATCTGCAGACTAATGGGAAATTAAACTGGCACAGAAGGCTTAGCACTGATGCTAGCAAAAGAAGGGCAGGGGAGAGAATTTCCAAAAACAGATTGGCTTAGCAAAAAAGAATTACAGAGAGAGAGAGAGAGAGAGAGAGAGAGAGAGAGAGAGAGAGAGAGAGAGCATACAGCATCTGTAGGTTTGTTGAAATGAAATGCAGAAAGGGGCCTCTTCATGCTCCGCTCTATTCTGCCTTGGTCAGATCACATTTGGGCTTTTCTTGGATTTTTAAAGCATTTTCTTTTAATTTTAAAAAATTGCCCTACTTGCCATACGTCCAGGTTTTCCTAGGCATTTTGCCGATTCAGCAAAAATCCGCCCAGACGCCATTTTTTCAGCCCAATTCCTAGATGCGTCCAGGAAATCCTGGACGTATACCAGCCCTAGGCATATTGTGTCCAGTTCTGGGTGCCACAATTTAAGAAGGACGTTGACAAGCTGGAATATGTGCAGAGGAGGGTAATCAAGGTGATCAAGGGTTAGAAATTCAAACCTTATGAAGAACAATTGAAGGAGGTGGGTATCTTTAGCCTGGAAAAGAGGAGACTGAGAGGAGATATGATAGCCATCTTTTAAATATCTAAAGGGTTGCCACATGGAAGACAGAGCAAGCTTGTTTTCTCCTGCTCTGGAGGGTAGGACCTGAACCAATGGACTCAAGTTACAAGAAAGGATATTCCAACTAAACATTAGGAAACACTTTCTGACAGCAAGAGCTGTTCAGCAGTGGAACAGACTCCTTCAAAAGGTGGTGGACTCTCCTTCCTTGAAGGTTTTTAAGCAGAGGTTGCATGGCCATCTGCCATGGATGCTTTAGCTGAGATTCCTGCAGACTATGGACAAGAGATTGCAAAGGAGGACTATATAATATTTTTGTATGCGACAACCACGGCTAGGACTTTGTTAGCCCCAAAATGGAAAACTCAGGATTTACCGACGATTGAAGAGTGGCAGACAAACATGATAGACTATGCAGAACTAGCAAGACTGACTAGCAGAATCCGGAACCAGGGGGAAACAAGGTTCCAAAAAGATTGGAGTAAATTTGTGGACTATATGGAAAAGAACTGTAGAAGTTTAAAGACACTTGCAGGACTGAAATAAATCCTACGAATTGACTTTAAATAGATGGAACAAAGGAACTGCGAGATAAGAGTTGAATAGAAAACCAAATGAGGGGAGGGAGGGAAGTCAAGCTTGGCAGAGCATTGGGATTGAGAAATTTGGAAAGAATTGTTAAAAAGATAATTGTGTGTGTTGTATTTGTTTCTGAATGTTTGTTTTGTTTACTGTCTTTAATGTGTTTATTTGGAAAATTTAATAAATTGCTTTATAAAAAAAGAGAAGAGATTCCTGCAAACTAGTTGACTCTTGGGTTCTTTTCCAACTCTGTTATTCCATGATTCATGCAAATAGAGCCATTGTGGGGGGGTGGGGGGGCTAAAGGAAAACGCTGTGTGATTTCTTGTCCCATTCTGGCTGAGCGGAGATGAGCCTGTAAGGACACGAGAAAAGGGACACCAAGTAGTCATTGTAAATTTTGAAGTGGAGCAGCTCCTCCTGGCAGCCCCAATATCTGAAAGACGGTCTCTTTCCCTGGGGTTAAGAACAGAAAAGGGACCCTCTTGGTAGTTGCTGGTCTCCTCCCACCCCTAGAGGAGAAATGGCAGGGACTGTCTCCTGGCAGAGGTGGTTTTAAGGTAGCATGGACAGAGAGTGAAAGGCAGGGGCACGCTGAATTTTAGAGTCGCACAGGGTGCTGCTGAAATTTGAGAGCCCAAAGTCTACCACTGCTCCGGGGCTTCTGCCCGATTCAGAAAAGGCCGTTTCCCCCACCCCAACTCACTTCAACCGTTGAGTAAGGTTGATTTGAATTCCCCCATTGTCGTGGACTGGCTGGACACAGAGGGATGGTGGGAGGCACCAGCCGGGGAATAAGGCTTTAAGCTCAGGGACTGGTGGTGGGACAACAATGAGTGGTAAGAGAGAGAAGAGGGAGGAGACTGGGAGGAGGAGGAGGAGGAGGAGGAGGAGGAGGAGGAGGAGGAGGAGGAGGAGGAGGAGGAGGAGGTGTCAGAAGCAGAAGTGGTGGCAGGATTTAGCGGACGGGAAGAAGCTGCGACAGAGAACAGTTCAGACTCTGTAAGGGTGCTGAGGATGCTTCCCACGAGTCACGACACAGGATCACCTTGAGTAATATCTACAAGGCTTTATTTTACAACTACCGGTATGTACAAGTCAGAGCAAAAATGATCATGATTGTTCAGTCCAAGTCAGAATCCGGAAGTGGCTGTTTTCGGGACCGCCTCCAGCAGAGTAGCCTTGGCGCCTTGAGTCTCCTCCTCTCCTCCCGTTGCTTCTCCCCCCTGCGGTCGCCCCCTCCCCTCCCCTCCTGAACTGCTCAACTGTTGACCAGGCTCCTTGGGCACTGACGCCTCCCCTTCCTCAGCGCCAGTGTGGTGTAGTGGTTAGGAGCGGTAGACTTGTAATCTGGGGAACCGGGTTCGCGTCTCCGCTCCTCCACATGCAGCTGCTGGGTGACCTTGGGCTAGTCACACTTCTCTGAAGTCTCTCAGCCCCACCCACCTCACAGGGTGTCTGTTGTGGGGGAGAGGAGAAAGGAGATTGTTAGTCGCTTTGAGACTCCTTCGGGTAGTGATAAAGCGGGATATCAAATCCAAACTCTTCTTCTTCTTCCTCTCTGCTCAGGTGTTCTGGACCTTTCCTGGTGGAGTTCTGAGCTGTCAGCGTCCCTGGCCCCTTCCTCCACCCCCCCAGGCTCCGCACCACTCACTGAGCACTGCTCTGAACTGGGAACATCTTCGAGCCCCGGCACCACCCAGCTGGGCTCTCTGCTGACCCCTGGTGGTCCCCTGACAGACAGAAGCGGGGGGGGGGTGGAGGGGGTGGAGCCAGGAAACAGAGAGGCAAGCTGCTGAAGAATCCAGGGAGTCTTCCCCTTCTGCTGCGACCAGCTGCCCCCCACCTTGGTCTCCTAGAACTCACAGAGAAATGAAATGGGCAGAACAGAGGGTAGTTGCTGAGATCACTAGGCCAGAGTTGTGGTTGCCTTCCTTGAATAGAGTTGAGTTCACTGGCCTCGGGTCATATATTGTGTTATTGCTGAACTGAGCCTGATTCCAGCTCCTGACACTCCTTGTTCCCGATACAGAACTTTATCCCCCCCCCATTCCTGATGTAGATCTTGACTTACCCCTACTTCCCTGGCAGGGGGGGGGGACACACCATTTTGCGATTCACCTCAGATGTCAAAATGTCTTTTCCAACCTTCGGCCACGACCGAGTCTGATACAGTTTTCCAACCTCTGGCTTCTGTTCTTGATCCATAGAAATGTTTTTGGGAAACCGTTTTGCTTCGCACCATTCCAAGAATGTTATCCTAGAGGAACAATAGAAACAGTAACCCTGCCCTGCAGTTAGACTTGGCCTTTGTTCTGGCAGTCAAAAACTGGAGTCCTGTTCCATTATTCTTAGATGGGCTTCTTTGGCACCCGGCCTGCTTTTAAACTGGCTTTTAATCGGTTCATTTTCTATGCAACTTAAGCTCAGTTGTCATGAATGCTCGTTTGGAATCAGGGGGTTTAGCCAGAGGCATTTCCTTTCTAAATAGGGTTGCTCGGTCCCAGCTCCTACAGTTTGAAAGCACGTCAAAGTGCAAGTAGATAAATAGGTACAGCTACGGCGGGAAGGTAAACGGCATCTCCGTGTGCTGCTCTGGTTCACCAGGAGCGGCTTTGTCATGCTGGCCACATGACCCAGAAGCTGCACGCCGGCTCCTTCGGCCAGTAAAGCAAGATGAGCGCCGCAACCCCAGAGTCGGTCATGACTGGACCTAATGGTCAGGGGTCCTTTTACCTTTACCTTACCTTGGGTTAAGAACTTAATTCTTTCTGGAGGTCCGTTCTTAACCTGAAACTGTTCTTAACCTGAGGTACCACTTTAGCTAATGGGGCCTCCTGCTGCCGCTGTGATGCGCGATTTCTGTTCTCATCCTGAAGCAAAGTTCTTAAACCAAGGTACTATTTCTGGGTTAGCGGAGTCTGTAACCTGAAGCGCTTGTAACCTGAAGCATCTGTAACCCAAAGTACCACTGTACTAGGGGTGTTTTTTTTAAAAAAAGACAAACCAAAACCAAAATCTCACTTTTCAGCTTCCTAAACATGATTATATATTATTTGTCCTTCCTCCATTGCAAACGATCGGTACATAATTCCTTCAAAACACGCAGGCTGCGATCGTTCCAAAAGACTCCCAAGGCGTGACTGAAGTGACAAGAGCGAAACGAAGTTCATTGAAAGGAATTACAGCATCGCATGAAAGGTGAAAAGACACAGCCATGGAAGTTGAACCCACAATGCATTTGGCTTCCAGTTTGAAGGGTGGCGGCTGCCAGGTGCAACCACAGAACAGTTTTTTGCTCTTTCTAGAAAAGTCGGAAGCTATGGGACGATCGTTGCGTGTCGCGCAGTTTGTTACACCGCCTCTAAGTGGTGTACGGAAAACTCAATACGGTGAAAATAAAATTATGAAATCGGAATTCAGTTAAAATGACTGCTGGTTTGTTTGTTTGTTTACAAAGTTTTCAGTAGGTGCTGGATATCCAACAGAGAGGAGGCTTGTCTGATTTCAGCTGGGAGGGAGTTGCATAAAACCAGTGCCGGATTTACGTATAAGCTAAACGAGCTATAGCTTAGGGCGCCACTCTCTTAGGGGCCCCAAAAAAATTTAAAGGGGGGAAAAACTGGATGTACGTTTCCAAAATATGAGGTAAAAAACAAATAAAATAAAACCATACAGTAACAGTGTTTTGTTTTGTGTAGGCTCCTATGATGTAAGTAATGGACCCTGCCTGCTAGCCCGCTCCCTAAAACATCACTGGTTTGCTCATTTCTGTATCAATTACTTTGATAAAATACATACAGTGGTACCTCGATTTACAGATGACTCGACAACCTAATTTTTCGACTTACAAATGTCTCGACATCCGGAAAAAAACCGCAGCGGTTTTAGATAGGGATTTTTCGACTTACAAATTTTAAGATAGGGTTGCTTCGACTTACGGATTTTTCCATTTCCAATGCATTCCTATGGGAAATCCAATGGTGTTTTTCGACTTACGAAGGTGCCTTCGGAACGGATTAAATTCGTACGTCTAGGCACCACTCTATTTTGTTATGTGTAAATGGCTTTAGATACTTATTAGGTCCATAAATTACCATATAGCATATATTCAACACACACAAAAGTTACAATTTGTTGTTGACAAAGGATAGCTGGACATACCTAGAAAGGGCCCCATTGCCTTCAGTAGCTTAGGGCCTCATCAAACCTAAATCTTTCCCTGCATAAAACTGGTGCCACAATACTGAATGCAACACACCTCCAAAGTTGTACACACACCACATATATAATGCACACTCCTCCTCAAGGAATCCTGGGAACTGTAGTTTGGTAAGGGTGCTGGGAATTGTAGCTCTGTGACAGGTAAGTTTGTTCTTGGGGGTGTGTGCTTTAAATGTACCGTGTGGGAGTCTGCTGTCACCCCCACCCCCCCAGTACAGAAACTCAAGTGGTGTTTTTTGCAAATCAGTTTCGTTTGTTAAGACACTAAGAAGAGAGAGAGAAAACGAGGTAGATAGGGGATGGGAGGGTGGATGGGGGTGGGAGTAGGTGACGATGTTTCTGTTTTGCTTAATATATGTAGGGCTTGATGTCAACTTTGTTTGTGTTGGTACTCCTTTAATCGCTTGTGTTCTTTTGATGCTGAGAGAGATTGGGGTTGGCCAAGGGTGTGGTTGTTCATTTGTGATTGGCTATGATGGTCTTAGTGGGACACAGGTGGCGCTGTGGGTTAAACCGCAGAGCCTAGAGCTTGCCGATCAGAAGGTCGGCGGTTCAAATCCCTGCGACGGGGTGAGCTCCTGTTGCTCGGTCCCAGCTCCTGCCAACCTAGCAGTTTGAAAGAACGTCAAAGTGCAAATAGATAAATAGGTACCGCTACAGCGGGAAGGTAAATGGCATTTCTGTGTGCTGCTCTGGTTCGCCAGAAGCGGCTTTGTCATGCTGGCCACATGACCTGGAACTATACGCCGGCTCCCTTGGCCAATAACACGAGATGAGCGCCGCAACCCCAGAGTCGGTCACAACTGGACCTAATGGTCAGGGGTCCCTTTACCTTTATGATGGTCTTTGTTTTCATGTGTGAGTGGGGTGGGTGGGTATTTTTGGGTCAGGTTAGCCATACTGATTTGTATGCTGGTGGTAAATTTTTGTCATTATCTTGTTGGGCTGTGTGAGCTCAAGTGATGTTGACCACAGAGAAGTAGCTTTCTTTCCAGGAACACACCTAACTCAGCACAGCTAAAATTTCAAGAGCAGGCGAGAGAAGCTGGCACGGATCTGAGGCGAAAACAAATAAATAAAATGCTTTCTCCACCCACCTCCCAACTTCATTGCCGGTGGTATTCGAACAAAGTGTCGTGTTTCGTCTTCCACTTGGCCAGCTGAAAGATCTTTCCACAAAAGTCCTTTACAAAAAGGCAGAGGAGGGGGGTGTAAACATTGCAATGACAGCCATTTGTGTCTAAAAGGCACGGCCTGTGCCTGCTGTCACACACACCCCGTCCTGTCCCGAGCCCCAAACCAAAATGTCAGATGTGGGTGTTTGTGTGTTACGTTGTGGGGCTGACCCACAGGAAGTGACAATCTACTTCTCAGTAAGTTCTTTGGGACCGGCTGCCAGGAAAGTGTGCATAGGATCGTGGCCCAACTTTAGGTTTCCAAAATGAGGCTGTGTGCAGACTTGAAAGCACATTGTTTCTGGGCACTGTAGTTCACCCCTCAGAGAGTTACAATTCCCTGCCACCCTTCGTGAACCACAGTGCCCAGAATTCTTTGAGGGAAAGAATGTGTTTCAAACCTGCTTTAAAAGTATAGCATGTCTCTGTCACTCTAGTGCAAAGTTTTCCAAACTTTTCCTGTTGGGTGGCACACTTTTTAGACATGCATCATTTCATGACACTGTAATTCAGTTTTGCTAGCAAACTGGAGGTTAAACTAACCCCTTTCCAGTCCTCGGTGGAGCGTGGGGAGCATTTGCGCAACACACTTGCACACTGCAGCCGACACACTAATGTGTGTCAACACACAGTTTGGAAAGCTCCGCTCTAGTGCAACAAATCTACTTTTTTATTTATTTATTTTTAAAAATGACTTATTGCTGTTTGGAAAGCGACAGGAAAATGCATTGGAAAGTGTTGGATGATTCAGAACCAGCAGGTCCAGACTTTCCTAAAGGAACGGAAGAAGTTTTCGATATATTTGGAAAGCAATTGTAAAATAAGTTTTGTAAGGAGCAATTTATAAATTATTGTGAAAAGAATTAAGAATAGATGTATTGGAAATTTGAGTTTATAGCAATAATTATAGTAACAAAATGCATAATTAGAAAGACTTTAGAAAACCATCAGTCAAGGTCGAAGGAAGTCTTAGGCTGTGATTCGGAATGACGTTTAAAAGGATGTTATGCTGGAAAATATGTGTAAAAACTTTTTTTAAAAAAATATCATTTTTAAAAAAGTGAACTGTTGGATGAACAAATGAATAACAGGAAACAGGCCCGCCCTAGCCATAGGGGCTAGTGGCGCGGTGAACCAAGGTGCCAGGTGCTGGAGGGCACCAAGTGAGTGCGGGGTTCCGGCGGTCTGGCTAGGACTGCTCTCCACGAGCTGAGAGGCTGAGAGGCTCTCTCTCCTTCTCCGAGGACTCCGTGCTGCGCCTCCTTCTCCTTCCCCCCGCGCTGGGCTCCGCTCAGGCGAGCTTCGCCACCAGCGCGCGCACAGCGCCCAAGCGGCTCTTGCTGGTCCCGCAGTGCGCGCGCTGGTAGCGAAGCTCGACTGAGCGGAACCCAGCACTGGGGAAAGGAGAAGGAGGCGCGGCACGGAGTCTTCGGAGGTGGCCTCGGAGGTGGCCTCCCGCTGCTGCCACGGTCGCCTTGGCACTCCTGGATCCTTGGAGAGGCTCTGGAGCAAAGTCTGGCCACTCAGGAGCTCGTTTGGCCAGCAAGGCGGGAGGGGGCTGCCTGTAGCCCACCAGCTCATAGAAGGGCAGCTGCCTCAGCATGATCGCTTTGGTGCTGCGCTTTCAGAAAGGGGCACTGGAGGGACCTTTGCAGCACGGCGCTGGATGGGTTTAACACGGCCCTTACAGGAAAGGCGTTGTCAGAGATGGCTGCGGCTACTCTTGAGTAAAGACGCTCCACGCCGTCTTGTCTTCCAGCGTTTTATTGTGCAAGAACATCAGCAAACATGACTGCTCAGTCCGTGTCAGAAACCAGCAATGGTGAATCGGTGGATTTATTGAGCAGAAGCCGGACATGATTTATATGGGATCTTTAAGATGGCGGCTGCCCGTGTTGGACTGTAGGCGCAGCTTGGGAAACATCTCAGTTTGAAAAAGGAATGCACGGATTTATGGGGAGCCCGGACAGAAAATCCTCAAAGAAACAGTGATTTTTGTGTTAAATCTCGCTTGACAACATCTCAGAAGCTGTGAGGAGATCGGGATTATATTGGACTATAATGACTGGAAAGGGACCCAGGTGGTGCTGTGGGTTAAACCACTGAGCCTAGGGCTTGCTGATCAGAACATCAGTGGTTCGAATCCCTGTGACGGGGTGAGCTCCCGTTGCTTGGTCCCAGCTCCTGCCAACCTAGCAGTTCGAAAGCACGTCAAAATGCAAGTAGATAAACAGGAACCGCTACAGAGGGAAGGTAGATGGCGTTTCCATGTGCTGCTCTGGTTTGCCAGAAGCGGCTTTGTCATGCTGGCCACATGACCTGGAAGCTATACGCCGGCTCCCTCGGCCAATAATGCGAGATGAGCGCGCAACCCCAAAGTCGGTCAAGACTGGACCTAATGGTCAGGGGTCCCTTTACCTTATAATGATTGGAAAGAACTTGGAATTTGGATTAGAATGGCAGCTAGTATCTTTATTCAGAATCCTCAGATTTTGAAGCATGGGAAGTCAAAAATTTCATGATTTGGTATAATATTTGGTTTAATAGATATGTATTTGTATAATTTGGAATAATTGATATGATATGATTGGTTTGTAAGTGAAAATTTAATAAAAATTTATTCTAAAAAAGAAAAGAACCCCACAATGGCCAGCATAAAAGCCTCGGCACCCCAAAGCGCCTACGGGTGGGCGAGCGCCTCAATTCGGGCATCAGAGGGAAGGGCTGCCTTTCTGGCTGCCCTGTGTCCGAAAGCCCTCCATGCTCCTCCTCCCCTATCCTTCCCTCTGAGCGGTGCTGGGGCTCTGTTACATGAGACAGCCCTCTCTCCACTCAGCTAGCTTCCTCATTCCTTTCTCCTGACTCGCTGCTTGTGCAGACGCTGGGTGAGGAGCTGGTGAGGATGTTTGGTGGGGGCTCTCTGTAGAGAGACCCCCTGACAGGTGTAAAAACACCAAAGAAGCAAATCAGGATGAGGGCAGGGTGAACAATCATGGCTATATAACCACCCCACAAACAAATCAGAACAAAACTTGGGTCCAGCACCACCTGATGACTTATATCCCTGCCTGCACCCCAAGGTCTTTGCGGGAGTCACTGTTAGTGGTTCCCCATGGCTTGGACTGAGGCATAGCTCAGGGGAATGGTGGAGCATCATTCCGTTCACAAATTCTCCAAAAAAACAACAACCCCAAAGACCCATTCCAAAGCTTTATACTAACTTAAAGACATAAGAAGAACCTTCTGGATCAGGCCAGTGACCCATCTAGCCCAGCATCTTGTTCTCGCAGTGGTCGAACAGATGCTTGTGGGAAACCAGAGAGCAGGATTCGAACACAGGAGCACACGCCCCTCTTGTGGTTTTCCACAACTGGTATTCAGAAGCATTGCTGCCCCCAGCTGCGGTGGCAGAGCCTAGCCATGGTGGTTCATAGTTATCGGTAGCCCTCTCCTCCATGTGGTTGGCATCCATCTGTCTCTTTTTCTCTTTTCTTTTTTGATAACATTTTATTAATTTTCCAAAACAAAACAACAAAACAAAACAAATTGACTTCCCTCTAATCCCTTCCTTGGTTCTATTATTTATCAACATACTGCATGTCCATTATTAAATTTAGAACCTATTTAAATTACCCATTATCCATTCATAACAAAATTACAAGTAGTTTTAAAACTCTGCTAATGTACAGTATTAACCCATGTACAATGCTTCTGTATATATGCAATAAACATCTTCCATTCTTCCTTAAATTCGTTGTCGTCTCTTCATCTTAGCTTCATTGTCAATTTTGCCATTTCAGCATATTCCATTAATTTTACTTGCCCATCTTCTTTAGCTGGGACACCTTCTTCTTTCCAATGTTGTGCTAAAAAAAGTCCGTGCGGCCATAGTTGCATACATAAACAAATTATTTTGTGGTTTTGGTAAGTCCACTCCCGTAATACCTGGTAGGAAAGCTTCTGGTTTTTTGACAAAGGTTATTTTAAACACCTTCTTCATTTCATTATAGATCATTTCCCAATATTTCTTTATAATTTTACAATCCCACCACATGTGAAAAAAATATCCCTTCTATTATGACATCCATCTGTCTCGAAAGACAATGGAGTGCACCTCCGAAGGTCAAACCGCCAGGCAGAGCTTTCCCAACTTTTCATGTCACTGACATGCTTTTTTAGACATGGATAATTTTGTGACACAGTAATTCAGTCTTACTAGCAAACCAGAGGTTAAACTAACCCCTTTCCTGCCCCGGGATGAGCACGGCAAGCATTTGTGCAACACTGCAGCTGACACACTAACATATCGCAACACACAGTTTGGAAAGCTCTGCTCTAGGCAATCACAGCGCCAGCTGTGGCTGCAAAGACTGGTGGCTCATAACTGCTGCCTCCCACATTGTTTTTGGTGCGCTAGAGACACCAAAGTGACTTATCCAGAACGCAAACCTGGGCAGTGTGTATGGAGGTCCTGGGCTGCCCAGATGACAATACCCATCTCTCAACCTTGCTGATGTAGTTCAAAGGAAAGCAGAGCAATACGTCTGGCACCAGCTTGGCTGCAGGAGTTGCTGGAAGGAGGCGTACAAGGCACCATCCAACCGTCTTAGGGACTCCACTCCAGATTTGTGTAGGGTTTACTCCTTAGCCTTTCTTCTCCTGAAGATGTTCCGCAAGGCAGAGGGTACAGTTTGCTCCTCAGGGTTTCCTCTTGAAGCCATTCTCACCAATGACTAGAGCTGCAAGGCAGAGGAGGGTCAGTTAAGATCAGAGTTTTCCTTCTCCTAGAAGACGGGCTACCTTCCTGGGTGGACGAGCCCCACCTTCCCCTCTCCTCCATGGCCATCACTTCATAAAAATGTGTTTTGCGGATCATTGTTGTTTAATCTTGTCCGACTCTTCGTGACCTCATGGACCAGAGCACGCCAGGCACTCCTGCCTTCCACTGCCTCCCACAGTGTGGTCAGACTCATGTTGGTGGTTTCGAGAACACTGTCCAACCATCTCGTTCTCTGTCGTCCCCTTCTCCTAGTGCCCTCAATCTTGCCCAACATCATGGTCTTTTCCAGGGAATCTTCTCTTTTCACATGCAGCTGCTGGGTGACCTTGGGCTAGTCACACTTCTCTGAAGTCTCTCAGCCCCACTCACCTCACAGAGTGTCTGTTGTGGGGGAGGAAGGGAAAGGAGATTGTTAGCCGCTTTGAGACTCCTTTGGGTAGTGATAAAGTGGGATATCAAATCCAAACTCTTCTTCTTCTTCTTCTTCCTGTCTTCCACTGCCTCCCACAGTTTGGTCAGACTCATGTTCGTAGCTTCGAGAACACTGTCCAAACATCTCGTCCTCTGTCGTCCCCTTCTCCTTGTGCCCTCCATCTTTCCCAACATCAGGGTCTTTTCCAGGGAGTCTTCTCTTCTCATGAGGTGGCCAAAGTATTGGAACCTCAGCTTCAGGATCTGTCCTTCCAGTGAGCATTCAGGGCTGATTTCCTTCAGAATGGATAGGTTTGATCTTCTTGCAGTCCACGGGACTCTCAAGAGTCTCCTCCAGCACCATAATTCAAAAGCATCAATTGTTCGGTGATCAGCCTTCTTTATGGTCCAGCTCTCACTTCCATACATGACTACAGGGAAAACAAAATTAAAAAATTCCTTCCAGTAGCACTTTAGAGACCAACTAAGTTTATCATTGGTATGAGCTTTTCGTGTGCATGCACACTTCTTCAGATACTGGGAAAACCATAGCTTTAACTATACGGACCTTTGCTGATCATATTCCATTCTAAATCGTGGTGTCATTTGAAACGCTTCGTACCCATAAAAGCCAGTAGCCTAAG
This sequence comes from Zootoca vivipara, assembly GCF_965207765.1. Taxonomy (NCBI): domain Eukaryota; kingdom Metazoa; phylum Chordata; class Lepidosauria; order Squamata; family Lacertidae; genus Zootoca; species Zootoca vivipara. The sequence continues at coordinate 35,113,748 of NC_142597.1, read as the reverse complement.
ATCAGCTAAAAGAATTAGCTCTGTTTGCAAGGCACCCGGACGCCTCGTCAAGGACTCCTTCATTTTGGAAGCACCTCGGGGCGGGGGGGGGGAGTCCTTAAAAAATAAACAAGGCAAAACCCCAACTCCTGATCCGTGCTCCGCACTCTGGACTACAGTTCCCAGAATGCTCTGCGCTCCTGCGCATGCCCACTTGCGGGCCCGTTTGACTGGCAAGTTGTTTGTTACATTGAAACAGCAGCCGCTTTTTCTGCGCTCTGAAGCTCTCCACTCTCCTTCCAGCTTCAGCTGTTCTTTTCTCCCCTCCTCTTTTTGGTTGGCTTTGCTTCTTTCTTTTCTCTCCCTCCATCACCGCCACTTCTTCTTTAGTTAGCAACATCTCCCCTCTCTCCTCCCCCCCCCCCGCACCCACCCCTGCAACCCACCGCCTTGTTAATTCCATGACAAATAATATCTTCTTCTTCTTCTTCCATCCCTTTTTCAAAGTCATTATTTTCCTCCTCCTCCTCCTCCTCCACTCTCTGCCTGCGTTGGAGACGTAAAAGGAAGAGGGTGGGAAAATACCCCTTTCGGACAAAGAGGAAGACACCCCCCTCCTCCTCCTGCTCCTCCCCACCCCCCGAAACCTCACACGCAACAAACAGAGGCTCCCAAAACTGATGAACTACAAATGAAAAAGAGGAAAAGATGGAATTGCACATTTTAGAGCACCGACTAAAAGTAGCTAGTGTCGCCAAGGAGAGAATCCAGTTGTTTACCTACGGGCTGATCAAGCTAGCTTTTCTCTCCTCCAAGACCAGGTAACGGGGGACCCCCTTTTGGGGGGCGGGGGGGGCGCTCAGCAGCCTTGCCAGCTTTAACAGGAGGCCAACGAGACGAAGCACTGCTGTAAAGGGAGGGGGCACCGGCTTGACTTAATTCCCATACAGGAGTCAAGGTTGGGGGAGGGGGAGGGTTAATGGGTCAAACCCCCACCCACCCACTTCTTTTCCCATTGCTATCCTTAAATGGTTTCGCCTGCCCAGTGATAGCTTTTCGTTTTATTTTTATTTTGTTTTTGGTGAGTTTCTGCACAAACACGCCCCCTTCTTCCCCTCCCCCCATATAGTCTTTTTTTAAATAAAAAACCCAAATCTGCTTTAAAAAGATGCTGATGAATTTAAACAGCTGCCGGCGGGGTTTTCTTTGCGTGCCTTGCTAAGTTTAGGCGGCGGTGGGTGTTTTAGAAAAAGTGAATAAACGAGGGTTAAGTGGGGGGGGGTTCCCCACCCCACCCCCAAAGAAAAACTAAGGACTCGGTCAGAACAACAAAGAGCAGCCGTGAAGAGGGGAGGGGGGGGCAGAGGAGGACTGTATTGGTGTGTATGTGTGTGTTGTGTTTCCTGTGCACAGAATTGTGCTAGCAGTTAAGACCATGTAGCGTTTAGTCAAAAGGTATGTTTATTGCTAAGTATGCAAGAGGCGACTTTCATGGGTTTCCTGCAACATCATGTTGTTAATATATTTTTTTCCTTCCTGTCTTTTTGGATATTGAAGGCGGGGGCGAAATGAAGTCAAAGGTTCGCCTTATTAGATCCGTGGATATATCGAGTTGCTGGTGTGTGGTTTTTTAAAAAGACTTTATTATTATTTTTACCGAGAAGTAAAGTGAATAGCCACCCCCCCCCTTTCTTCACCACACACACCCAATGCCATTGCTTCTTGGATGGACATAATTTGAATTGCAAATATATTGTAAATAGAGGGTTAAGTGCTGCTTCCTCCCGCCGCCCCCCCCCCCATTGCAGATAGAGCAGAGATGGGGGCTAAGAGAAATAATTCCTAAACTCCACTCTCGGCTTGGAATTAAGTGTTTTTGCATTGCTACTTGGAAACCAGTTTTAATAACCAAGCACTCCTGGGGCCCAGGGGAAAGTGCTAATAAATTGTGTGTGTGTGTTTTAAAATTGAATTGCAGATTGAAAATGCAGGAGGGGGGGACATGTTGCCCTACCCCCCACCCCACCTTAATAATGTGGATGAATGAATGGGCACGTCTGCCATTAAATTTGATTACTATCCCTTATCTCAAGCTTAAACTTCATTGCTTTGAAATTTCCCCCTGATTTGTGGCTTGGCAGTTGGCATTGTTTGCTGTGTAACGTTATCCGCCTTACCTTGTTTACAGCTTCCCTTGGATAACGCAACAGGGTAGCCAACTTAAAATGCAACACAATTATTTTTAAACATTTGGTTCCATTCCTTTCTCTCCCCCCCCCCCCCAATGGATGGTGACAGTTTCCCTTTTGTTGCGTTGTTAATTGTGGCACTTTTGGGAGGAATCCCAAAGGCTTTTGAGATGTCACACCAGTAACCTTTAATTCCTCCTTGTCTTAAAATGTGGGGTTTACACCGGAGCACAAAGTTCTATTGTATCTGTGATTAACACATTGCAGAAATCCTGAAAAAGCTTCCCTTAAAAAAAAAAAAGAGTTGGATTCTTATGCCGTGACCAGCCTCTTTGTTACCACCTGCCACAAAATGGCATGTTACTTACACGACAGGAGCCATGTACCACTCTCGCCACAGCCGGTGATGCTCTCAGCAGCATTGGACCTATTGCCGAAAGTTCAGTGAGCAAAACCAAGTGTTTAAAGTACTTCCTGGGCTACACCACTTCCAGTGGAGGTTGCCTGTTCCATATATATATATATATATATATATATATATATATATATATATCATAAAAGGCAAAGCTGAAAGCTTTTTCCTGACATGCTACTTCTCTCTGTGCAGGGAGATTCCCTCCCCCTCCAAAATGGGGGGAGGGGGAAACCCACCTGCAGCCTGATGTGGTACAGCCAGGAACTGCTGCTTCGCCACTTGGATTCTGCTGGATGCATAAATTGGCCAGTAGTATTTTGGGACGTACCATTTCAGTTTGTTGGCGGGTGGGTGTGTTTCCTCCTTTTTGAATGCTCTCCTTTGTTTTCTTGGGTTTTTTTTAAAAAAAGAATCGTACATATTAAGTATTATTGCTGATTAAGGATAAGTAGTACAGAGTTCACAACTCGTTTGCAAGCTCCTAGGAAATTTTTACACAGTACTGTGATAAACCCTGGTTGTTGGAAGGTGCTAATCCTTAATGGTTTCATATATTGACATTGGGGGACAGATTCCACTCTTCATTTAGACTGACTAGCAATCTTTTGAGTTGTTTTGTGGATTGAATTGCAAATATATTGTAAATAGAGGGTTGAGTGCTGCCTCCTCCCGCCGCCCCCCCCCCTATTGCAGATAGAGCAGAGATGGGGGTTAAGACAAATAATTCCTAAACTCCACTCTCGGCTTGGAATTAAGTGTTTTTGCATTGCTACTTGGAATCCACTTCAGAAACCAGTTTTAATAACCAAGCCCTCCTGGGGCCCAGGGAAACTGCTAATAAATTGTGTTACATTTCTTCAATCCAGACTCTTACATTTCTTCAATCCAGACTCTTCAATCCTTACCACAATCCTTTGGGGTTAAGGCAGGCGAGCAGAACCATTGGCTCTCCAAATGCTGCTGAACTCCAACTCCCATCATCCCTGGCCATTGGCCATCCTTGCTAGGCCTGATGGGAGATGCAGTTCAGCAACATCTGGAGGGTGAAGGGTTCCCCGCCCCTGGGAATGCATGTTCCCTTGTTTGAACACAATTCTGGATTGGGGCAAATGTTAACTTTCAACAGAGAAGTGTGGAAGCAGGAGCATACATACATGCATGCATAATTTTATGCAGGCACCCCCAAACTTTGGCCCTCCAGATGTTTTGGACTACAATTCCCATCATCCCTGACCACTGGTCCTGTTAGCTAGGGATCATGGGAGTTGTAGGCCAAAACATCTGGAGGGCCGCAGTTTGGGGATGCCTGGTTTTATGTGTGTGCCGCCTTTCCACAGTTCAAACCATGCTCAAAGCAGCTTACAGCAGGGGGGGGGGGAGACATAACTGCAATGTGAAAGTAGTCATGAACAATAAATAAAACGTTTCTTTAAAAAAAATACACAACCTAAAAAAATACACAACCTAACTGGACAGTTTCCATACACATCACAAATATAGATGCAAAAAAAACCAACAGCAACAATAGCGAAACAAATGACACCTCAGCCCAAGAGTCCGTTCAGTAACCTCAGCTTCTGTAGTTGGAGTCAGTCCAGGGTCCTACCCTCCCAGGTGGGGCAAGAAAGGACTGCAATGTGCTCTATGTGGGGCTACCCTTGAAGGTGACCCGGAAACTACAACTAATCCAGAATGCAGCAGCTAGACTGGTGACTGGGAGCGGCCACCGAGACCTCATAACACCGGTCTTGAAAGATCTACATTGGCTCCCAGTATGTTTCCGAGCACAATTCAAAGTGTTGGTGCTGACCTTTAAAGCCCTAAATGGCCTCGGTCCAGTATACCTGAAGGAGCGTCTCCACCTCCATCATTCTGACTGGACACTGAGGTCCAGTGCCGAGGGCCTTCTGGCGGTTCCCTCGTTGCGAGAAGCCAAGTTGCAGGGAACCAGGCAGAGGGCCTTCTCGGTGGTGGCGCCCGCCCTGTGGAATACCCTCCCATCAGATGTCAAAGAGAAAAACAGCTACCAGATTTTTAGAAGACATCTGAAGGCAGCCCTGTTTAGGGAGGCTTTTAATGTTTAATAGATTATTTTATTTCATTTTTCTGTTGGAAGCCGCCCAGAGTGGCTGGGGAAACCCAGCTAGATGGGCGGGGTATAAATTATTATTATTATTATTATTATTATTATTATTATTATTATTATTATTATGGCAGGGAGCAGGTCTTCCAGGACTGACAGCCAAGATGGCTGCAAAGCTTGCCCCTTAACTCCTACCTTGCCTCCCCAACACTCCGACTACTTTAAGGTGCTTTTTCTCTGACTATTCACTCCTGGTATCAGATGCTGCCATTTGCTCCCTCCCCCCCAAAAAAATATACTACCCCCAATTTATTGCTCAATTGGCAAGTGTGTGTGTTGAATAAACATGCACACGTGTGGTTTGGCCTTAAGAAAAGGTCCAAGTCCTTCAGTGAGCCTGTGTGGCTGAGTAAGACATTGATAGGCAGAGTCATACCATACATTTGAAGCACCCCCAAAGAATCCCGCTCCCAAAGATGTAATTCCTCAACAAGCTGCAGCTCCCAGGGTCCTTTGGGGGGAAACCATGTTCTTCAAATGTGCACAGAGTGTGCTTTGAATACCTGGTGTTGGCCTGCCCTTGTTGGAGAGTGTGGGTGCTATTACTGAAGAGAGTTGCAGGATCCACGTATGTCTGCCCCATGTGGCAAGCCACTGAATTGCAGGCAGCGGCTTCTCGCCCTAGATTGACTCCGCCCGCCCAGACTGGCCATTGGATTCTCTTGAAGAGAGGAAGGAGTGCAGAAGGGGACTTCCTGTTTCACTTGAGCGCTGCTTAAGCATCAAGACAGGGGTCAGCAAACTTTTTCAGCTCAGTCTGCATACTTGCAAACAAGTAGCTTTAGGATTAAGATGTGGAAATTCATTTTTGCAGAATGGAGATCGGCAACTATGTCGCCCAAGCGGTAAGACCTGCCTGCTCCAAGCTATAATCAGCTGCTTTCCCTCCTTCCCATTTGCCATCCCAGAGGCAGAGAAAGTGGTGACTGTTGTGGCACACTTTGGAGCAAACCAAAGAAAAGATATTGGAACGCGGGTGGCGTTGTGGGTTAAACCACAGAGCCTAGGGCTTACCGATCAGAAGTTCGGCGGTTCGAATCCCCGCGACAGGGTGAGCTCCCGTTGCTCAGTCCCAGCTCCTGCCAACCTAGCAGTTCGAAAGCACATCAAAGTGCAAGTAGATAAATAGGAACTGCTACAGCGGGAAGGTAAACGGCATTTCCATGTGCTGCTCTGGTTTGCCAGAAGCGTCATTGTCATGCTGGCCACATGACCCAGAAGCTGTACGCCGGCTCCCTTGGCCAATAATTCGAGATGAGCGCGCAACCCCAGAGTCGGTCACGACTGGACCTAATGGTCAGGGGTCCCTTTACCTTTACCTTTACCTTTAAAGAAAAGATCCGTTTTATATTAAAAAATAAAAATCTCCTAAGCCCTGTCTCCATTTTTTAATGTTTCTCACTCCAATCCACAATCTCCCCATTTTTAGCTGAGAAGTTACTTTAGCTGAAGTAAGTCAGTAGGGAATAGCAAAACTCTTAACTATAAATCCAATGTGTTTTTTAAAAGTTACAGGCAAGTTACACTATTCCGCAGCACCTTTGCAACGTAGTACCTTCTGCACTATGAATTTAAAGCACTATGATACTGCTTACCCCCCAAAAGAGTCCTGGGAACTGTCGTTTGTAAAGGGTGTTGTTAGGGGACCACCATTCCCCTCACAAAGCTCCAGGATGCCCTGGGAATCCATGACTGCTAATGTTATTCTTGGTTAATGCTATTCTAGGCTGAATCAACAGAAGTACAGTGTCTATCTAGATCAAGGGAAGTAATAATCCCACTCTATTCTGCCTTGGTCAGAACACACCTAGAGTGCTGAGTCCATTTCTGGCCTTCACTGTTTTAAGAAGGATGTTGACAAGCTGAAATGTGTGCAGAGGAGGGTGACTAAGATGATCAAGGGTCTGGAAACTAAGCCCTAAGGAGCAGAGCTGGGTATGTTTAGCCTGGAAGAGAGGAGATAGGATAGCCATCTTCAAATATCTGAAGGGCCATCACATGGAAGATGGAGCAAGCTTGTTTTCTCCTAATCTGGAGGGGGTAGGACTCAAACTAGTGGCTTCAAATTCCAAGAAAGGAGCTCAGTAAGAATTTTCTGAGGGTAAGAGCTGTTTGACAGTGGAACAGACTCCCACCAGAGGTGTTGGACTCTTCCTTCCTTGGAGGTTTATAAGCAGAAGGATGCTCTAGTTGCAATTCCTGCATCGCAGGGGGTTGGACTGGATAACCCTCGGGGTCCCTTCTTCCAACTCTACGATTCTATAATAGCTTCCTGTCTTTTGCTAGCCCCTTTCGCTGTGGGGAAATGCTGGAAACCACGAGAACACAGATTCTAGCGGGGAAAAGGCTTGAGTATTCTGAGAGTTCTTTCTCACACACACCCCAAAAAATAGCAGAAGCAAAACCCACCAAGTGCATTTCCTTAATCTGTATAATCCAGGCTAACGACTTTGGTTTATCCTGGCTTGGAATTCTGAGAATTTGCACAATAAAAAGGGAGGTGGCAGATGAGGAGATATTGCAGCGATACATTTTGGACCCCCCTCCTGTCAGTATTCTTCCTCTCCTTGTTGTCCTTTATTGTTCCTTTTCCTCTCCATTTTTACTTATCTGGTTACATCCACAGCATGCAATTAAACATGTGGTGTCGGGGTGCAGCCTCCGTTGCTGAAGCTCTCCTACTTTGGGGTTCAGCTCTCCCCCCTCACGGGGCTTGCATACCCTTCCACATTTCTCCGACGAAAGTAGGGATGATCTGCACTATATATTTAAAACACTATTATTCCACTTTAAACGGTATGGGCTCCCTCAAAAGAATCCTGGGAGGTGTAGTTTGTTGACGGTGCTAACAGGTGTCGGGAGACGCGTGTTCCCTTCCCAGAGCTACAACTCCCCAAAGAGGGATTGATGGTTAAAAAGCTCTGAGAATATTAGGACTCTGAGAGAATCAAGGGCCTCCTAATAACTCTCAGCCCCCGTAACAAGCAGAAGTCCCCAGGATGCTTTAGGGCAGGGGTCAGAAAACTTTTTCAGCAAGGGGCCAGTCCACTGTCCCTCAGACCTTGTGGGGGGCTGGACTATATTTTGAAAAGAAAAGAAAAAAAGAACGAATTCCTATGCCCAACAAATAACCCAGAGATGCATTTTAAATAAGGGACCCAGGTGGCGCTGTGGGTTAAACCACAGAGTCTAGGGCTTGCTGATCAGAAGGTCGGCGGTTTGAATCCCTGCAACAGGGTGAGCTCCTGTTGCTCAGTCCCAGCTCCTGCAGTTCGAAAGCACATCAAAGTGCAAGTAGATAAATAGGGACCACTCCGGCAGGAAGGTAAACGGCGTTTCGTTTCCGTGCACTGCTCTGGTTCGCCAGAAGCAGCTTTGCCATGCTGGCCACATGACCCGGAAGCTGTCTGCAGACAAACGCCGGCTCCCTCGGCCTATGGAGTGAGATGAGCGCCGCAACCCCAGAGTCGGACACAACTGGACCTGATGGTCAGGGGCCCTTTGGTCATTTTAAATAAAAGGACACATTCTACTCATGTAAAAACATGCTGATTCCCGGACCATCCGCAGGCCGGATTTAGAAGGCGATTGGGCCGCATCCAGCCCCCCCCCCCCGGGCCTTAGTTTGGGGAACCCTGCTTTAGGGGAAGCCATGCTTGTTTAAAGTGGTATCATAAAATGCTTTAAATGAATGGTGTGGGTGTTGCCTCAAGAGTAGACCCGTTGAAATTAATGGACCTACAATCATCATGTTCATCATTTAAGTTCATCATTAAGTTCAATGGGTTTCCTCTGGACCCAAGGAAAACGTAGCTGTAAAATGTTAGCCACTCAACTGTCTGATGTGCAGAGATGTCATAATATTCTGACAGCCTCATTGCGCTTCCTGCCACAAATGCATCTCGCCGAAACAAGTGACTCATTAGCTACCAAGAACTGAACTTCCAAGGAGTTTATATCAGTTAATGTTTTAGCTTCTACAGTACTGTTGCTCTTCCCCAGGAGGAACTATTACGTGCAGTGAAATCTGTCTGAATCCTCGGACGGCCCTTTGTGAGCCACGAGGTGGGGCGGAAATGCTTCTTTAAATTACAATGGCCACAACAAATCTCTTAGTCGTCGGGTTGGAAGTGGCCTTCCACTGAGTCAGACCACTGGGTCCATCTAGCTCAGTATTGTCTTCTGTCAAGGTGGGAGTTGGGAGCAGGCCAGCAGTAACTCACATTGTGTCAACGAAGTTAACTGTTTATTCAAAGAAACTGAACAGCTCAGGCCTAGTGAGCACAGCAACTCTTCCCAGTAGGACTTGCCCCAATGCAGGTCCCTGCCTTCCCACTGCTCCCTAAGTATCTTCCTCCCCTGGATCCTTCCCTTGAAATCTGAGACTTCTTTGCCTTGCCTGCCTTTGCTCCTCCATCTTCATACCTCTCCTGGTCCTGGCAGACCATGGGAGAGGGTAGCAGCAGGGGGAGACTCCCTGGCTTCTTCAGCAGCCTGACTCATCTCTGCTTCTTGCCCTCCTCTTCTCCAGCTTCCACTTCTGCCTCTGATTCTGGACTTCTCTCTGCCACATACTCTCCCTGCTCACTAAGCCCTGTTACCTCTCCATCTCCCAACACCTCCTCTTCCCAGTCTTCTCCCTCCGACCACTCATCGTTGTCCCACCACCACTCCCCAGGCTCTGAGACTTCTTCCCTTGGGGGTTCCCCAGCTGGTTCCTCCCGCCATTCCTCGTTGTCCAGCCCGTCCATAACATTCAACTCATCATCGTGTCTTACCGCTTTAAGAGTGTGCGTAGGTGGTCTTTCAGGCAAAATACTCGAGGAAGCATTAGGCAGGGTTGCTTACTGGCCCCTTTTCCATTCAACTTTTATTCACGCTTCTCAATCAGAAAATCATTGACGCGGGAAGCCCTTGGGCTTTGCCAAGCAAGATGAAGCTTCCACCAGCCCTCAAAGTGGCTTAGATGGGAGGTCACAGGTTGGTCACTGGCTGCCTTTGGTCACATCCATACCTTGCATTTAAAGCACATTTAAAACACTGTTATGCCGCTTTAAACAGTCACGGCCTCCCATAGTACAGTGGTACCTTGGTTTACAAACACAGTTGGTTCCGGAAGTCTGTACTTAACCTGAAGCGAACTTTCCCATTGAAAGTAATGGAAAGTGCATTAATCCGTTCCAGACAGGTCCGCGGAGTACTTAAACTGAAAATACTCAAACCGAGGCGTACTTAAACCAAGGTATGACTGTAATAATTATTATTATTTTATTTATTTATTTATATCCACCCCGCCCATCTGGCTGAGTTTTCCCAGCCACTCTGGGCGGCTTCCAACAGAACATTAAAATGCAATAATCTATTAAACATTAAAAGCTTCCCTAAACAGGGCTGCCTTCAGATATCTTCTAAAAGCAAAGAATCCTGGGAACTGTAGTTTGTTAAGGGGGGCTGACAGTTGTTTGGAAACCCCTCTATTCCCCTCACAGAACTTCAGTTCCCAGAGTTCCGTTGGAAGGCAGAGTGATAGTTTACCACTCTGGGAATTGTAGCTCTGCGAGGAGAATGGGTCTAAAGAAAACAAAACCCAACGCCCTCAGCACCCTTAACACACTGCACTTCCCAAGATTCTTCATGAGAGACCATGACTTTAAAATGCATGGCATGGAGGTGGCCTGTGAGGGATTCTTTTTGTGACAACAGTCTATCTCCACAGGGCCATCTCAAGCACGTCGGGCGCCCGGGCGCCGTGGTGCGGAGATCACTCCAGCGCCCCCGCTCCGTTTCTTGCCGCGGCTGGTGGGCGGGTGCAGCGCGCAGCATGGCTTCCGCGCAGCTCCCCCCTACCAGGCCCTGTGCCACCCAGACTACCCCTAGAGCCGGCCCTGTATCTCCACTTTAATATGTTATCATTTTTAGTATTGAAAGCTGCTCTGTACGTCTCCTGAAAGGAAAGCAGGTCAAAAATAACAAATCGAGTCAGTTTTTATCTCCGAGCTATGCTAGGATTTCAACATCACATTGAAAATGGGAAAACAAGGCGGCTGATTGGGGGGTGGGGGGGAGGCAGTAAACTGCCTCAAGTGTCCAGCAGGATTGCTGACAACACTCAAGTGTGTCTCCTGCCAAAGGTTGCGGCTTTCCTGACTTGAAATGCCTTTTTGTGGGGTTCTTCTGCGCATAAAGCAAAGTACATATTTGACCAGCTTTTGCGATGACCTCCTCCCACCTTTCCTGCCTCTGCTCTCTAACCCACACTTAACCTGCGCCGAATACTCCTTTTACACAAGACTTTGCACATATTGACCCGAGAAGCTGTGCCACAAATAAGTTTACTCTGGACTCTCGAGCTAAGAACGAGAGAGACACAAACATCGTTTTGCACAGCCTGTTCTTGCTTCCCCTTGAAAAACAGGGCCATTAAGAGAGAGTCAAAGGGCCAAGACATACTGGGATTGGGGGGGGGGCGGGGTGGTGGGTCACATAAAGGTAATATCTGAAGAGCTTCCAAAGTCCCAGATTGCCAGCAGGCTGTGGAAGGAGACTGGAACTGGGTAAAGAAACTCAGCCGTAATCATGGAACCGTAGAGTTGGAAGGGACACCCCCAGGGTCATCTAGTCCAACACCCTGCAAAGCAGGAACCTCAGCTAAAGCATCTGTGATCGCTTTGACATTATTATCACTTGATTTTGTGTTTTATTGATCTTCGGTTACAAATGAATTAAATATATAAAAGGAGTCAAGAAAAAAATATTGGCAACAACAGGTGGGAGTGCGGAGTATTATTATAATAATTTTTATTAATGGTGAGGCACTTAGAAACTGCATAATACTAAGGGCTATCACCCTGTTCGGGACGCAGGTGGCGCTGTGGTCTAAACCACAGAGCCTAGGGCTTGCCGATTGGAAGGTCGGCAGTTCGAATCCCCGCAACAGGGTGAACTCCCGTTGTTCTGTCCCAGCTCCTGCCCACCTAGCAGTTCGAAAGCACGTCAAAGTGCAAGTAGATAAATAGGTACCGCTCCGGTGGGAAGTGTTTCCATGCGCTGCTCTGGTTCGCTAGGAGCGGCTTAGTCATGCGGGCCACATGACCCGGAAACTGCGGACAAACGCCGGCTCCCTCAGCCTATAGAGCGAGATGAGCGTGCAACCCCAGAGTCATCCGCGACTGGACCTAACAGTCAGGGGTCCCTTTACCTTTATCACCCTGTTCACTTATCAACCCCACAAACTCCTTTGCCCTTGTCACACACCTGACCAACCCCCCTTTCCTTTGCACCTCGCTCACCCCCTCAAACATTGCCCCCCCCACAACTCTCCCTCCCTCCAAGCCCCACCCTTGGGGGCACTTTGCTTCACAGGGGTTGCTTCTCACCGTGGATTGGTAAATCTCCATTAAACAGCTCAACTGACCCTTCCTACCACTCGTGTTGTGGTTGACGTGGCTGCCTACAGGTAGAGCATGAGGACCCCTTGCATTTCTGTGCTTAGGGTATGCATGGAAATTGAGGTGGCTCGGTTGGTTAGAGCATGGTGCTGATAACGCCAAGCTTGCAGGTTCGATCCCCATATGGGACAGCTGCGTATTCCTGCATTGCAGGGGGTTGGCCTAGGTAATACTGTACTAGGATCCCTTCCAAACTCTTCAGTTTTATGATTCTAAGAAGAGTTGTAATTTGATTGATACTATATTATTTAATAGCGACGCGGGTGGCGCTGTGGGTTAAACCACAGAGCCTAGGGCTTGCTGATCAGAAGGTCGGCGGTTCGAATCCCCGTGACGGGGTGAGCTCCCGTTGCTTGGTCCCAGCTCCTGCCAACCTAGCAGTTCGAAAGCATGTCAAAGTGCAAGTAGATAAATAGGTACTGCTACAGTGGGAAGGTAAACAGCGTTTCCATGCGCTGCTCTGGTTTGCCAGAAGCGGCTTTGTCATGCTGGCCACATGACCCGGAAGCTGTATGCCGACTCCCTCGGCCAATAACTCGAGATGAGCGCCACAACCCCAGAGTTGGTCACGACTGGACCTAATGGTCAGGGGTCCCTTTACCTTTATATTATTTAGTCTAATATTGCTGGCTGTGCCATTGTGTTGGGGGTGGGAAGCTTTCCCCCCCAAGTTTTGCTGCTGGAGGGACTATGTTTGTTTATGGGATTGGCAGAGCTGCCCAGTTGCTTCCAGCCAACTTATTATTATTATGGCTTTAGAGGTCAAAACCGGTACTTTGAAATGGGCCCAAAATGGCAGTCAGGGCAGGATTGGTTTTATATACTCAAACAGTCTTTCCTCAGTGAGCGACCTGGCCGCTAAATTCTCCACCAGCTGAAGTATGCGAACAGTCTTCAGAGGCAGCCCCACGTATAATGGGGTGCGGTAATCTATCCCAGAGTTTGATCTCCCTGTCTTCTGCCCTATCAGTCGCTTCCCCTCCTGCTCTCCCTCCTCCTTTCTCTGCCTTCCTCCCTCTTCCCGCCCACCCAGCAACCAGAACGGGAAATGACAGGTCGTTCTTGCCAGAGCGATGGGTTCCAGAGAATTTTTGAAATTAGCCTGCAGGCCATCGGACTTCCCAGCCTCCCACACGGCTGCGCACCATTTCCATGTAGTCCGTAATACATACTTGCATGCCCTGCTTAACTTCCTGTGAACCGTGTGGTGGTTTGGACGTTGCTTAGAGGCTGGAACCTTCTCAAATACAAATAGTGAGGCTTGGAATGGTGGTTGGTTTTGTTCATTGGTTTCGAGCTGCCCTCGACATCGCCTCTGAGCTATGTGAAACATGCGCAGGACTGTTCTCCTTTTTAGTTTTGCTCTGTAGGATCTGTGTGTCTTCCAAGCCCTGGGGCTTAATTAAGTAAGATTCTACTGCCTATGGAAGCAGCCACTTCTTGGCCACCTTCGCTTGTAGCAATAAACCAAGAACACTGACTTAAGAAAAACCTTGCTTGCTCAAGCTGTGTGCTGGTGTGCACAGCTCAGGCACTCTGGTTGACCCAAGCCAGAGTTGGAAAGCCACTGTAGATTGTTTAAGCCCTGTTTCCCACAAAGAGCTACAGTTTCCAAAGGGATTTAAACAATCAAGCCCTCTGCCCAGGGAATTCTGGGAACTCTAGTTCTGTGAGGGGAAATAGGCAACTCCTAACAACTCTTAGCATGCTCAGGATTCCTTCAGGGAAATCATGACTGCTAGTGCTTTGGATATACTGTACATTTAAAGCACTATTATGCCACTTTAAACAGTCAGGGCCCCTCCAGCAAAGAATCCTGGGAACTGTAGTTTGTTAAGGGTGCTGACAGTTGTTTGGAAACCCTTCTATTCCCCTCCCTGGACATCAGTTCCCAGAGTTCCTTTGGAAGGTGGAAATTGTAACTCTGGAAATTGTAACTCACTGGCAGCCAGCGCAGGGCTTCCAGGACTGATGGTCCATGATGGTCCCATCGAATGCCCCGTTTACCACCCTGGCAGCTGCATTATGCATGCACCAGCTGCAGCCTCCAAGGGCAGCCCCTCATGCATCTCAGTCCAGACGGCAGGTCGCTGTGGAGGACTGTCAACAGGAGACCTCACACTGTGCGTGAGGATCTCCACACACTCGTCCACCACATGGCTGGCTTGCGTGCAAAATTCCAGAAGGGAAGGGTAAGTTTAGAAGGGGAGATGTGCGTTCGGGAGAATTCACAGCCTACCGGGTTACAGGCTCCTCTGCGGATGGCATGGTGGGGTGGGGGGCTTCTCTCTTTTATTGCTAAGTAAGTTGGCTGCCTCGCCTCCCCCTCAATGTGCCAAGTTTGCAAAAAGCGAGCCGCCCAGCTGTTCCAAGATACAGATCTGTTTCCTCTGCCGCGGTATTAATTACATGCCTGCTCTTCCACGCCAGCCAGTCCAAACATCTCCCGCGTCCAGTAACTTCTAGGGAAGTTTGGAATTTGCTTGGAAACACTTGTCAGGATGATCATCTAGCCCAGAGTGGGTTTTTCCTGGAGAGATTTCTTGTTGACACAGGAATATTCATGTGATTTGAAGAATGGTTTGTGTGCCATTTTCCTTGGCCCGCCCGCCGTAAAATGGCTTTCCAAAGTGGGTGGCTGTTTTGGTACAGTCGTACCTCGGAAGTTGAACAGAATCCGTTCCGGAAGCCCGTTCGACTTCCAAATTGTTCCGAAAACCAAGGCACGGCTTCCGATTGGCTGCAAGAAGCTCCTGCAGCCAATCGGAACCTGCATCGGATGTTCAGGTTCCAAAGAATGTTCGCAAACCGGATCACTCACTTCCAGGTTTTTGCGGCGTTTAGGAGCCAAAACGTTTGACTCGCAAGGTGGTCGACTTCCGAGGTACGACTGTATATAAAAACAAAGCCAAACAATACCCAAAATATGTGTCTCAATTGCACCTGCAACACAAAGGAAGCAAGCTGTTGGAAGAGTGGTAGGTGCAGGTGCCTTTTCTGTGGCCGCCCCTAGGTTGTAGAAATCCCTGCCAAGTGAGGCTTGTCTCGCTTCTCCTTTGATGGGCTTCAGTACAGTCAAACCTCGGTTTACACCTACCTCGGCAAGCGACCACTTCGGCGAGCGACCGCCGCGGACCCGGAAGTGTTTACATCCGGGTTCCACGGCATCGGATGCGCATGCGCAGAAGCACTCTATCAGCGCTTCGTGCACGCGCAGAAGCGTGCCTTCGGTGAGCATCCACTTCAGCGAGCAACGCCTCTGCGGAATGGATTGCGGTCGCAAGCCGAGGTACCACTGTACTACTGCAAAGGTCTGCTATTCTTGGGGTGCAGTTAACTTAGGTCTGTGGCTAAGGATACAAAAGTAAGACCTGTTCCTGTGTGGTGTGTTCCCAGTCTCGGCTCTGGCCAGCGCCTTTTCCCAGGATACGTCCAATGGTGTAGCTGGGCATTGTGGCTTCTCACTATGTCATGCGGAGTCCCAAATCCTGCAATTGGGAGGAAAGGAGCAGACCTTTCCACCTCTCAAGCAGTACATTCTTTTCCTATAACCTTCCACATATACACACACACACACACACACACACACACACACACACACACAAAGGCAACGAACAAGATTAAATAAACACAGCTTAGTTTAAAGCAACACAGAAATCCCATTAACCCAGAAACATGAAGTGATTTTGTTGCTGTTATAATTCCATTTAAAATTTACCTGTAAAATGGCAGGAGTTTTGCGCCATAATTTCCCTTCTGTTTTCATGGTTCACCCCAGGTGACAAATTTTTTGGGGGGGGGGTCCCAACATGCAGTAATTTTCTGTTTCCATGGGTGAATTGCAGGGAAACCGAAGCACACGTGCCAGGGTGAATGCAACTCTGTCCCTGGAGATCGTGCTTTGGGGCAGGACTTAAACAAACAAAAAATCTTTCCCTGGCAATACCTCTGCTGGTGCCACATTGCAGGGGGTTGGACTAGATGACCCTTGGGATAATAATAATCGTAGAATTGTAGAACTGGAAGGGTCATCTAGACCCTGGGTAGGCAAACTAAGGCCCGGGGGCCGGATCTGGCCCAATCGCCTTCTAAATCCGGCCTGCAGACGGTCCGGGAATCAGCGGTTTTTTTACATGAGTAGAATGTGTGCTTTTATTTAAAATGCCACTACCGAGAAGGCCCTCTGCCTGGTTCCCTGTAGCTTTGCTTCTCGCAGCGAGGGAACCGCCAGAAGGCCCTCGGCGCTGGATCTCAGTGCTGAATGATGGGGGTGGAGACGCTCCTTCAGTTTAAAGTGGCATTATAGGGCTTTAAAGGCATGAGCCCAGCCACTTTTTCTGCATTTGGCAACAGCATGACCACATCGAGGTGGCTAGTTCAGACCTTCCTACTAAATGCAGGAAGGCTGAGCATGGTCTGGTCAGGGCCGGCTCATGTGGGGACATTGGGGTGGGAGTGAGGCACACGACATACCTACCAAGTTGCTGTCAGAGGAATAAAAGACCGTGCCAGATATAGCAGACCGGAAGTAGCGCTGCTGCCATTTTGGAACTGGGCGGAGCATGCTCAGCAGTGACTTTTGATGCTGCTTTGCCCAGTTCCAAAATGGCCACCGTGCCAGAAGTCGCACTGCAGCCATTTTGGAACTGGGCAGAGCAGCATCAAAAGTCGCTTCTGAGCATGCTCTGCCCAGTTCCAAAATGGCCGCCGCGCCAGAATAAACCGGGCAAAAACAAAAAAATCCGTTTTTTTCAGCTAGGAACAGCTGGAAAAACGGGGATTTCCCGGGGAAAACGGGAGACTTGGCAGCTATGGCACACACCCCTGCGCCATCTCTGCTCTCTACTTGTGTTGGGAAATCCCCTTTCCGGCAGAACGCCTGAACAGCATCTATGTGGTTTGTCAGCAGATTCCCTAACCCTGCTAACTCTTAGCTGAGCTTCTCTGAGCTAATATTTATCCATGCTCTGGTAAACTCCAGATTAGACTGTTCCAAATGTGTTGTGTGCAAAGCCTTAAAAAATAGAAAGAAATGAAAGCCATTCACTGACTGCAGCGAATGTAGCAGTTCGAAATGTAGCAGGGGACTTGCCGTTTGGGACCAGGAGGTTGGAACCAAATCTTGCCAATGTTTTAAGCGACTGCACCAGCTTCAGCCTAGTTCTGGGCTCTGCCCAATGTCGTTTGTTGTTGTATCTCACCATGCCCTCTGGTGCCCCCACTGCCATTTAGCGCAACATGCCAGAGTATCGGACCAAAAGCCCCTGTTCCACAATGCAACAAATGCCGCAGCATGAAAAGTACACTAGAAAATGGACAGAAGCACTAGCAGGATAAAAGGGAACACACGATTCCTCATATCTGAATGCATGCTGCATGTCAGGGCAACATCATCTGTGTTGGTTCCTTGCCTGTTAGCTGGCTGGATTTGACATTTTTAATGCCTTTAGGAGATTGGAGATTGGGTTCCCTGAAGAATGGCCTCTTCCCATTCTTGACCTTGAGATCATCTTCAAAGGCCTCTTTTCTGGGTGCCCAGGTCATGTAAGAGGAAAAAAGGTTAAAACTCTGTGTTACACGCCACCCCAATCCCCGAGGGGTGGGAGACTCCAGGGGTTCCAAACCTTCTTCCAGAGTTGGATTTCCTTAGAATGAAGGCCAATGGAGAGTATGGTGTCTTTAGGAGTTATTTACATATATACAGGTGAAACTCGGAAAATTAGAATATCGTCGAAAAGTGCATTTATTTCAGTAGTGCAACTTAATATTTTTTTATTTTTCTGAGGGGAATCGGGGGTGTCTCTTAACTGCTCTCAGCAGCCGTAACAAACTATACAGGCGAAACTCGGAAAATTAGAATATCGTCGAAAAGTGCATTTATTTCAGTAATGCAACTTCTTTTTCTTTTAATTTTTACAAATGCTTTCTTTTGGAAATTCCACAACTAGTTAAAATAATACAAAAATAAACATCGCTATTACATTTCATTAATTACATTCCATTTATAATTGACCCACCTAACGACAAATAATTACAATTACAACAAATAAAGGCTTGACATATCTTGCTTTGCATGTCATGCATCTATCTCATCTATTGGTTTCACCTTTTAAGTTGCGTTACTGAAATAAATGCACTTTTCAACGATATCATAATTTTCTGAGTTTCACCTGTATAGCGTATTTTTCCATGTATAAGACTAGGTTTTTTCCCTAAAAAATGATGTCAAAAATTAAGCGGTGTCTTATACACGGATACATCTCCCCCATTTTCTTAAATCAGAGTCCCCCAAAATAGGGGGCGCCTTATACATGGGGGTGTTTTATAGACGGAAAAATACAGCATATACAACCTGAGCATAGGTTAAAGCAGGCACCCCCAAACTTCGGCCCTCCAGATGTTTTGGACTACAATTCCCATCTTCCCTGACCACTGGTCCTGCTAGCTAGGGATCATGGGAGTTGTAGGCCAAAACATCTAGAGGGCCGCAGTTTGGGGGTGCCTGGGTTAGAGGGTGCCACACCATAAGCACCTCAACAGATCTTGCTTCTACATTCGTTTCCAGAGAATCCCCAAAGTCTAGATTAGGTTTGGCACAGAGCAAGGCATGTGTCTCTCTGCGGCTTCCAGCTTTGTCACTCAAAGAGATGTTGTTGTGTGCCATCTTAGGTGTGTTCCATAAGGATGCTTAGGGTTTCGTGGTTCAGTAGCTGAAAGTAGTTTTTTTTTCCTCCTCTTCTCTATTTCAGGTGCAAGTTCTTCAGTTTAACAGAGACGCCAGAGGACTATACAATCATAGTGGATGAAGAAGGCTTTCTAGGTGAGCACAACATCGGTCACCTCCTGTTACTTCCTTTATCAGTTCAATTCAGTGTTTATTGGACACTGGTGGCGCTGTGGTCTAAACCACTGAGCCTCTTGGGCTTGCCGATCGGAAGGTCGGCAGTTCGAATCCCCACAACGGAGTGAGCTCCTGTTGCTCTGTCCCAGCTCCTGCCAACCTAGCAGTTTGAAAGCACGCCAGTGCAAGTAGATAAATAGGTACCGCTGTGGCAGGAAGGTAAACGGCATTTCCATGCGGTCTGGTGCTCATCACAGTGTCCCATTGCGCCAGAAGTGGTTTAGTCCTGCTGGCCACATGACTCTCTGTGGACAAACGCCGGCTCCCTCAGCCTGAAAGCGAGATGATCGCCACAACCCCATAGCCGCCTTTGACTGGATTTAACAGTCCAGGGGTCCTTTACCTTTACCTTTTACCTATTGGATCCCACCTGCGCAATACATTTAAAGAAGGATCCTGACACATTGCAAACAGCCATGTTTCCCCTCCTACACCAAGAAACCTGCACACTGGCTCATTTTGTCCCTGTTGTGCTATTTTTGTATAGATTGCACAAATAATTTTTCTTGAAAAATTGGGGGGTGGGGACCAATGCAGCAAATCTTTTTTGAGTCTCCCCAACCACCACCCAAACACATAAAACCACCCCAGCCCAGTAAGGACCGAGCATGCTCAGTGGGACCCGAATGCTCATTGATGGGAAATGGAATGGAATGAAGTACAGTAGTTGAAAGATAGGATGGCCGGTTGGTGCACCGATTTGAATCACTGCACGCAGCAACATTTTGTTACAGTCCCAAATTATTGTATGACAGTGGTGAGGAGATCTGCTCGGCGGACCAGATTGCTACCTCCCCCTCCCATCATGGGCCAAGTTTGTCAGGCGGTCATGGCTGGACTCTCCTGTGGGATGGTTAGCTTTTCAGCAACCTCCAGTTCCATATGCTCCAACATTTTTCCAATGAAAATAGGGATTCCTATGCAATAATAATTATTATAAACCTGGATAGCTCAGTTGGTTAGAGTGTGGTGCTTATAATGCCAAGGTTATAGGTTCGATCCCCATGTGGGACAACTGCATATTCCTTCATTGCAGGGGGTTGGACTAGATGATCCTCAGGGTCCCTTCCAACTCTACAATTCTATTGTTTTATTGTTGTAGTTGTTGTTTTATTTATACCCCACCCATCCAACTGGGTTGCCCCAGCCACTCTGGGTAGCTTCCAAGAGATATAAAAATACAATTAAACATTTAAAAAAATCCCTATACAGGGTTGCCTTCAGACGGTTTGGGGGTTGGATAACTCCATACCCTCCAACATTTCTCCGATGAAAATGGGGGGTGTCCTAAGGAAAAGCGGGGCATTCTAGGATCAAATCGGCTTCTGTAAATCCGGGAATGTCCCTGGAAAATAGGGACACTTCGAGGGCCTGCAGTTCTCTTGGAAGACATGCCAGAACAGATGTTTTGGGACTACAACTCCCATCATTCCTGACCACCGGTTCTGTTAATCTAGGGATGATGGGAGTTGTAGTCCCAAAACATCTAGAGGGCCGAGTTTGCCTATGCCTATGCCAGAACTTCGACTGATTAGGGGGCGGGGAGGAAAAGATGAGGAATGTTTGGTATTTAACTGCTCCAGCCTGGAAAGTTAGGAGGCCTTCCTCAATGAGGGCTAGCATCTTGACATTCTGCATGTGCATAATAACGCAAGACAAACTCCTCTACTAACGGGATGATTTGCACTTACAGTGGTACCTCTACTTACGAATTTAATGCGTTCCGAACACACATTCGTAAGCCGAAAAAATTTGTAAGTCGAATCCCATAGGAATGCATTGGGAGAAAAAATTCGTAAGTCGAAGCAACCCTATCTAAAAATTTGTAAGTAGAAAAAATCCTATCTAAACCGCATCCAAGATGGCGGACGGAGCTCCATTTGTAAGTAGAAAAATTCGTAAGTAGAGTTATTTGTAAGTAGAGGTACCACTGTATTGGGCACAGTCAGGTTTTGAACAGGAGCATCAACCGATGGAGCATATTAAATTGCTGGCCGCGGCTGCTCCTGATTTGACATACACTGCATTTATCAAAACGGCAAAGGTCCCTCACGTGGATTTCTCCCCCCCCCCCCCCAGCCCTCCTACTTTTAAATGTCAGGGATAAATTGTGTGGAAAATCCTTCAAACTAATGGCCTGCGAAATATTCGGCAAAAGCTATTTTCTACCCTCTGTTCTAATTGCATCTTAAACTTTAATAGCGCCGGCAAGTGGAGAATCACACACATGCTAATGTCACACTTCACTTGAAGCAATTTGTTTCATGAGATAATGAACTGTATCAGCATTAAGTCGGGAGGAAGAGGAGGAGATGCTGGTGATCGACCGGTTGCCTTGCAGGAAGGAACTCGGTGGGTTTCCACGGTGGCGGTGCAGAGGCTAGGGGCAGTAACCAGCGGTACTCACAGCACCGCCATTGAATGCACGGGCCAGAAAAACACAGCAAAACGTCCTGGACCAGCCCTGTCTGATAGGGTGCCTCTAGTGGTCCCACACAACCCTGAGTTTCAGCTGGCCCATACCAGGGACCGAGCCCTGTAGTACGGTAGGCCCTGCCCTTTGGAACTCCTTGCCCCTAGAGGCCCAGCAGGAGTCGTTGCTGGTGGTTTTCAGACACCTTCTAAAAAACGTAGGCCTTTCAAGCTTGAGATTCTTTGCTAACCAGCTTCCCCCCGCCCCAAGTTACATTTGTTGTTGTTGTTTAGTCGTTTAGTCGTGTTCGACTCTTCGTGACCCCATGGACCATAGCACACCAGGCACGCCTGTCTTGCACTGCCTCCCGCACCTGGAGAAGGAACTGGCAAGCCACTCCAGTATCCCTGCCAAGAAAACTCCATGGACAAAGACAACAGGCCAAGTTACATAGGTCCACCTTTATTTTTATTTATTTTTTTGGAAACATTTTTATTTGATTTTACAAATATAACATTACAACAGCCCAAATGCATATCCATATGTAGAGATTACTCTAAATCTCGAGACTTAGATGGGTCCTATTGTCAACATTTAGAACTGCCTATTATTTCATAGTCTATATTTTGCATCACTCCATATTGTCCGTAGTATTTGTAGTAGTAGTAATAATAATAATAATAATAATAATAATAATAATAATTTATTATTTATACCCCACCCATCTGGCCGGGTTCCCCCAGCTACTCTGGGCGGCTTCCAACAAAATATTAAAATACAGAAGTTCATCAAACATTAAAAGCTTCCCTAAACATTACAAGTGAGATTAAAACATTCCCTATACATTACAAGTGAGATTAAAACCCTGCTAATGTTTTCTTCTGCTTGCAGTGGTCTCCTAAATAAATTATAATTTCCCCCCATTCTTTTTTGAAGTTCTTGAGCTTTCCGGTCAATTTTGCCATTTCGGCGTAATCCATCAATTTAGTTTGCTAACCAACTTCAACTGACATTTAAAAATTGTTGTTAGTTGGAGTTTTTTTTAAAGTTTTTCTTTACGAAAGTGCGTTTTGTAAGAACATATATAGATAAAAGGCATTTCTCTCCTGCCATGGGGCTCCCAAGCAGTCGCCCATGTAGTGAAAACTGACCCGGCTCAGAGCTTGTTAGCTTCAGCAAGAATTGCTGCATCAAATGCCCTAGAGGGCCAAGCTAAGAACTTTATTCATGGTAGCTTTCCACATATGCTACTGAAATGTAAAATTGCCCTTCCCTCTAGGGTTTGAAAAATGTGCACACCGGTGAAAATCTACTTCTGCACGCCAAGGGGATAATTAGAGGGAACTTTGATGGCTAGGGCCACCTTAAAAAGATACGTTTTTCCTCACCTTAGCTGGGAGCCAGTAGTTAATCATTCAGAAATTTCATGGCTTGGCTAGTGTCTAGTTGACTAATAGCATGCTTTTGTAGATTGTGGAGGGCAGTCCTTGTGGGGGTATTGGAAAAAAAAGAAGTTGTTGAGGGGGTTGTAAATTGCATATATTAACCGCCACGAAACTAGTGAATTTGCTCAGGGCAATGAGCGCACAGGGGTACAAGGTTAGTAGCTAACGTTTAATTGTGGAGAATGAATATTTCTTCCTCCTAGAATGCAGGGTCATTTAATGAAGCCAAAAAGGAGGGAGAGACAAATAGGCGAAAAAGTTCCGTTTCTGAAGCACCTGCCATTAAAACATCCTAAAACAAAAGGAAAAACATCAGCAACATGAACTTTTCCTTATATAAAAACCATTCCATATGTACGATCAATGAAATACAGTTCCGTGGAATGGAAATGGTTTATTGAGTATTTACAGATAAATTGTAAACAGATAAGAACATTGGCTGGATTATTGTAATAACCTGCAGTTTCAATAAGAGTATATATTTAAAGTAGGTGAATGAATGAACAAATTAAGTTAATTTGGTTATGCAGAAAATACTGAAAATAAATTTAAGGAACCGCAGAAAGAGGGGGAAGGAAGCCAAGTTTCGAAATTTTAAAAACCGTAAAATTATTGAAATGTATAAACCTGAAAATCATAAATAAAAATGGGGAGATACAATTCCATGTGTATAAAAAAATTAAAAACCATTTCCTATGTGGAAAAAGCATTTCAGAGCCAACCAAAAACCACAGACCGGGGAAAAGAGATCTGCTTTTAAAGGAAGGTCTTCATTTGATGGCGAAAAGGCAAAAGAAATTGCAACCGTGCATTGGAAAGGTGTTCCAAAGAGAGCTCCCACCCCTAACTGCCCAGTTCCTTTCATGCATAACTCTTCTGGTTACAGAGTTTGTTTATATTTTGTTCCATAAGAAACAGAACAGTTACAGCAAAAAAACCAATGATGTATCTTTGCACACATTGCAAATTAGTGGCACAGCATCCACGGTATACGGTAACAATACTTTTCATTGCATAATAAAATGGAGTGATCCACATGATGAAGTGCTGTGGGCAAGCGCCCAATCTCCTGCAAGGTGGCTTCAGAGAGCAATGCTGAGAGAAGTGGCTTTGAATGGAAACCACGTCATCCCCCCCTTCAGGAGCACCCATCAGCTGGTGGGCAGGTGGGTACACACCTTGCTCCAGCAAAGGGACCACTGGGGAATCACTTTTGGCTCCTCGTTGTTCCGACCTTACCCACTTCAATCACACCTGATGTGTCTTGCATATGGCATGGGTAGGCAAACTATGGCCCGGGGGGCCGGATCCGGCTCAATCGCCTTCTAAACCCGGCCCGCGGACGGTCCAGGAATCATGAGTAGATTGTGCCCTTTTATTTAAAATGCATCTCTGGGTTATTTGTGGGGCCTGCCTGGTGTTTTTAACACGAGTAGAATGTGTGCTTTTATTGAAAATGGGTTATTTGTGGGGCATAGGAATTCGTTGTTCTTCTTTTTAAAAAAAATATAGTCCAGCCCCCCACAAGGTCTGAGGGACAGTGGACCGCACCCCCCCCCCGGCTGAAAAAGTTTGCTGACCCCTGGCGTATGGGCATGGCTTCCCCCATATGGGCTGGTGGTCTAAGTTTGGCCCATGAGATTCCCCATCTTGATTTAAATGCTAGGCTGGTTGGTAGGCAGGCAGGCAGGCAGGGTGGGTGGGTGGTGGCTCTAAGGTACCTTACCCTCAGTCGGAGCTCTGGTCCACCTTGCTCAGTCTAAACAGACTGGCAGCACTTCTCGGTGGTTTCAGGCACAGGATAGTCCCATAGCCCTACCTGGAGAAGCTGGGGGTTGAACCTAAGACCTCCTTCATTCCACTGAGCTATGGCCCTTCTAGCCCTTGCCCGCCTGGCTGCAGCCTCTCTTGTTGTTCTCTTCATTTCTGCAGGCGGATGAGGAAGAAGGGAGGCTTTAGAGAGAGGCATTTATTCGGCAGTCATCAGTAGCAGCTCAGGAACTCGGGCCATGGCACAATAGCAGCTTGTTTGCCATCAGGGCGTGTGGTCCGGGGAGGTCAGGGCAGCCTGCAGAGACCACGGCAGTCCAGATTTTGAGATCTGGCCATCCAAACGTGGACCATTGGTCTAGAATTTCCTCCCACCCCATGTTAAGGGATGCCCAGAGAACCTGAGGGAAATGTTCTAAGCGGAGAATTATAGTGCAAGAAGGAAGTTCTCTTCCTCCCCCCCCCCACTCCCCCTATTTTTATCACGGTGAGGAATATTTTCCAGCCCTTTTCCTTTGCTCGCATCCACAATGACTGTTATTCAGGGCCGGTGACCTTCAGGTTCCTCTTGACGTTAAGAAATTACATTTAGCACAGATTCTGTTTATTTCTGTCTCTCGGTCTTCTGCCCCCCAAGTAGCAGGCCTGAAGTGGGGAGAGTGATGGGGAGGGGGGCACACACACACAAACCAAACCACCTCCCTCAGCTACACCCTGTTTGTTTGCCAGATGACTTTGTTTGCTGTGAATGCAAACAGAGATCTTGCTGTTCCGAATGCTATATCTTGTTTTATAAACAACAGCCAAGCAGCGTGTTAAGCTGCTGGTATCTGAAGGGGACTTGCCTTATAATTTATTTGGGGTGCATTAATAAAGGGGACAGCGAGGCAGGATATTGCAGGATATTTGTCTGCTTAAAGCGTAGAGCCCTGGACTCTCTTCCTGCAATTAGGGCTTATTTGTTAATTTTGCTAATTAAGGACGCCCTGAAGCAGATGAAACATCAAAGTATAGCAATCAAGAAGTCAAACCGGTTCCAGTTCAAGCTTCCAAGGGAGTGGGGGGGAGAGAAAATTAGCTTGTTCCATTTTCAAGATCAGCCTCCGTTTGACTCCCATGTCAAACCAAATGTGGATAGAAACCCAGAAAAACCTGAACTGTTCTTTGAACAAAATGCTTTTCTCCCTCTCTCTCTCTTTTTTTTAATCTCCAAAGCAGCTTACCGTGAAAGCTACCCAAATAAAGCAATAGAAAGTGAAAAGAAATAAAAGAAGCATAAAAAACTGCAGAAGGAGCAGTTTATGATCAGTAAATGGATCTTCCGCAATCTGGTGCCTGCCAGGTGTTGTTGAACTACAATTCCCATCAGCCCTAGCCAACATGCCTTAATGGTTGATGAGGATGAGAGCTGGGAGCCGGCAACTTCCAAGGGGCACCATATTGGAGTGGGCCTCTGCAAATCATTTAGAAGGAGAAATTTAAGAGAGCAGATTCACCCTTTGAGCAATTTTAAAGTCTTGGAGAGGAAAAAGCCTTCTCTAACCAAGCCTTTGCAGATGTACTTAGGAGTGCATCCCGCTTGTTCAATATCCCAGATAAGCCTGCCTAAAATCTAAACGCAATTTTGATCTTCTAGCATTGGTCTGGGAAGCATGCTTCATAAATAAGGAGCCACCACTGAAAAGGCGGCGTCTTTCCAGTTGCCATCCGCTTAACCTGGATTAGTCCCTGGGAAAGGAACCTTGGAAGTGGATCTTAAATATATTACATGTGAACCTTCTGTTTTAATTTTTGTACAGGGAGGGAAGGAGGGAGATCCCTTTATTTAGACCTGATGGTTGGCATCCATCTGTCACGGGAGGCAAAGGAGGGTGAAATGGAGAGAACCAAACTTCTGTGCAAAGTGCTGGTTCACCAGTTTCATGCCCTTGTTGAAAAATGGTCGGCAGCTCTGTGTCGTCCTGTTTTTTTCCGGAGGCTACTGCCCATCTATTTTTCCCACCAGGCTCGCACCTGACTCCTGTGCCAGAATTCTGTGGTTCTGCTTTCCCTGTTCTCCCTGACAAATAGCTCCATGTTACTAGCAAGCTTGCATGTCCTTTCCTCTGTGGTCGCTGGCCTGCTGGGTGCATCTATATCCCAACAGGGCACAAAGCTGCTGGCAGGGTAGGGCAGGCTTGTGCATGTAAAAGGAAGTCTGTCTATTTTTTTTTATGCTCCCTGACAAAGGGAGGGAAAGTCTGCTGCTTCTCATATGATACTTCCCCCCCCCTTGCTTTCCTGGCGCCTCTGCCACTGCCTTTTTTCTGCATCCCCCGCCCCGCTTTGGAACTGGCACCTATGTCGGAAATAGAACTGACCCTCTTGTTAAGAAGAGTTATAAAAAGTCATGCTTAGTCACAGTGCTGTACTTGAGCTGTGAAGCCGGTGTAGCCAAACGGTTATCAACAACAGCCACGGTGGTGTGATCTCATCAGTGCGGTAATAAAGTGATGTTCCAGTTTGAGGAAGGGATGCAGCTCGGTGGAAAAGGTTCCGGGTTCCATTCCCAGCGCCTCCGGGTCAGATAGGGGGAAACTCTGCCAGTCAGTGCAAACAACAATGGGCTAGATAAACCAGTGATCTCACCCAGTCTAAGACAACTTCCTGTGATCCTCTTTAAATTAGCCCCATATTCAAAACCATGAGGACTGGAGTCCTTATTTGTAGCAAAGGGACCGCCGTGAGTTTTGGTCGTCAGTGGTTCTTTGTTGTTGTTGTTGTTGTTGTTGTTGTTGTTGTTGTTGTTGTTTAGTTGTTTAGTCGTGTCCGACTCTTTGTGACCCCATGGACCAGAGCACGCCAGGTACTCCTGTCTTCCACTGCCTCCCGCAGTTTGGTCAAACTCATCTTCATAGCTTCGAGAACACTGTCCAACCATCTCGTCCTCTGTCGTCCCCTTCTCCTTGTGCCCTCAATCTTGCCCAACATCAGGGTCTTTTCCAGGGAGTCTTCTCTTCTCATGAGGTGGCCAAAGTATTGGAGCCTCAGCTTCACGATCTGTCCTTCCAGTGAGCACTCAGGGCTGATTTCCTGAAGAATGGATAGGTTTGATCTTCTTGCAGTCCATGGGACTCTCAAGAGTCTCCTCCAGCACCATAATTCAAAAGCATCAATTCTTCAGCGATCAGCCTTCTTTATGGTCCAGCTCTCACTTCCATACATCACTACTGGGAAAACCATAGCTTTAACTATATGGACCTTTGTCGGCAAGGTGATGTCTCTGCTTTTTAAGATGCTGTCTAGGTTTGTCAAATTAAGACTCTTAATTTGGCTCTCACTTTTTAATTCTAGGATTAGGAATTAATGGGGGTCCTTGTCACAATAGCGGCTCGATGAGGGGTCCTCGAGAAAATTTTGTTGGGAACCCCTGCTCTAGGGAATGGCTGCCAGTCAGAGCCTGGGAGCCCTGGGTTAGATCAGCCCACTGTCTGGCTAAATATCAAGCGCCTGCATGTGTTCATGTGAGAGATAACTTGTTTTGTAGAAGATATGCAACAACATATCTGGGACCCAGGTTAAACCACTGAGCCTAGGGCTTGCTGATCAGAAGGTCAGCGGTTCGAATCCCTGGGTCCCAGCTCCTGCCAACCTAGCAGTTCGAAAGCACGTCAAAATGCAAGTAGATAAATAGGAACCGCTACAGCAGGAAGGTAAACAGCGTTTCCGTGTGCTGCTCTGGTTTGCCAGAAGCGGCTTTGTCATGCTGGCCACATGATCTGGAAGCTATACGCCGGCTCCCTCAGCCAATAATGCGAGATGAGCGCGCAACCCCAGAGTCGGTCACGACTGGACCTAATGGTCCCTTTACCATCACCCCGGAAAAGAGAGAATGATCTCAGCCCATCCTTCGAAAAAATTAAAATAAAGCCTTGCCAGTATTTCAATGTATGGCCTGTTTAATTTATTTTTCTTGGCTGAAGCAAAGGAAAGCAGTTTGGACATAACGTTGCTATGCTTTAAGCGAGCCAAACAGAATGCCCATAACTAGGGTTTGTTATATAACGGAGCTTACATAATCGAGTGGCAACTAAAAATATACTCTGGTTTAACTTCTAATGCAGTGAAGCATGAATAGATGATTCCACTTTAAGGAGGAAATGAATCTCTCTCTTTGTGTCTGTTTATGTCTTGTAGAGGGTCAATATATTCTATATCAATTTTGTGCAGCCCAGATCTTTTGGTCTAAAAACTCCTGTCATCCTCAGCCTGATGGAACTTGTTGTTTGAAACACCTGGAGGGCACCAGATTGGAGAAGACAAATATACAGTGGGACCTCAGGTTACGAACTTAATTCGTTCCGAAGGTCTGTTCTTAACCCGAAACTGTTCTTAACCTGAGGTACCACTTTAGCTAATGGGACCTCCCGCTGCCGCCGGCGCACGATTTCTGTCCTCATCCTGGGGCAAAGTTCTCAACCCGAGGTACTACTTCTGGGTTAGCGGAGTCTGTAACCTGAAGCATTTGTAACCTGAAGCATTTGTAACCCGAGGTTACACTGTACAGTATATACCAGGCATCCCCAAACTGCGGCCCTCCAGATGTTTTGGCCTACAACTCCCATGATCCCTAGCTAAGAGGACCAGTGGTCAGGGATGATGGGAATTGTAGTCCAAAACATCTGGAGGGCTGAAGTTTGGGGATGCCTGGTATATACCATCAGTATATACCATCAGTTGCTATACCCCCCCCCCCGGTTGGAATTCTGATGCACCATTTCAAAAGTTTTTTATTCCTTCCTCAGGGTCTCTGGGGCTGAGGAGCTGCAATGCCTTTCAGAGATGTGAGCAATGCTTAACAAGCTGGATCAGGCCAGTGTCCAACTGAGGCCAGTATCCTATTCTCACAGTAGCCAACCAAATGTCTGTGGGAATCACAGAAACAGGAAGGGAGCTCAAGAACCTTCTCCCTTCCCCCAGTTTCCATCAGCTTGAAGGGCAAGTAACAGTAGCGACAGTGACCTTGAGTAGGTCTACTTCGAATGGGATTTTTAGCCAGAGGCAACTCTTGGTTCCAATCCGGCTCCTCGGTTTTCTCTCTGGCCCCCATTCTCGCGCCTCTCTCTACCGCAGCTCAGTTTTGACATTTCCCCATGTGCCAATGTGGCTGCGACTCAACAGCAGTGGCGGACTTTGGGACCTCGGTTTTCTTTTTTTTTTCTTTTTTTCAAAGTTTAAAATCTTTATTTATTTCCATTCTTTAAAAGCATTACAAAATATACATAATACAAATTAACAGAGAGAAAAAAGAAAAAGAAACGAAAAAAGAAAAATACACACATACAAAAAAGAAAATATTACAAAAAGAAGAAAAAAATTATTAAAAGAAAAAAATATAAAAAGCTTCCGACTTTTAACATATCGATTTCTATATAATCCTTTCCCTTTACCCACATTCTTAGTTTCCTTTAATCAATCTACCTTGTTCGGGTATACTTCTTCCATCGTCTACCAAAATAACTTTCTTTACACGTTACTTAATTCAAACAGCTCGCCAAATCAGATTTCATACCCTCTTTCCTCGGGTAATCCTCTACTAATTTCCACTCTTTTCGTACTTTTTGTTTGGGGGTGTTCCTAATAGCGGCTGTCATTTTATCGGATTTCAGTGGCCACCTCTGCCTCTTGCGCTCCGTCCTAAATAATAGCTGCAGCGCCCTCAAGGCTCCGCACCCAGGGTGACCGAACAGGTTAAAGGTAAAGGGACCCCTGACCATTAGGTCCAGGTTGTGTTCCCCCAAATCCACCTCTGCCCACAGCGGTCTGTAGTCGATTTCCAGCAGCTCTGGTTGAAAGTATGTAGCTGGCACAAGGGAACATTGCGTGCACCCAGGTAGTTTTCTCCCTCCCTGGCAGCCAGCTGTATTCCACCTTTTCTTGCTCTCTCCCTACCAGCCCATTTTGGCATTGTTTACCCACATAATTCCCCGGGCACCTTATCAGATTAGCAGGACTTCGAAATGCGGAGCGGCATCTGTGCTCGGAAAGAATGCTTGCACTTGGCTGGCATCCAGCTGCCCTGCTGGCTTCTGCGGGCTCAGATTTTGATGTAAACACATTCTTGATAACGCGGAAGCGAGTGCCCGCCAAACGTGAGACCTGCCTTGTGGCCTAATTATAGAGGCGCTAGGACCTGTGTGACGGGTTTTGTGGCTACTTTGGCAAATCGTGGTGCATCCTGTCCCTGGGCTAGACATTCAGGAGGGCTGTGGGGGAGAGGCAAGGAGTTGTTCACGCCCAGGATCTGGACCTCCTGTGACCTCGAGGATGCAAAGAGTTGGAAGCGCAACAGCAGAGATCATCCTGTGTGTACCTTAAGGGTTAATTCTCTTCCGGTTAAAGTCAGCTAGCCAAGGGGAGGATGGATGGAGGCAGGCCTGTGGGGAAGAGGGGCCTGCAATGGAAAACAGATTAGTCTAAATAAAGATGAAAAGGGGAAATAACAAAAAGAAGAAGGAAAGAAAAAAAAGAAAAGGAATTACTATAAACTCATGGAAAGTAATTTTGGATCTTTGACCTTACTTCCATGGAAGGAGGGTTTAAGGAGGAAGAGAGGGGGAAACTGATGCCGTTTATTTACACCCAGCTTTTTGCAAACCCCATTTTCCAAGGAAAGGTGCTGTCAGAAACTTGGGTTTGTTCCAGCTATGCAGGCATAACTGGTGCTGTAGGGAGCACGTGTGTTTATGCATGTAAATGTATATTGTTTTATGTTTCTCTGAATAATAATTGTTATTATTTATTTATTTATACCCCGCCCATCTGGCTGGGTTTCCCCAGCCACTCTGGGCGGCTTCCAACAGAAATATTAAAATACAATAATTTATTAAACATTAAAAGCTTCCCTAAACAGGGCTGCCTTCAGATGTCTTCTAAAAGTCTGGTAGTTGCTTTTCGGGAGGGCATTCCACAGGGCGGGTGCCACTATCGAGAAGGCCCTCTGCCTGGTTCCCTGTAACTTGGCTTCTCACAGCGAGGGAACTGCCAGAAGGCCCTCAGCACTGGACCTCAGTGTCCGGGCAGAACGATGGAGGTGGAGACGCTCCTTCAGGTATACTGGACCGAGGCCGTTTAGGGCTTTAAAGGTCAGCACCAACACTTTGATTTGTACTCGGAAACTTACTGGGAGCCAATGTAGGTCTTTCAAGACCAGTGTTATGTGGTCTCGGCGGCCGCTCCCAGTCACAAGTCTAGCTGCCGCATTCTGGATTACAGTAATTGTAGTTTCCGGGTCACCTTCAAAGGTAGCCCCACATAGAGCGCATTGAGAGAATCATGGTAGTTTTCTCCTTCCCAGTTCATTTGTACAACAGCCCTGCCAAGTTGGCCGGGCTGAGATGGTGGCTCGAGGGTCAACTAGGGAGCTCAGTGGGGGGTTGGCCCCCCTCTGCTCTGTACATTTAAATCAGTACCATGCCACTTTAGACAGCCCATGGCTTTCCTCCAAAGAATCCTGGGAACTGAATGTTTAGGGGTACTCTCATTTGACTCAAGAAAATCACCATTTTATAGTTCAAATTGGGGGAAATAAATACAGTAAATGGACAAAAGTACAAAGATTCACAAATAAAAAAAAGCATTGGTTAAAGGTGCTGAGAGGTGTTAAAGGTAAAGATAAAGGGACCCCTGACCATTAGGTCCAGTCGTGACCAACTGGGGTTGCGGCGCTCATCTCGCATTATTGGCCGAGGGAGCCAGCGGACAGCTTCCAGGTCATGTGGTCAGCATTACAAAGCCGCTTCTGGCGAACCAGAGCAGCGCACGGAAACGCCGTTTACCTTCCCGCTGTAGCGGTACCTATTTATCTACTTGCACTTTGACGTGCTTTCAAACTGCTAGGTTGGCAGGAGCTGGGGCCCAGCAATGGGAGCTCACCCCGTCACAGGGATTCGAACCGCTGACCTTCTGATCGGCAAGCCCTTCATGGAGCTTCAATTCCCAGAGTTTAAATGAAAGGTGCAGATGAGGATCATAGATAGATAGATAGATAGATAGATAGATAGATAGATAGATAGATAGATGATGCATGTGTACAGAATGCAGTTTTTCTATGTCTGAATTACCACATACTTATTTTACAAACCGCTGCCATCAGCCACATCCTCATGTGGCTGTTTGTGAAACCAGAGCGGCTGGAACTATTGCAGAAATGTGTTATTAAAGGTGTTTCTATTGCAGTGTTTCGGGAAGGGTGGCCTCTGGTGTCAACCTTCACAGCATCAGGTGTGATCTCTCTTTCCAATGCACCACCTCTCTCCCAACCACTTAGGGAGAAGAAGCGAGAGTTGACAGAGCAAGCCAAGCGTCCCAAAATAATGGGAGGCTGCATCTCTCTCTCTTCCTTTCTGTTCCGGCATCTTGCTTAGATTGTTAAGTGTCAGGATTCCGCGGAGGACAGAACAGCAGGAGTCACCGGCAAACTGCAAAATCAGGCGACAATTCCATCTCTCTTGTGGGAGGCCAACACCTAGTGACCCATGTCATTGCAGAATGTAGGCAGTTCAGCGAATGACCAAGCCCGTGTTGTCAACACAAGGCTTGCTTTCATAGGTTAGCATCTTTACCACCAGCCAGACCCTCAGAGTTCACCTACATTTTTTATTTTATTTTTTAGCCTCTCCCTCTGGTGAGGAAAGCATGAACCCCAACTGCTAAGGTCCAGGATAGATCTGGACTATCCTCACTCCCTGCCCTGGGATGAAATGGGTAATATTTAATTCACCGCACCTTTTCCCATCCCCCACCCCTACGATAACAGCATCCAATTGTGCTCCAGGGCAAGAAATATCAGTCATCAGTAGTTGAGGGAAGGAGGCTCACTTAATAAAAATCAAGGAAGAAGGGAAATGTCTCAGCACTGGCGGAGGAAGAGGGGGCTGGGGGGAGCGCATGATCCCAGTGGGGTGCCATCCCGGCTGCCTCCCCCACGCTGGGTGCCACGCCCCCCCCCACAGGCTGGGTGCCACGCCCCCGGGACGTGCACCAGCCACGCCCCTGCCTGATCTCTGCCCC
Source organism: Zootoca vivipara (assembly GCF_965207765.1). Lineage (NCBI taxonomy): Eukaryota > Metazoa > Chordata > Lepidosauria > Squamata > Lacertidae > Zootoca > Zootoca vivipara. Next base: position 35,079,994 of record NC_142597.1, on the reverse strand, counting down.
CGGTGCCAGAGCATGAAGCTCCACCACTGTGTCTCAGTAGAGAGGGAAATTTATGTTCTGTGTTGGGGGGGGGGAGAGAGAGATGCATTTTGCAATTGCATGCATGCAATTTTGAGGTGCAATTGCATTTTGAAATTTAAAGCTGTAAGGTGAGGTTGATGTTATTTGCTTTCTTCTGAGCCTTTTGTATGCTCAGGACAGATGAAGCATACAGGAGACTTTGGAATTTGTTTTGACTTTTTGCAAGCGGGGTGGGGGAGTATCATGGGGGCAAAGAAAGCATCTCATGTGCCTCTGTGTGTTTCCCTATCTACCCTTGAGTGCTGCGGCTCAAAACCATTTTGTTTGCCTAAGTCTAAGAAAAGGAGCTTTGAGACCTCGCAGTCTTTCGGTGAAAGCAAAAAATACTGCTCAGAAATCCATATATGTTTGCAAGATGTTCTCCACCAGTGGTTGGCAGAAGGTAGACTGGGGTATTTCTTGGATGAATTCTGAGAAACAAGCTTCGCTGTGTTGGCTTTGGCATCAACTAGCAGGAACGTGAAAGCAAATATTTTTGGCATTGCAATTGTTCCAGCTAGAAAATGTGCAAGCGAGAATATTGGGAGTGGGGGCGAAAGCATTTGAATTTCCAAAAAGGTCGGGATTCTTTCTTTAAGCAACATAAGGTCTCTACCACTATACAAAAGCACATAACCTGTATTCTTGGAGTAATGAAGATACACACAGGGGTCCCCCACAGTGCCTTGTACTGCACCCCTCGAGTTAGCCCTCTGTGGGGTCTTCTGCATCAAGGGAGGAGCCAAAAAAATCAGCTCATTCTCATTCACCGGCAATAGTTGGGTGGGGGCATGTGAGGAAGAATGAGCTGAAGAAAGCATGCTGGTTGGTTGTTTATTTTTATTTAATAGTCATCTGCCTCGTTGAGACAGAATTAATGTTACATTTGGGCTTCCCAGGACTGCTTGCACCCTACATTTCATAGAATCATAGAGTTGGAAGAGACCACAAGGGCCATCTAGTCCAACCCCCTGCCAAGCAGGAAACACCATCAAAACATTCTTGACATATGCCTGTCAAGCCTCTGCTTAAAGACTTCCAAAGAAGGAGACCCCACCACACTCCTTGGCAGCAAATTCCACTGCCGAACAGCTCTTACTGTCAGGAAGCTCTTCCTAATGTTTAGGTGGAATCTTCTTTCTTGTAGCTTGAATCCATTGCTCCGTGTCCGCTTCTCTGGAGCAGCAGAAAACAACCTTTCTCCCTCCTCTATATGACATCCTTTTATATATTTGAACATGGCTATCATATCACCCCTTAACCTTCTCTTCTCCAGGCTAAACATACCCAGCTCCCTAAGCCGTTCCTCATAAGGCATTGTTTCCAGGCCTTTGACCATTTTGGTTGCCCTCCTCGGGACACGTTCCAGCTTGTCAGTATCCTTCTTGAACTGCGGTGCCCAGAACTGGACATAGTACTCCAGGTGAGGTCTGACCAGAGCAGAATACAGTGGTACTATTACTTCCCTTGATCTAGATGCTATACTCCTATTGATGCAGCCCAGAATTGCATTGGCTTTTTTAGCTGCTGCATCACATTTCACAGCTCCCCGAGCAAGGAAGCTGTGTCTTATTTAAGATGAAGCTATTGTGAATTCTTCCATATCTTTCTGCCCCTTTTTAACCTGGTTTGGTTTGGCTTGGTTTGTTACAGGGTGGATTTGATTTTTAAAAATTGTAAATGTATCCGCTGTTATTTTCTGTGTTGTTTTTAACTTTTTATATATAAAACAACAACAATCTGTTTTTTATTTGTACGTTAAGGCACATATTTGGCAGGTGGTGGCAATGTTTGCTGTTGCTTTCCTAACATCCAGCTCTTACAAGTGACAAAATCACTCCGCCGCTGGTTTTTCTGTATTTCAAAGGCTCTGTTATGAGAATGTTAAGGTCTTAGATGTAAAATAAATGTTCATAAAAGTACAAGGCAAACACGTACATAAATATATAAACCACGTCTGAAACAGTACAGGAAGACAGTCCTGAAACCATTTTGACTCCCAAACTGACCAAGTGTTTCTCTGTAAGGAGGGAGGAGGTGAAAGAAACCTTCCCATTTTCTCAGGAATTAAGTAATTACCATCTCAAAGGAATGGCCAGACTACCAGGAAAGGCGTTCAGATAAGGCATTATCAGATAACCTGGCAGACAATAAAAACAACAACATTCAAATTTCTGTTGTAGACCGCCTTTTCTGTGATGTAGGTATGATATATCTGAGGGGTGGTCTTGGGCTACACCCCTTCTGTGATCTATGTATGATGATTGATGTATGGAGGGATGATCTTGAGCTCCAGGGCAGGGAGTTTCAAAATGTCTATATAAGGGCAGGCACACCTTTGTTCTGGGTCCTCCTCTCCTGCATGTGAGGAGAGCACCCTGTTGCAACGGTTCAATAAAGATCAGGCTTACTAGCTGCTTTGCTTCTCAGTATTCTCTGGTTGGCCTCTGTTATTCTCTCCTACCGATGGAGAACCTACAAAGGACTCTATAAGGGCTCTTGTGTACCCCATAAGGGAATAAGGGCAGATTTGTTTACAACAGCTCCCGATGCTTGGCTGAGATGTATTTCTTCTACCAGGACAACCGATGGGTCTTCTTCTCTGGTGACTCATTCTATGGCCAAGGAGCCTGCTACAGGAATCCTAAGATTTTTGGGAAATGAAAATATGAGAGAGAGAGAGAGAGAGAGAGAGAGAGAGAGAGAGAGAGAGAGAGAGAGAGAGAGAGAGAGAGAGGTGTCTCTGTTATGTAAATGAATGAAAAGTCTTCAACATCAAAGCCTCAGCTTCTGGGCTGTTTGTTCAGGATTATTTAAACGCTACAGGCCATTGTTCCTCTTGAGAGTAATGAAGTGGAGGCAGAGGTGACTGTTTGGTGCCTTGAGTGGGGGATTTGTCTCACGGGGCTGTGAAACAAAACCTCACCAATACCGTACTTGTAGGCCTTCGTTCAATTACACTGTTGCACCAATTAAACATGGAATTTAAGTAATTGGCATCCTGAAATGCCTTGCTTAACATACCAGTATATATCAATTTTTAAAAGTCATAACAGAAATCATAACTGGCATAGAGAAGGTGAAATGCAATGAGAGAGATTGTGCTGGAACCACCAAGCGTTAAATGCCATAACACTAAATTCTTCCATTGTGTCGAATGGGCCTCCTAATTTTTACTTTTTGAAATTTAGTTATTGATACTCATTCAAAGATATACAAAAATACATGCCCGTTACAAAAGTTTTTATATACAGAGATAAAACAGCTACTTAGTCTAAAAAGGGAACAAAGTCAGAGGGAAGAAAAGACAAGGGAAGGAGAAACCTAAAGAAAAAGAAAGCGAGAGAAGAAGAAGAAGAAGAAGAAGAAGAAGAAGAAGAAGAAGAAGAAGAAGAAGAAGAAGAAGAAGAAGAAGAAGAAGAAGAGGAAGAAGAAGAAGAAGAAGAAGAAGAGGAGAAAATTTAAAGGACTTCTGCCCCCTCTTTCCTTCAGCTGTAGATGATGTCCATTCTTTAAGATCCAACCATTCTATCTTTTATAAACCAATATTTTTTAAATCTTCAAAACCAGATATTACTTGATCATTTTCTCCTAATTAGATGGTGTCTGCAGGAAGCTCTCAACTGCAGAGTTCAGCAGTCGCGAGGTATTTGAGGGGTGAGACCACTCACCACTTCCTCTAGGAAGTCGGATGGATCCCAGACATGTCAGGCTTTATACACCAAAACTAGCCCCTTGAATGAAGCCTGGTAGCTAATTGGCATCCAGTTCAACGTTTTTCGCTACCTGCGTCTTCAAGCCTATGCAACAACCCATTTCAAATAATCCACTAGATAAGAGAAATGAGTCAGCTGTTTCCTGTCCTGTCAAAGGTCTTAACTTACTTATTAGTGCTTAAGGTTATTTATTGTGCTGTTCCCTGCTCTTATTTTGTTCTAATTAAAATGCCAACGCCTGTACTTTTTGCATATCGTTGCCATTTAACTCTACCTTTTTTCAGTATCTTTTTCCTCGACACCTTTGTGTGTGTGTGTGTGTGTGTGTGTGTGTGTGTGTGTACACACATGCACATAACTAGGTGGGTGGATAGATGTCAACTGACTATATCTAATAAAGTGGACTCTTCTCCACAAACGCTTATGTCCTAATATATATTTTCAGACCCGTAGCTCCTGAAGACTAATGCCTTGATTGTGGCTGTGTAATTAATGAGCCCACTTTATCAGGTGACAGGTATAATAAATATGCACACACGGTGCTTTTTTTTTCTTTTTTAAAAATGTTTAGGGGTGCTCTCATTTTCCTACTCGTGTTGAAATACTGCCCCTCAATGAGGCCAAACTTAGAGTCGCAAAATGTTTAGGGGCATGCGTCCCTCCCCCCCCCAGAAAAAAAAAGCACTGTGCACGTGGGTATGTATCTTGTTACTGCTGTAAGAAAAACAAATGAGGCCCTTATTCATGTGCCGCCTCCACAAGAGATCTAGAGGGGGCAACATGAGGATGGGCTTTTCAGTGGTAGCTCCCCATTTGTGGAATGCTCTCCCCGGGAAGACTTGCCTGGTCCCTTTGTCAGGTTGGCGCCCTAGGGAGGTTTTTCAGCAGAGGTTGGATGGCCATCTGTCATGGATGCTTTAGGTAAGATTTCTGCATTGCAGGGGGTTTGACTAGATGACCCTTGGGGTCCCTTCCAACTCTACGATTCTACAGGTGAAACTCGGAAGATTAGAATATCGTCGAAAAGCGCATTTATTTCAGTAATGCAACTTCTTATTTTTTTATTTTTCTTTAAATTTTTACAAATGCTTTCTTTTGGAAATCCCACAGTAATAAAACAAATAGTTACAATAATACAAAAATAAGCATCGCTATTACATTTCATTAATTACATTCCATTTATAATTGACCGGCCTAACGACAAATAATTACAATTACAACAAATAAAGGCTTGACATATCTTGCTTTGCATGTCATGCATCTATCTCATATATTGGTTTCACCTTTTAAGTTGCATTACTGAAATAAATGCACCTTTTGACGATATTCTAATTTTCCGAGTTTCACCTGTATATCTTTAGGCACCAGGCAAAACCATTCCTCTTCTTCCCAGTTATTAGCTAACTAAACAACCTATGGCTTTTTAAACTGTGGGTATTGTTTTGTTTCTTATTGTTGTTATAGGAATTCTAAGGTCTTATATATATATATATATAATAAATGTTCATAAATGTACAAGGCAAACACATACATAAGTATATAAACCATGTGTCTGAAATAGTACAGGAGAATAACCCTGAAGCGGTATTTTTCTTATAATACTGTGCTATACATTTTTGTGTTTTTATATTTAAACCACCCTGCGATCCTCAGATGATGGACAGTATAGAAATATAATGTATATAATAAAAGAGATAAATGCCAGAGAAACATAGCTGCTGCCCTCGAAATAGTTTCACAGTAAACTGCTTTCATGTCATTCATATTTGTCTGAATTTGCCAGAATAAACAGACTCTCAGAACATTATCAAGAAGTGCTTGCTGTGCAAGGGACAAATAGGCACCATGTTCTTTGATCTTACATTGGTTCTGGAACGTTCCATACCTGTCAATCACACTTCAGACCTCCCTTCTTAGCTCTCAGCTGAATTAATATTCACCGATGAACCAATGAAGGTAATCGTTGTGGGGGTTTTTTCCCTCCCAACACTCAGAGCTCCCTTCCTCAGAACACCTGAGTGTGGCGGATGCGACGTGGTTGGCGCTCAACGTGGTTTCCGGAGGAGGCAGTTTCTCCAGCTCCCAGCCCATCGGCGTGACCAAGATTGCCAAATCAGTGATAGCTCCGTTGGCTGATCAGAACATCTCAGTATTCATGCTCTCCACTTATCAGACAGACTTCATCCTGGTAAGGAAACACAACGTAAGCCGATAAATGACAGAAGTCAGGCTCCATCTACAGAAGACCTGATAGGGTGGGTGGCCTCCCCTGAGACTATGACTTTAAGGGAATGATCCCCAATTATTTCCTAATTACCTTCTGGGTGACTTCTGAATTTTATAAATTTTGATAACAGGTAACCAACATGCAACATGGTGTCAGAAGTGGCACTGACTGCAGCAGTTTCTAGCATGTATTGGTTGGCAATGGGGAGCCTCTGGATTTGACCGTGGCATGGCATCAGGCCTGCACACCCAATTACTCTAGCTTGCACTTTACTCAGAAAACAGGGCACTCCCTCCGCCCCTAATCAGTGATAGCCCTGATCCCGTGGCCCCTGTGTTTTGCCTTCGGGGGTACCTTGTTAAAATGTTTAGTGCAAACGCTCTCTCTTGTCCTTCCTGAAGCACTCAGCACCCCAGAGTTTTTTGAACTTCTGTCTGTCCTTAGTAGGTGGCTGGACCCCTCTTGGCCGTAGCGCACATGCCTGTAAAATCATGTGTGTGAGTGCTGAGGCGTCAGAAATGTTACAGCTTTACACTTCAGCTGCTTTTGAACCACTGATAACCGGTTGTTTTGCAAAACAAAAATGGGGGAGAGGAAAGGAAGCTCTTTTGGTCCTTAAGAAGTATTCCACAACAAGGCAATACCTTCTTTTTTTAGGATGAACACAAATGCACAATGCTCTGAGGAAGCTTTTGTGCTCTTTTATCAGGCTGGATGTTAAGAAAAATGTAAGGTGGGGGGGTGGTTTCCCCAGGAGCAGAGTAGACAATGAACCAGGGAAGTATCCAGCTAAACTGTGCATGAGTGGGGAAGCTAATGGAAGCACCTGCCTGGATCAGGGCTTGTCTAGGAGCCAGGAAGATTGGAGCTCCAGTGTCTTCCTAGGCGGGACACAAAGACACATACATGGCTTGCACACCCATAAGGCAAGGGGAGGCATCTGCCTCAGGCAGCGAGATCCACAGACCAGCAGATTCCAGTGTAGAACTTTATTCCCCTTGTTCCTGATGTAGATATCTCTCCCCTGGGAGGGAGGGCACACCATTCTGTGGTTCACCTCAGGTATCAAACTGTATTGGGCCAGCCCTGCTTAAATATACATGCCCTTACTCCCATCCAAGCAATCTCTGTCCGTGGTCCTGTTTGGTGAGGGGCATAAGTGCCGGCTCCTTGGGGCCCTGGGGCCCCAAGCACCCACAAAATTCCCCATGAAGGGGCTGGGCACCCACAGATTTCGGTGCCAGGGTCATGCGTGCTGCATGGCACCCACGGTCGCAGGGCCAAACTGGCACTCCTGGTGAGGGGCTTCATGCATGAATTAGACTTAAGCATGTTGGTTATAGGAGGCTGATTGTCCCACAGTAACCCCAGCCTGGGAGCTTAGATCGAAGGGCAGGGAATGAATTAAAATAATAGCAACAGGGTCTTGGTTTTTTCTCATGAGCCGATTTCTTCTTCCTCCTCCTCCTCCTCCTCCTCCTCCTCCTCCTCCTCCTCCTCCTCTTCTTCTTCTTCTTCCCATGCTCAGATACGTGAGCGGGAACTGCCCTTTGTGACGCACACGCTGGCTTCTGAATTCACCATCCTCAGGGTCGTGAACGGGGAGGCGGTGGCGGCCGACAGCCTCGGGATAACAAACGGATTTATGAAACCGAAACTGGGTACGGTTCCCCTCCAGTTTGCCACCTGCCCCCAGTTTTACAGGGATCAGAGTTATCTTTCTAGCCACAGCCCATTGCAAACCAAGACCCCTTTGAATGGTGTGTGCCAGTTTCCCTTGGGGGGGGGCACCATCCAACATCGTGCTACGATGGAGCAGTACCCTTCTTCCCAATGTTTTGCTGCAGCAAAATGTTTGGTTGCAGAAGAGAATGCCTCAGCATGTTGCTGGTAACTGTTGTGTGAAGAACTGCACCATCTATTGCACCATCTACTGATGTGCTAGGCTCCCTGCCTCCTGCCCTACCAGTCCCAACGAGCGCAAGCTGCCACAGCAGAAATAACTTTTCATCATTGTGAAGGCAGTGAAGGTCCTGTGTGAAGTGCCTGGAGGCAGTTGGAGGATGGATGGCGGCTAATAGATTGAGGTTGAATCCTGACAAGACAGAAGTACTGTTTGTGGGGGACAGGAGGCGGGCAGGTGTGGAGGACTCCCTGGTCCTGAATGGGGTAACTGTGCCCCTGAAGGACCAGGTGCGCAGCCTGGGAGTCATTTTGGACTCACAGCTGTCCATCAGCTCCATCTGTGTCCAGGACAGCTGTCTATCAGCTCCATCTGGTACGCAGGCTGAGACCCTACCTGCCTGCAGACTGTCTCGCCAGAGTGGTGCATGCTCTAGTTATCTCCCGCTTGGACTACTGCAATGCGCTCTACGTGGGGCTACCTTTGAAGGTGACCCAGAAGCTACAACTAATCCAGAATGTGGCAGCTGGACTGGTGACTGGGAATGGCCGCCAAGACCACATAACACCGGTCTTGAAAGATCTACATTGGCTACCAGTATGTTTCCGAGCACAATTCAAAGTGTTGGTGCTGACCTTTAAAGCCTTAAATGGCCTCGGTCCAGTATACCTGAAGGAGTGTCTCCACCTCCATCGTTCTGCCCGGACACTGAAGTCCAGTGCCGAAGGCCTTCTGGCGGTTCCCTTGTTGCGAGAAGCCAAGTTGCAGGGAACCAGGCAGAGGGCCTTCTCGGTAGTGGCACCCACCCTGTGGAACGCCCTTCTATCAGATGTCAAAAACAGCTACCAGATTTTTAGAAGACATCTGAAGGCAGCCCTGTTTAGGGAGGCTTTTAATCTTTAATCGGTTATTTTATTCTTCTGTTGGAAGCCGCCCAGAGTGGCTGGGGAAACCCAGCCAGATGGGCGGGGTATAAATAAATTATTATTATTATTATTATTATTATTATTATTATTATTATTATTATTATTATCATCATTCCTGCAGGACAGAGCCCTCTGCCTTTTACATCTGTGTGTCTCGTCCTCTCTTTCAGTTCAGAGGCCTGTCATCCACCCGCTTTCCAGCCCAAGTAACATGTTCTGTGTCACCAGCCTGGACCCAGATACTCTCCCCTCGGTCGCTACACTCCTTATGGATGTCATGTTTTACTCCAATGGGTAAGTTCAAACCAGGGAATTGGGGAGGGGAAAACAGACACAAGGGAGAAGGAAGCTTCCTTAAACCTCACAAGAAATGCCTTTGGACTTTGTGTAAGAGTTAGAGAAGTGAGTAGGCAGCAGGGGATGAAGAAGGAAGAGTGGTGGATAAGGCGTGACAGAGGGGGAGTGGGGTGACAAGTAATAATGGGTGTTATTTTTTGACTGAATAAGATGGTCCGAAACTGGATCGACTTATGGAGCTGGCTGATTCATCTGGGGAGACCCTGAGTCCGGGGGACGGGCTGAATTAGATTTTAGTGTTTAAATGTTACTAGGTTAGAAGAAGTAATATTTGAATTTATGGAGAATTTTTGGGAATAAATTTTAGGCTAAGGGGGGAATAAGAAGATAGATGATTGGAAAAATAAAGTTAGATTTGGATTAATTGGCGTATTTTAGGTTTAGGATAGTTGATATTTTCAGAATAAAAATAATTGAGGGGTAATGATAAAAATGTGTGAAATAAGACATAATATGAAAATTGCTTAATTTGGATTTAAATATGGACCCAGTGGGGGGGGGGGACTGAGGAAGTCTACAATGTTAGGTAAAAAAATGTTAGAATTGATATTTGTTTGTTGTTTTCTATGTATTATTTTTGCTTTTTGTCTTTTTGTGATCTTGTGTATTTTGTAGTGTTTGAAAATGAATAAATATTATTTGGGGCGGGGAGAAAGAAATGCCTTTGGACTTAACCCGCTTGAGACAATTTCCCTTCATGATGCCCTGGGCTTGCTAGGAACGCTGGTGCAAGTTTCTTGAAAGAAGGGGTGCCACATGATACCCGTTCCACAGGTGTTGACATCTTTTAGGGTGCACTTTAGAACTCCCTGCCTCTGTATTCTTCCTGCCGCCAGCAAAAAAATATTTTTTTGTTTAGGCAAGATATGTAGAATGATGGCATGTGTTTTAATTTGGCTTTTAACTTGTCATTGGTTTCAGTTTGGTTTTTAGTTGTTTTAAAGTGCATTAAATTATTGGTTTGACGCTTTATTCTTTTTGTAAACTGCTTTCAGCACAATCAAGCAGCATGTAAATTGTTCCCAAATTTGGTTCTCCCTTCCTCCACAGAGTAAAAGATTTTATGGTGGGCAATGAAGACTCGGGACACATTCGCTTTTTCTCATTCTCCCTCATTGAGGGTTACATTTCTTTGGTGATGGATGTACAGACGCAGAAAAGGTGAGAACTGGCTTCCTAAATCCTAAATCCTATTCACTGGCCCTCGAGCATTTATTAGGAGACCTCGCTTGTGCCCCCATGCAAACACACAGCACCCACGTGAATGCCAAAAATCCAGCTGGCTCCTGAAATAACTTACAAGAGGCCCAGAATACATATGACCATGGAAGCCATCATCAAAAAGTGACCCATAGAATCATAGAGTTGGAAGAGACCACAAGGGCCATCCAGTCCAACCCCCTGCCAAGCAGGAAACACCAGAACGGTGTACAGGAGTTACACCAACGGTGTAAGGGAGTTACATGTGAGGGATGGGTGCCTGGGAGAGGAGCTGCCTTCGAGGACATTCCAGGGAAGACAGCAGTTTGGGGTGGTCTTTTGTGGGATCTGGGTTCGAATTCTTCTACGGAACAGAAGAAAGAGCACCAGGTGGGATCTTTTACTCCGGAATATATGTCGCTTTAGAATTTTATATTGGCTATGCCTTGCAAGGCACTTTGAGTGTCATTGCATTATTTATATGTTTGTTTGTTTGTTTGTTTGTTAAATTTATATCCCGCCCTTCCTCTTAAAGGAGGCAGGGGTGGCAAAACAGTTTATTGGTTGTTTTGGCTGGTAGATGGATTGATTGCATTTATAGGCCACCTTTTTCTTCAAGGAGTTCAAGATGGTGCACATAGTAAACTTTAGTTGGTGACAACCCTAAATCTAAAAATCCTGCGTCAAACATATCATAGGTACCCCTGGGTGCATAAACGGGTGGTGGGTTTCTCAAGTTCTTTTTAGTACAGCAGGGCGGAGTGCAACCTTATTTTCATGTTCTCTCTCTCTCTCTCTCTCTCTCTCTCTCTCTCTCTCTCTCTCTCTCTCTCTCTCAAAGGTTTCCTAATAATTTGTTGTTTACAAGTGCATCGGGAGAACTCTGGAAGATGGTCCGGATTGGAGGGCAGCCTCTTGGATTCGGTAGGTTGTGCCATAGAGGCTGGCTGCTGACTTGCTGAGGTTGGATTTACTGAGAAGCTAATGGATTTGCCCGTCGTTTCCCTGTCCATATATCCTTCAGGGAACATGGGGTATACAGGGTGAGGCAGGAGTAGGGCTGCAATACTTCTCTTCTTCTCATTAGGATACAGGGCACCTCTCCCTCAACATGGGAGGTCCCATTCATCCAAGCGGTGCGGATCATTACCAGGGGGACGAGCAACACAATGCCCATTCCCACGATACTCCATTGTTTCTAGTCCAGCCATGGTACTCTGCCAAGTACCCCGTATTTCCCGGGAAACCCCCGTTTTTCCTTACCGTTTCCCGGAGGTCTCCCGTTCCAGCTCCTCTCCCGTTAATTTCCCTTATTTTTGTTCCTGTTGGTGGCCATTTTTCTGGTGCCGCTTTGCCCATCTATGGGCACTAGAAAATGGCCAACACCGAATGGGGCGTCTACGCACTTCCGGACATGCGTAGATGCGACTTCCGGCGCTGGCCATTTTCTGGTGCCCATAGATTGGCAAAGCGACACCAGAAGTTGCGTCTACGCACTTCCGGACATGAGTAGACGCGACTTCCAGCGCCGGCCATTTTCGGTGCCAATAGATGGGCAAAGTGACACCGGAAGTTGCGGCTGCTGATCCCGGATTTCTCCGCGAGAACTTGGCAGGGATGGGTACTCCGTTCCATTTCCCCTCCTTCCCACCTCAGCAAGTCAACAGGCTGTATACCCCCTGGCCTCCCCTCTCATGATCCTCGCCATAAAGATTATGCACTTCACAGTTCGCTCTGCGCAACAGGAAATGCCAAGAGCAGAGAGCAAGCAAATCCCTGCCGTAAACAGAGGACCTTCTCAAAGCCTCTGTTGAGATAAACTTAACAGAGATGAACTCATTCCTGATGCTCCCTTCACTGCCAGTTGAAGGACCTGTGACTGCAAGAGCCAACAGGGTGCCCTCCTCGGCGTAGACACAAACTCCTAGGGGCCAAGGCGGTGCTAGATTTATGTATAAGCTAAACAAGCTATAGCTTAGGGCAGTGTTTCCCGACCTTGTGCCTCCAGATGTTTTGAGACTACAATTCCCATCATCCCTAGCTAGTAAGACCAGTGGTCAGGAATGATGGGAATTGTAGTCCGAAAACAGCTGGAGGCACAAGGTTGGGAAACACTGGCTTAGGGTCACACTCTCTTGGGGCCCCCCAAAAAATTTAAAGGGGAAAAACCTGGATGTATATTTCCAAAATATAAGCTAAAACCTACATACAGCAACAGTGTTTTGTGTTGTGTAGGCTCCTACGATGTAAGTAAAGGGCCCCCAATCATTTTAAGTTAGAGCTTAATAATTATTTCACCATTAATATACAGTACTTAATATACAGTATTTCAGTTCAACAATTACTTTGAAAAATACATATTTTGTTATGTGCAAATGGCTTTAGGTCCATAAATTGCCATATAGCATACAGTATATTCAACACAAAAAAGGGACAATTTGTTGTTGACAAAGGACAGCTGGACTTATAAAGGACCTCATTACCTAAATCTGGCCATGCCTGGGGCAAGGCAGTTTTGTGCCCCCCCTCCCCATGTATTGAGACCCCCTCAATGTTCAGAGGGCGTTCAGCTCCACCCCCCTGGCTCCTTGCAACGTCACACTCGTGACATCAGGACATTGCGCGACGTCGCTCCGATCCCCCTCAATCCTCTGTAGAGAAGCTGGCGCCTAGGCCCCTCTGCGTTCGGAACAAGTTGAAGCTTTCCAGACTAGTCACCCTGGGTAGCCCTGCAGAAAGATTATAGTAATCTAATCCTGGTTCCCAAAGCCCGGAATGTCTGTGGCCCTGTTGCATCTTTCCTCTGTCAACACGGGGGTTGTATTGAGCTGTTGTTTTCTCCTCCTCTCTCCCCTAGATGAATGTGGAATCGTGGCACAGATTTCTGAACCGTTGGCAGCAGCTGACATCCCAGCCTATTACATCAGTACGTTTAAGTTTGATCATGCACTGGTAAGTCCCAGGATGCTGCCTTTAAACCAAGACCATTGGTCCATCGAGAGGAATTTGCAGAGGCTGCTCAGGCTATATACAGGCATCCCCAAACTTCGGCCCTCCAGATGTTTTGGACTACAGTTCCCACCATCCCTGACCACTGGTCCTGTTAGCTAGGTATCATGGGAGTTGTAGGCCAAAACATCTGGAAGGCCGCAGTTTGGGGATGCCTGGGCAATATATATATACACAACAGAAAAAAACAGGGGGGGACACAAAATATACACAACATAACATAATACCAACATTACAATAAAACAAAACAAATATATATATATATACAGTGGTACCTCGGTTTAAGAACAGTCCGGTTTAAGAACGATTTGGTTTACAAACTCCGCAAAACCGGAAATAGTGTCCCGGTTTGAGAACTTTACCTCTGTTTAAGAACGGAACCCGAAAGGTGGAATCGCACCGGCGGTTCATTGGAGAAAGCGTGCCTTGGTTTAAGAACGGTTTCGGTTTAAGAACGGACTTCCGGAATGAATTAAGTTCGTAAACCGAGGTACCACTGTATATGTATATATATATATATATATATATATATATATATATATATATATATCAATCTTATATCACCAATCTTTAGCGACTTCCTCCATTCCCTTCCAACTGCCTTTCTTTATATTACTTCATTAGTACTTTCCAGATCTTGGTTCCAATCTTTTTAATACTTATCTAGACCTATTAATACTCTTAATAACTTATCAGTCCTATAGATCTCTTATAGTTTACTAAAAAAAACCAATTCTATTCCAATTAAATCTTAATAATCAATGCAATAATAACACTTAACTGAATCTTAATACATAGGCTGCTCAGGCTTTCAGGCAAGCTTTACCAGGGCACTGTATTATTATTGTTGTTGTTGTTAAAAATTTTGTACTGCCCTTCATCCAAGAATCACATAGAAACAAATAACTCTCCCTGCAGTTTAAAAAGGCCATAGATTGTTTAATTAGCCAAAGACCTTGGGAAAAGAGGAAAGTTTCTCTTGTCACCTAAAGATTTACCCAGGTCTTGGCCATTAAATAATCTATGGCCTTTATGGGGGGGGCTGCTGCTGCTGCTGCTGCTGTTTTATTTGCTGTTTTTTATTATGCTTCAGATTGTTTTTATTATCATACTCCATAAAATGTGTTCTTCATGATCTACATCACCCTGGGGTCTTTTGATAAAGGGTGGTATGTAAATATAATAATTATTACCTTATTATAGTATTTTTATTTATGTTTATTATCGTTTACCTTATATTATGTCTTATGGTTAAGAGCTATATTTATTATTATTATTTGGTCTATGCTTTACTTTCGATATATTTGGCCCTTTTCCTTTTTTCGATTTTTGTTGATAGTTTTTGTTAATTTTTTACTACTACTACTATTATTATTATTCTTTTGTTGTCCAGTATTATTCTTTTTGTTGTGAGTGTGCTGTTCAATTAATTTTAAATAAAGATTCTTTTTTATATATTAAAAAAATGCAAGTAGATAAATAGGAACCGCTACAGCGGGAAGGTAAACAGCATTTCCGTGCGCTGCTCTGGTTCACCAGAAGTGGCTTTGTTATGCTGGCCACATGACCTGGAAGCTGTACGCCGGCTCCCTCGGCCAAAACACGAGATGAGCGCCACAACCCCAGAGTCGGTCACGACTGGACCTAATGGTCAGGGGTCCCTTTACCTTTAATAATAATAATACCACCACCCTGGCTGGCAGTGGCTCTCCAGGGTTCCAGGTAGGAAATCTCTTTCCCAGCTTCACCTGCAGACACCAGGGATCGAACTTGGCTCCTTATTTCCACATGCAAAGCAGACCTTCTGCCGCTGAGCTGAGGCTCTTCCCCGTGGAGAAAGAGAAGGTCCATTTTGGACATCCCACCCACCCACCCGCCAGCGATAAAATATCTTAGGCCGGCTTTGGCAGCAGACTTAACCTAGTGACGCTCTTAGGGTCTTTTGTTCTAATGTGCCTTAATGCTTGTGCCAAGTCGCATGCTGTGTTTGAGAGTCTCCCCCCTCACTGCCCCCCCCCAATAACTATCCCCATGATGCTGCACATTACTTTTCCTACATTAAGCCTCTTTGGGAGAGAGCCCTGACCTTCTAACCCATTAAAAGCTCAGGCAGCAAATCCCAGCTTTTCTCCTCCCCGGGTCAGATTTTTTTGGTGTTTTGTTTATATATTTTTGGCACCAGCCTCTTTCCTAGCCTGGAAACTCCAATGTGTACTCTGTAAAAAAGAGAAAAAGAAAAAAAAAGTCAACACCATCTCAGATAGCGAAGGTCAAATGGTTAGATCCACTTGGTTTATTTCCTTAAACATTAACCACGCTGATAAGATAAGCCCATAAGAGCCTTCCTAAAGCTAACACACAGGCTTATTTTGCACTGGGGGTGATAAGCCTGCGTCTGGGCTGTGCCACTTCGGAGGTGGCGGGGAGGGGGTGTGCCTGACACCAGAGTCCAAAAAGTATTTCTTTCACCTAGAAAACTAGCAGCTCAGGGAGGAGAAATAGAGCAGCATCCAGCCATAGATCTCAGTGGCAGAGCGCTTGCTTTGAATGTATAGTCCCAAGCGGAGTCCTCGAGATTAATAGAGAGGACTGGGGAGGTTCTCTGAAACCCTACATACTGTATATTCCAGTGTATAAGACGACTGGGCGTATAAGATGGCCCCCAACTTTTCCAGTTAAAATATAGAGTTTGGGATACACTCGCTGTATAAGAAATACAACCTGGCGTATAAGACGACCCCCGACCTTTGAGAATATTTTCCTGGGTTAAAAAGTAGTCTTATACACAAGAATATACAGTAGATGCTGCCAGTCTGTGTAGGCAATATTAAGGTGGACGGACAGAAGTCGGCTTCCTTTTCTCCTTGGCACTCTATATTTCAGCATTATTAGAGTGTTGGTTTTTTTGGGGGGAGGGTGTTACACCTTGCCACTCACAGAACACCAGGACTTTCTGGTACTAGCCAAGGGAAAGCCTTCAAAGTGCTTCTATGCCGTCTCCTAAGGCGGGTGTCGCAGTGGGAACGCGGGTGGCCCTGTGCGTTAAACCACAGAGCCTAGGGTTTGCTGATTAGAAGGCCGGTGGTTCGAATCCCCACGACGGGGTGAGCTCCCGTTCCTTGGTCCCAGCTCCTGCCAACCTAGCAGTTCGAAAGCACGTCAAAGTGCAAGTAAATAGGTACCGCTCCAGCGGGAAGGTAAACGGCGTTTCTGTGCGTTGCTCTGGTTCGGCAGAAGCGGCTTAGTCGTGCTGGCCACATGACCTGGAAGCTGTACGCCGGCTCCCTCGGCCAATAACGCAAGATGAGCGCCGCAACCCCAGAGTCGTCCGCGACTGGACCTAATGGTCAGGGGTCCCTTTACCTGTACCCTTGAAGGCCCTTAAGATGTCCTCCCAGGGACCATAGGATTGCACACATTATCGATTAAAAATTATGGGTGATAACCCAAAGAAGCCATTGAAGTAGGGTAGACTGATTTAGTTGGGTCTACTCTTGATTGCGATTTGAGAGAGCAACATCTGGGACAGGTTTTAGGGTGGCTGGGGATACATGCGAGAACTGCACATTCTCTTTCAGCAGTGATTGACAAAAGAAAGTTAAAAGAGATTGCTGCATTTCCCCAGTGTGTAACTTGTATTTTCTTTCTTTTTAGTCATTTTGAAATGGACATCTTTTTTTTTTCAAGGGGGCAAGGTGTGCTTTCCCAAGCAAACTTGAGTGTTCATGTTGTCATTCGTGTTCAGCTTTACTTTAATACAGTGTCACCTTGGTTCTCAAACTTAATCCGTTCTGAAGTCCGTTCCAAAACCAAAGCGTTCCAAAACCAAGGCGCGCAAAAAAGTAATGCAAAATGGATTGATCCATTCCAGACTTTTAAAAACAACCCCTAAAACAGCAATTTAACATGAATTTTACTATCTAATGAGACCATTGATCCATAAAATGAAAGCAACACACGATGTACTGCAGTCTCACACAATCAATCATTCAGTAGCTGAACCGGGTTCCACACAGTCACAAAAACAATAACAATAACAAAAGAGCCACAAAAACAAAACCACAAAATAAATAGCATAAACAGACAGACCTCAGCGTAACACTCGAAACGGAAGTGTGACACTCAAAACGGAAGTGTAACACTCAAAACGGAGCACGTTCGGCTTCCAAAAAGAGTTCGCAAACCGGAACACTTACTTCCAGGTTTGCAGTTTTGGGGTTGCAATTTGTTTGAGTACCAAGGCGTTTGAGAACCAAGGTACCAGTGTATTGTTAAAACTTTGTTTTGTCATGGCCCAAGGACTAGAAACAAACAAGTGAACCTGACTCAGTAATGCTAATGCTAGATATCATCTTAACATTCTGTCCCATCTATTCTGGGCACCCTGCAATGTTGCATTTATGACAGTTGGCCTATAATTTATCATATCTAGAAGTCTGAATTTCTATCAGAATGTAGCATCCTGGTTTTCAGAGGTGGTTGTTGTTTCTCTCCCCCTCCCCCCACTACAGGTACCAGAAGAAAATATCAACGGTGTTATCAATGCACTTCAAGTGAGTCAAGCTGAAAAGCACTAGGAATCCTTTGGAGCGGGACTAAGGGTGCATTTTCTGTCAAAAGTTCTCAGTATTTTCTTGGAGCAAGGAGAGAGAGAGAGAGAAAAAAAAGTGGTTGGTTTGTGTGGTTTTTTTACTCCAAAGAGAGCCTGGGAATAGAAGCTGTTGCCACGTGTGAAGAGTACAAGAAACAAAAGACTGCTTGAGAAGCATAAATAACTCCTGATAGCTTTTTGAAAAATAGCAATTTTGAAAATAAAATCTTCAAAGGGTGAGGAGCAAGAAGGAAAAAATGTTCGGGGTTAAAAAAAAAAACTGTGGAGGGTTTCTGAAGTTCAAAATGTACCAATTCTGCCGTTTTCTCTTTCAACCCACCCACCCTCTCCTTTTCCATTTTTATTTGCCGGTGTGACAGAAATGCACCGTTATCTGAGGTTCGAAATAAGAGAGACTGCGTACTTCGAGTGAGGGAGGAGCTGGGATGGAGCACATTTGCGAGGATGGAAGAGCACAAATGTAGAACGCATTTGCAGAAGATCAGTGAGAAGGGGAAATAAAATGCAATTTTGGACTCTGTCACCTCTTCTGTGAACAACAGGCCGGTCATTAAATGTGTCAGGCCAAGAGGGTCAATTGTTGCATGGAAGCATCGCCATGCTATGAGGACAGAAAGGGAGACGTCCTGTCTCAGACCATCTGTTTCAGCATTTTGTTTAGAAACAGAAAGCAGATGATGGCTCCATTTTAGCTCTGTATCACCAGCACCAGCCTTTCTCAACCTTGGGTTGCTGTTGGACTACAATTCCCATCATCCCCAGCTATCAGGACCAGTGGTCATGGATGATGGGGGTTGTAGTCCCAACAACAGCCGGGGACCCCAGGTGTTGGTAGGTGGCTCTGCGTGATTTCAGGCACGGAGCCATTCCCAGCCCTACCCAGAGATGCCATTGGGGATTGAACCTAGGTGCTCTAACAACTACAGCTACAGCCCTGCTTCCCCATAGTGGCCAACCAGATGCTTCTAGAAACCAGCAGCATGCATTACGATGAGAGGCCTTCCCTGCTTGGGTGCAATACTGGTCCTGGTTTGCTCTGTTTGGAGAACACCTCTCAGGAGAGACATGTGAACTGGTCTGATGCTCTGTGGAAGCACCTAAAACGACATTGCTGTGCTGTTTGGCAGGGAATTTTTTCACCAGGAAAAGGACTTCAATGGAAGAGCCACAAGTTCCCAATGGTCAAGCCACGATATCTCCCAATAAAAAGGCGACGGGGAAGGCCTGAGACCCTGGGAAGTTGATGCCAGGCAATGCTGGACTCAACTGACACAGCGTCCTTTCAATGGAGGCTGAGTCCCTATGGGCAAATGGGGCACTGCCCCACCAGCCTCTGCCTGCCCTCAGCCAGCCCCCACCTGCCTGCCTTCCTGATGAAGAGCTGGTCCAGAGGGTGGCATTGCCCCCATCTGCTTCCTCCTCCTCCTCCCTCTCAGTTTGCCCCTTGTAGAACTCAGCAGGGAAGACAAAACTAGAACGAGTTCACTCTGCTGTTTGTTGTTGGCTCTGGCGCCACCTACTGGTAGGCTCCCTGCCTTCCAACCAGTCAGCCGGCATAGCCAAGCCTGGCCCTCCAGATGTTTTGGGACTACAACTCCCATCACCCCTAGCAAACAGCACCAGTGGTCAGGGATAATGAGGCTCCGTAGTCCCAAAACATCTGGAGGGCTAAGTTTGGCCATGCCTGGACCAGTGCCAATGGGTTGATTGGGTTGCATATTCTCAGCCTTTCTCGGCAGGCAAGACTAGGAGATTAAAAACCACAGGCGATGTGGCTGCTCCAAACCTAGCAGGGTAGTTTTCTAGGTGTTTTCAATGACGTGGGGTGGAAATTTTTCCAGGGCTTGGTGCTTTCCCCCCCGTGGAAAATGTTCCTTGTTATAAGTTCGTGAGGAACAGCCAATGGATGCCAACTGCAAATATTGAGCAGGTTTGGCACTTTCCACTTTTATAGCTCTGCTAACAAAATGCAATTTAAATAAACATACTGTGCTAGATCGCTCTCTAGGGCAGGAGTGGCAGCTGCCGGCTGTTATGGACTCCAGTTCCCATCAGCCCTGCCCGGGTCAGCCAGTTGTCAGGGACAATGGAAGCTGTGGTCCACAGCAGCTGGAGGAGCACCACCACTGCCCTAAGGTATCAGAAAATTGCCTGATACAAACTTGAGATTTTTTCCAGTGCAAATTTTTATCAATCCAATTCTAAGGTTTGTGGGAGACCCGGACCGCTGTGCATTATCTCATTTTCAGCAGGTTGGAGCAGAGAGGTGAGGGTGGGGCATAGATAGCAACACAGGAAGCAGCTTTCTATTGTCAGGCCATTGGTTGCTCTAGCTCAGTATTGTCCACACTGACTGGCAGCCGCTCTCCAGGGTTTCAGACTCACTCAGCCCTTCCTGGAGGCCGGGGATTGAACCTGGGACCTTGTGCATGCAATGCAAGTGCTCTCCTACTGAGCTCTTCCCCATTTGGGAATTATAGTCATTTCCCTGTAGAAGCCAATGGGCGCAATTTGAATGCGTTCTCTTGGGCATAGCCCTTTGAAATGAGTGGGACATGGTGCTTGTGCCCTCTGTTCTAGAAACTGACTTGGATCTTGGTCAGACGCAAAATGGGATTTTGTTTGCTTAGTTCCTCCATTCAGAATTGCAAGTGAGCCCTGCTGGGATGCACTGCTGATTTTTTTGGGGGGGGGGCTGAAATGTTGTTTTCGGAACATTTGTACTTAAAATAACTTCTCTGCGTCGCTGCAATTATACGCCTTTAAGAGAGCCCCCTGCAGTCTCCTGGTACATCTCTGCTGAAAAGTTTTCCAATCTAAGCAAGTTTCACTCTGCCTCTGTCTCTTTCTTTCTCTTAATGCCAGCTTGCTAATTTTCTCCAGGTGTCTAGTAATCCCCCTTCCTTCCGTTCCTGATGTCCAGGCGGTGACTGCCATTGCTAATGTAGCCAAAATGGTACCACCCACTTCTTCCTGGGGCTTCTTCAAGGCAATGGTGACATAAATTGGCAAATTTCTCTTTGCAGCTTATGCCTCCAGGATGACGGGGCGTTTAATGACGAATTACTCCCTTCATTAGTCAGTTCCTGTTCCGTGTGTGGAGGAAGAGGCTTTATTTACAAATACCTTCTCGTTTTCTAAGGTGGTTGTTGTGTTGTTGTTTAGTCGTGTCCGACTCTTCGTGACCCCATGGTCCAGAACACGCCAGGCACTCCTGTCTTCCACTACCTCCCACAGTTTGGTCAAACTCATGTTCGTAGCTTCGAGAACACTGTCCAACCATCTCGTCCTCTGTCGTCCCCTTCTCCTTGTGCCCTCAATCTTGCCCAACATCAGGGTCTTTTCCAGGGAGTCTTCTCTTCTCATGAGGTGGCCAAAGTATTGGAGCCTCAGCTTCAGGATCTGTCCTTCCAGTGAGCACTCAGGGCTGATTTCCTTCAGAATGGATAGGTTTGATCTTCTTGCAGTCCATGGGACTCTCAAGAGTCTCCTCCAGCACCATAATTCAAAAGGATCTAAGGTATCTTTCATACTATATAAACAGCAGCATCCAGTATATTAAGTGGAAATCAAGATATCAAGCCACCCCCTCCACCATGAATGGAAGTCCGCAAAGTCACAAATAATGTGGGAAGTCGCACTAAACACGAAGCAATAAAAAGAACAGAAGCTGAACGAAGGAAGCTTCTAATTAAAGTTGCTCAGGCTCTATGTGTGAGCAGAGCTCCGCTGTGAATAAGCATTCTAAAACATACATGGGGGCGATCAGGGCTGAGAAGCCTCTCTATCTGGACTTCATGACTCTACCCCACCTCTCACTCACCCACTTCTGTGCCCTCCTTCTCTGGGGCTTTTGCCTTGTTGGGATGTGTCCCTGGAAGAGTGCTTACGCCTCTTGCTTAGAAGACTAGCTGGCTGGGGGAGGAGAGAACTATGCACACAAACCGCTAACTTCTACATGGTTAGAATCATGGCCTTACTGGATAAAAAGCTAAGATTCACACCAATGGCTCTGCCCACGTTTTGCATCTGGTCCTTCCCAGCCACTGCCATGTACCTCCCCCTCCCCCCCCAAAAAAAACACAACCCTGCAAGCATGTCCCGCAGATGAAAATGCAGCTCTCGCTCTAGAAGGATATTGGCCACAGAGGTAAGTGTTGTCTTATTAACCCAATGCCCAAGAGGTACAGGGAAGCACATATTAGAATTCTATTACGGAGTCGGCAGTACCGCAGCTCAGCTAAAGAGCTCCCGAGACAGAAGCAACCGCTGCAAGATTTGATAGTCTCCTCACCTAGCAGCCAAATGCTGCCAGGCCCTCCGTGCAGTGCCGTCATGTGGCCATTTATCAGAAGGCAGCGATGGGTTTTCATTGCCCATGGCTTATCCCTGCAATGCCTGAACAATAGTTCTGATCGCTTCTTTCTCTCCAATAGTCAAATGTATTGTTTAAGATCTACTCAGACCGGGGGGGGGGGTCTTTGAGGGCTGAAAATGTGAGGCCAGGGGAGAAGGAAGGAAGTAGCCAGGTACACTTTACAACGACCACTACTACTACAATAAATGCACATCACTCACTCTCTCTCTTACGCCAAGGAGCTGTTTCTCTCAAACTAAAGAGTTGGCTCATTCCTCTCCATCAAAAGCTCTGGGAGTACATGGGTAGGAGAGGGGCGGAATAGAAGGGTAGGAGGCTTGAACCCTGATGTAGATCAGTGCTGAAGGTATGGGCAACACTGACATGTATGTAATTCACGCGTTTCCTCTCCTGCTGTCCCGGCTGCAAGGAGATCGGAACCTTGCACTTCTCTTTTCAACTAACTTCAGTTTCAGCATCGTGCATGAGGATCCCTAAGCTCCGGTTCTGTTAAAACAAGACATTTTCAAAAATCATGGTTTATGTGGGCTGGTTTCACTAAACCATAGTTACGGCTACCCACGGTTTACACAGGTTCTGACACATTGCTAAACCGCAGTTTGCCAGGAGAATCGACAAGCCCATGTTCAATGGCACGATAGAATATGTTCTGTATCTGGGTGTAGTGCATAGTGAGAGCTAAGATCTGTGAAAGGAAGGAGCCAGGGATACGATGAAACTTTTCATCAAAAGCTTCAGCGGTTGCTTTCCACCGAGGCATGGATCCTGCAGCGCTCCAGCCGTGCTTGGGCTCCCAACTCCCAGCATCCCTTGCCACTGACCATACTGGCTGGGGGCTGATGGGAGTTGGAGTTCAACCACAGCTGGAGAGCCACAGCTTCCCTAGCCCTGCTCTGGGACACTAAAGAGCTGGGCGCTAGAAAGAAAGGAAAAAGGCAAGACATTCAATCATCTCATAAGAGCATCTTTCAAAAGCAGCAGCATGTTCTACAACCCCGCTGTAAACAAACCCTTTTGCTCTGACTGCACAGCAGTGCGGGCTTTCTTGCAGCACTCCCAAGTCCTCAGCAACCACTTCGGAAGTTCAACATTACAAAGACGGCCAAGCAGCCAAGGATTGTCCTGAGTGAACAGCTCCCAAAATTTGCGCAGGGTCCCTCTGAAAGCAAATCCTCGTTCCTCTGAAGCCTGCTGCCACGGTGTACACTTCGTTAAGTTCTCTCACAAGGAATTCAGGCAACAGTTCCAAGAGCCGCCAAGACCAGTCGTCGGGAAAAACTTAATACATTTCTAGTTGTGTTCCAAGTCATCAGGCATTGTCCAATCGGGCATTGCTACACAAAGGATTTAACCAGCGTGACCATGTGGTCCACACCGCAGGCGACATCCACCACCTCACCTGGCACGATCACCTAAATATTTTTGGCAGGGAGGGAGGGAGGGAGGGGCAGTGAGAAAAAAAGAGAGATCGTTGGCTAAAATAAAACACATCTCTTTGTTCTGGGTGGTGATACAACAACAAGCCCACCCCAAATGTAAGCTATCAGAAAAAGCGCTGCAACATAGGAAGGGCACCTTGGCCAGCTTTGCCAACCTGGTGCCCTCTGGTTGCTTTGCACAACATGTCCCATCCATCACACTCGGCTCATTCGTCACACTCTGTGACACATGAGCACCCAATTGGGAAACCAGCCCAGCAGAATGGTTTTTAAAAGGCAGGCAGAAGCCTGTGGGGAACAGCACTGTGTCTGTGTGTGTGTGTTTGTGACAGAGAGGGATATTGCATTCTGCGACAGAGAGAGAGAGGCTGTGAAACGGTTCTTTCATGGCAACGTGTGAATAGGCGACCCCCTCTCCCATGGCAGTTACTTTGGGGCAGTGCCCATGGCACAATCTCAAGATCCCAAATATGCCCACATGCCCCAAAAGGTTGGCAACCCCCTATTTTACCCTATACTACTGATCACATTCGCCAGTCGCTTTGCATGGGGGAAGGAAAGTCCCAGAGCAACTTCGCAAGAAGAAACACAAAAGCAAATTGAAACCAGAATTATTTAAATCAATGAATGGCACAGAACGCGTTCCCCGGGAAGAGAGACCGCTTGCTGTCAAGCCGCTACAGCAGGCGTCCCCAAACTCGGCCCTCCAGATGTTTTGGGACTACAATTCCCATCACCCCTGACCACTGGTCCTGTTACGGTAGCTAGGGATGATGGGAGTTGTAGTCCCAAAACATCTGGAGGGCCGAGTTTGGGGATGCCTGCGCTACAGGAACTGTAGCTCTGCAGAGGGAATAGGGTTCTCCTTAGAGCTCCCAACACCCTTAACAAGCTACAGTTCCCAGGATCCATGATTGCTTGAAATGGTATCACACTGCTTTAAATGTCTGTCTCTTGGGCTTTATCTGCTCTTACCTTTTGCCCTGCTCTTTCCAGGAAAGGGTCTTGTGTTTTAAAGCTCTGAATCACAGCAGTCCCCCCTTCCCCCCCCCCCCAGCTTTCCCCACAAAGGCAGCTCTTTAGGGCTCTTTCGAAGCAAACACCAATTTGGCTTTTCCATTCTGTTTGCTCCAATTTGACTTTAAATAGCAAGTTCTCGCAGGGAAAGCTATAGAGGAAAAAGGGGAAAAAAGGAAGGAGAAGGGGGCACTCATTCATTGAGCTTTTAAAGTGCGGTCCTTGCCTAGAAACAGCAGAGGGAAGGCGAGTGTGGATAAGTCCCCAGCTGTGACCAATAAAGCCAGCCCTCATCACAAGGAAACTATCAGCGAAGGAAGGTGCCTCGCAGCGCATTTTGGGATATATGAAAAGGGAACCCTGTTACTGCTCCCATCAGAGCGGAAGCCAGCTCTTGCCACCTTCCATGCCAAAACGCTGCATGATTTGGCAGCCACCTGAGCTGTTTCTTGGAAAGAGAGGGTGGAGGTGGGAATGTCGGTCGAAGAGAACCACCTACACATGCACACCGTCTGTTGCTGCTGCCCTTCAAATCCAGGCCAGGAATGGCAACGCTGCCACGTGACAGAGCAGCAGGTGCCCTGTAGATTTCGCAATCATGGATTCTGGTAGGGAAAGAAGCAGACTTCCTGCAGGAATGCATATGTCTCTGGAACTTCCTAAAGTCGGTTGCCAACATTCTCCAAGCTGTCCCAATTCAGGCCAAGCCAAAGAGAAACAGTGGGGGGGGGAGAGGAATTTCCATACCCCGCCCTTTTGAAAAGCACCCTCTTTGTGATCTTTCAGGTCCAGAGGGAAGGCAGCGCCTCCTGCCCTCACACTGAAATGGCTTAGGCCAGGCATCCCCAAACTTCGGCCCTCCAGATGTTTTGGACTACAATTCCCATCTTCCCTGACCACTGGTCCTGTTAGCTAGGGATCATGGGAGTTGTAAGCCAAAACATCTGGAGGGCCGCAGTTTGGGGGTGCCTGGCTTAGGCTGACATTGCTGCATAGCCATCGCTGATTGGCTACACAGCAACCAGCCATGTAGTGTTGTTCCACCAGGCCAGAGGCCTATCTTATTCTAGCATCCCATTTCCCACAGTGACCAGCTGGAGACCTCTAGGGAGCCCACAGTGAGGGCAATGATCGCTGGGGCAGAGACCAGTCCAGAATCAGAGGCCGAAGAGGAGGGGGACCAGGAGACAGAAATGAGCCAGGCTGCTGAAGAAGCCAGGGGGTCTCCCGCTCCTGCTGCAGCCAACTCCCCTCTCCCACCCTGGTCTCCTAGAATATGCAGAGAAATGAAAAGGGCAGAGCAGAGATTGATTGTGCACAGACGCAGTCTACAACTGCTTGGGGGAAAGAAACTCTGGAGAGGAGCCTTAGCTTCCAGTTGGAAGGCGGGGACCTTCAGTCCTCACAACTGCCTCCTTGGGGCAAGACCTACTGGGAAGAGTTGCGCTGACCACTAGGCCTGCACTGTTTAGGCATCTTTGAATAAAGAGCTAACAGCACCTGACACCGTGGGGTTTTGAAAAATTGCTGACCTATTCCTGACTCTGGTTCCTGAAAACCACGAGCATTTTCAGCCACATGTGGGACCTTAGCTCAACATGGCTGCCCAATTTTTGCAGATCAATCTTTAAAAAAAAAATTAAAAAAGACAAAGAGGAGCTTCCTTACCCTCCATGGGAAGTACTGGTCTTCCATTCTGCCGATCCCCAAACATCCTCTGACATTTTTCCCCCATACGAAGAGCTCTCCTCGGTCTGCAAAGCAACACAATATACCAAGTGATGACAAGTTGGCCTTGGTGGACGTTTGCTTATTTGTTGGCAGAAAGATTCATTTTAAATCCACTTCCTTAATTGGCCACTACAGGTATTCCTCCACCTATTTTTTTTTTTAATGAAAGGATGGAACACATCTTAGTTACTCATAGATATTTCTGATGGGAGATGAGGAAAGACAAACTGCCATAATCATAATTATTTTGCTGCTGCTGCTGCTTTTTTTTTTAATAGAACCAATCTTATTTTGGCTAATCTCTCTCCATGTAACTAACTAGCGCAGTTTATTGAGCAGCTGCCCCCTGCAAGATTCATTTGGTGCCAAGCCATTTCTGCAATTCCCTCTTAATGGAAGACAACACACCCAAATTCAACAGCATATCCAGGGAATTATGTCCGCCTGCCTCGCTTTTGTTTTTAATTGTAACTGGACCACATTTTCAAGTGGCATTGCCGCATGGCCATGAATGGGCTCCATGACCATAAAAGTGCCTTGTTCCCAGGACCAGAAACTGGGCGATATCCAACCATTGTGTCCTGGCAGCATGACTTCACACACCTGCCTCCTCTCCTCAACCCTCTGGAAAAGATTTGGGGAGGAGCAGGACACATTGCAGGGGGGAGGCAGGTGTGTGAAGTCATGCTGCCAGGCCCCATTGCACAAGTGAAATTGAATTACTTAGCACTATTTCCAATACAACCCTCCTTCCATCAAGATTTTCAGCGGCTGGATGACAGCTAACGGATTGAGGTTGCATCCTGACAAGACAGAAGTACTGTTTGTGGGGGACAGGAGGCAGGCGGGTGTGGAGGACTCCCTGGTCCTGAATGGGGTAACTGTGCCCCTGAAAGACCAGGTGCGCAGCCTTGGAGTCATTTTAGACTCACAGCTGTCCATGGAGGTGCAGGTCAATTCTGTGTCCAGGGCAGCTGTCGATCACCTCCATCACTAAGACTTACTTGTGAGTCCCCATGCCCAGGAATGCTTTGGAAGCCACTTACTGGTGACAGCAGCAAACTGGCTGAGTCCACAGCGGATCCGAGCCACGCGGACGTCCGGGTTGAAGTCTGAGACGCCAAACAGGGTGGGTGGGATCATTTCGGGGGTACCAGTTTCCATCAGCTTCGGTCCTTTTCCAAGTATCCCGTAGCCCCAGACAAAGACATGGCCTTCCTCTGGGTTGGATTTCAAGAGAGGCTCAGTGTTAACACGCTCAGTCCTTTGCAACACCCCATGTCCATCAGATCCATTAGCCCAACATTCTTTATCCAACCGAGTCAACTTGTTCCACCTCCTCCCCTCATTTGAACGATTCCCTCCCCATCCCATGCGTTCCAGTGTTATGAGAGAAGGAGAAAAAACTTTTCTCTATCCACTCCCTCCAGGTCACACATACGGTAATAGTTTTATAAACTGCTATCGTGCCACCTTTTAATTGCCTTTTCCTCTGAACTATGAAGTCCCAAATGATGCAACCTTTCCTCATGTAGGAGTCACTCCACCTTCTAGAGCATTTTCTGAATCTCTGTCTTTCATTACCTCTGGCGCCACCTACTGTTGACCTCCTTGCCTTCTCCCACAAATTATCATGCAAATGTTTAAAATCACAAAAAAAAAATTAAGCGATGGGCATACCATTTAAGAGAGCGTTGACTGTCCCTCCACAAGCAGCTTCCTTCACTTTCCCAACCTTGAAGGGCAGGTGTCTGGGCACACTAACCTATGCAACATGGAAGTTTGAGACAATGATCAGATGTGGTTTTGGTTTCATACATATATATATATGTTGTTTAGTCGTTTAGTCGTGTCCGACTCTTCATAACCCCATGGACCAGAGCACGCCAGACACTCCTGTCTTCCACTGCCTCCTGCAGTTTGGTCAGATTCATGTTCGCAGCTTCGAGAACACTGTCCAACCATCTCATCCTCTGTCGTCCCCTTCTCCTTGTGCCCTCCATCTTTCCCAACATCAGGGTCTTTTCCAGGGAATCTTCTCTTATACCTTACATGTATGTCACGCTTTTCCTCCAAGTTCCTCAAGGTGACATACACCTACTAGCCTCACTGTTTCTTCACAACACCCCTGCAAGGTAGGCTGAGTCGGTCACTGGGACTCCGCCCAAAATTACCCAGTAGGCTTCACATCTCTGAGTGGGAATTTGAACCCTGGCCTTGCAGATCTGAGCCCCAGAAGACCACACTGGCTTTAACAAAAAAAAGGTCTTCCACAGTTTGGTTCAGTGACAAGAGTTTCACACTGACATTTGAGGATGCGAGAACAGAAGAGCAATTGAAAGCATGTTTGCCTAAAAAACCAATATCCTCCACCACCACCCATACTCTGCATTTTATAGTTCCAGAATTTAATACCTCCTTTTTTAAAATAAAAAAATTCCTTCAGTAGCACCTTAAAGACCAACTAAGTTTTTATTTTGGTATGAGCTTTCGTGTGCATGCACACTTTGTCAGATATACTGAAACAGAATCCACCAGACCCTTATGTTCTAACCCAGTCTCTCTCAGACTGACGCCCTCCAGTGCTGGACTACAACTCCCATCAGCTCAAGGCAACACGTTAAGGATGCACAATATTAAGGGAAATGACAAAAATGTGCATTTTAGGGCAAAATTGTGTACTCCAAAATGTATATGTTAGAAAAAATGCACTCTAAAACGCTGGTGAATTTTCATGAGGACTTAAAGAAAAAGCAAGCTTATGTGGAAATGTGAAGAACTAAATTCATGATTGCAAAAAATAAGAAAGGGAGACTGATGATTTGCTTATCCTGAACTTGGACTGATATAAATTCCACTATGCCCAAGACCCGAAGTATAACCCTTACTGCTGTCCAACCCGCCCCGCAAAAAGCCTCAACATTCCAGCAGGACCCCAGCACCTCAGGAAAATCACAGGGGGGAGACACCCATCCTCACCCCCTTACTGCCAAACACAAGAGACGGGAGCACAAACCCCATCTGAACTGCTCTCACCTGCGTCGACTCGGTAACCGAAGACAGCTGCATGTATTCTGAGTTTCCCCAGCCGAATATATCGCCGTCCTCCGACACAGCAAGGCAACAATCACCGTAAGTAGAAACCTGAGCGATGCGCACACCCGCGATGTCCCCGCCCAGCTTTGTAGGGGTGCTGACAATGTCGTAGTGACCGAGGCCTGGTGTGGAAACAGAGGAAATCCCTTGTATATGTTATACAATTTCCATCATCCCTGACCGCTGGTCCTGCTAGCTAGGGATAATGGGAGTTGTAGTCTAACAGCAGCTGGAGACCCAAGTTTGGGAAACCCTGCTCTACAGAAAGGAGATACCCGACTCTTAAACTTATGGACAATGCCTAGCAAAGTCTCAAATAGAGGGAGGGAGTGGAGGAGTAGGTCGGCAGGCGAGGGAGAGCTTCTGTGTCCCTGGCCTTTGCCAGAAGGCAAAGAGCGGGGAAGAAAGCGATTGGATGCAAATGTGCCTGACTCGCGGAATCCATTCTACGACTACACAGTCTGGGATTAAGTGCTGTGGTTTTCCATCTCCCTACCCTGCACAGACCACTGACGGTTGCTTGGTTGTGGGGGGTTTGTCTCAGTGGACAGCTTAATAAACTGTCATGGGCAGGATGGTTCAACTCAAAGCTTGTACAGAACTCTCGTTTTAATTCCTGTTGCCTTGCCTTATAACCAGTCAAATCATACAAGGGAAAATCAGCAGACCAGGCTGTGCTCTGGAAACGACAGAAGTTAAGGCCAGGTTTGTGTTACCCTGCCCTGGTCAGAACAGTCTCCTTCTCCATTACCCAAAGAAATAAATCCAGGACTGGGCCAGGGACAGTTTGAGGATCTCTGCATACAAAACTCCAAGAACATTCTCAGTTGCTCCAGGTGTTCCCCACCACCCCTGATTCTTAATGGGTATAGTTCAGAGAAGCCCCTGGACTCCAGCTCCCATCATCCCTGTCCATTGACCATGCTGGCTGGAGCTGATGGGAGTTATAGTCCAGCAACATCTAGGGAGCTGCAGGTTCCGCATCCCTAAGGCAGTCATTTCCATGCACTTATTTTAATAATAATTTATTATTTGTACCCCGCCCATCTGGCTGAGTCGCCCCAGCCACTCTGGGCGGCTTCCAATCAAATATTAAAACAATACAGCATTAAATATTAAAAACTTTCCTAAACAGGGCTGCCTTCAGATGTCTTTTAAAAATAGGATAGCTACTTATTTCCTTGACATCTGTATAGTATATGTTGGAAGGCACCCAGAGTGCCTGGGGCAACTGTTAGATGGGTGGGGTATAAATGATAAGAATTATTATTATTATTATTATTATTATTTATACCCCGCCCATCTGGCTGGGGTCCCCCAGCCACTCTGTGTGGCTTCCAACAAAATATTAAAATACAGAAATCCATCAAACATTAAAAGCTTCCCTAAACAGGGCTGCCTTAAGATGCCTTCTAAAGGTCTGGTAATTCTTATTCTCTTTGACCTCTGGTGGGAGGGCGTTCCACAGGGCGGGTGCCACTACCGAGAAGGCCCTCTGTCTGGTTCCCTATAACCTCACTTCTCGCAGGGTGGGAACCGCCAGAAGGCCCTCAGCGCTGGATCTCTGTGTCTGGGCTGAATGATGGGGGTGAAGACGCTCCTTCAGGTATACAGGACCAAGGCCGTTTAGGGCTTTAAAGGTCAACAACAACACTTTGAATTGTGCTCGGAAACATACTGGGAGCCAATGTAGATCTCTCAGGACCCTCCATTTTGTACATTGTCCGTCCATTTTCCATGAACAAGCATCCTTCTGCCTCACCGTGCTGCTTTCACGAGAGGTAGAAAGTGTTGGGGAGCCTTGGGGAGCAGAACAAACTCTCTAGACTAGGTTCATGCCCCATCTTCCCAGCAGGACCCTTCGGACAGCCTACCTGTTTGGCCGTCCGCTCCCCACCCACAGGCATAGACATCTCCTTTCTCCGTCCTGAAGAGGCTGTGGTCCTGCCCACAAGCAACCTATAGGCACACACAAAACAGCAGGGGAAGAGTTGGACAAAAAAAAATGTTTAGAATTAAAACACTGCAAGCGGAATCATGCAACAAAATGTTGCAGCGCCAAGGGCTGCTGTTCAGTGTTCCAGGGAGAGTGTGTTCCGTTCCTCCTCTCAATGGTCAGGTCCCTTCTGCACTATGCATTTAGAGCAGTCTTATGCTCCTTTCAAAGGCTTATTTCGTAGAATTCTGGGAAGTGCAGTTTGTTACGGCTGTTTGTTGAGAGGCTGCTTGTTTCCTCTCATAGAACTACAATTCCCAGAGTTCTCTGGGAAGAGGGATTCACTGTTAAACTACTCTTCCATCAGTGCCCTGAGCTAGATAGACCAATGGTTTGACTTGGACTAACTTGCACACAAAAGTAGTCATCCCCTCCCACCTCATCTTATGCGTGTTCTACTCACACGTGACCACATATGTGCAGCGCCAGGAAATAATAATTCAGTTCATACCCGGAAGTGACAGGAGAGAGCTGGAGAGTCCTTGTGGCTCACGAGGAGACCTTCCCCAGAGCCCAAAGACGATGTCAGTGAGGGTGGAGGAAGCCTCGAAAAGACCAAAGGAGCAATGGGTCTTTGTTTACACTGCTCAGCAGCCCTGCCTAACAGCTGCCATGCCTCTTTCCCACGCATCCTTGCCCCAGAGCTTCAATTCTAGTGCAGGATTTTGGGTCTGGATTGCAGAGAGAGTGGCAGGGGAGGCATTTAAGGGTATTTAGAGGGTGGCTAACTGACACTTAGACAATTTCACTTATGCGCGAGGGGCCCAGAATGTAACCCCCGTGTAACTAGGGAGTGTAGATGCAAAGCAGCAGATAATGATGGCGATAAGAATAGTATACAAATTCAAACAGGCTACTTACTTGGACAACTCTATCTTCAAGTTGCGGCAGGCGGTTAATAAGCTGGCTCTCACTGTATGTGGCCAGGAAGAGATCATAACAAAAGAAAGTGAAGTAAGCCAGCAAGAAGTTGCACAGTTGGATCATTTTTAAACCACATTAGGGTTTATGCCATACTAATTTTCAACCGTGTTTTGTAGAGAATCACATTTAAATTCACCACCTTTCTGGCAAACACACAGAGTTATTTTCAATTTAACAATGACTTGGAATTGGGGCTGTCATGAAATTAAATAAATCTTACTTGAGGATTTACTCAATTAATTGATTAGATGGGGGGACCTATCTATCTCAAGTTTTGGGATGTCTCCCATACAGTTCTTCTAAGTGGCTCTTACTATCTGCATCCTATAAGGCAGGATGAAGATTTTAGCATAAGAACATCAAGCAAGGACAGGGATGCTCGACCTAATTTCAGGCAGAATTCATATAACCAACATGTTGGGTAGAAAAATATGATTTTGGCTGCAGGGCATCCTCAAGTTATTCGGGCACCCCATTCTCTCCATCTTGCTCAGTGGAGCTGATGGGAAATGGAGTCCAGCGACATCTCCTTAGCAACTCCTGGGTTAGGGAGTTTGTTAGGCCTCGTCTGAACTATACATTTAAAGTACTATGGTTCCACTTTAACAAGTCATGACTTTCCCCAAAGCATCCTGGGAGCTGTAGTTCATTAGGAGTTCTGAGAGTTGTTAGGAGACTGCTTATTTTCCTCACAGAACTACAATTCCCAGAGTTCCCTGGGAAGAGGGATTCATTGTCAATCACTCTGGGCCTTAGGGGCAGAGCTCACGCTCTGTACACAGAAGGGTTCGATCCCTGGGAAAAAAAAACCTCAGGAAGCAGGGTATGAGAACACTCTCTTACCTCTAACACCTTATTATCTAACAAGGTAATAACAATGTGTATGCATGGAAAAAGTTGGAAAATTCTTTAAAGATAAAATTAAAAAGAGAGAGAGAACAATCTCTTCCTCCCCACCCCCAAGACCCTAGAGGACTGCTACCAGTCAGAACAGGCAATACTGGTCCCAATGGAGAAATCATCTGATAGAACGGAGCTTCCCAAATCACCCTAAAACTCATTCAGATTGTGACAGACCTGTCTTAGGGGATACATTTGGAGAAGCAGACACGCTTGGGACAGAGCAGATCATCTCACCTGTAAATTTCACCTTCAACCACTTTCCGGCCACACTGCCCATAGGAATTGTTGCCCATGCTGAAGACTGAAACAAAGTTATGAGATGCCATCAGACGGATAATCAAGTACCACCCCTCAAGGCTGAGTTCGGACACAATGCTAAGCAATGGCGTGGCAGTACAGAATGAGTCTAGCCTTCACACTGGGCTCACATGCTCCTACCTCCCTTCATCAAGTGTGGCCACAAGACAGAGATCAGAAGCTTCCAATTCTGTTTTAGGCTGGTCACCTGAGCCACTAACTGTGGTTAAACTGTGGTCATTTCTAGAATCATTTCTAGAATTGAGGATAGTTTTGCAGTGGGAGTAGGTAGGGCAAGTTTTTGAAGCCCCCCCCCCCACATCAAAAACCTGGGGGAGATCACTACAAACAGCATCCCTCCTTAGAACCTCATTGGAGTTCCACCATACCTCCTTCAGAGTCCGTCAGCACTAAGGAATGCGCTCTCCCACAGGAAACCTGCACAACTCGGGTCTGCTGCGGCTTGTCCAGGGGCAGTGCAACAGGACTCGGCTCCAAGACATATTCGTAACCTTTAGCTTTTATAAAATATACAACGAAAGAAAGGACAGGAATTATTGCATACAAACATGACTGCTTGTCCCAGAGGTAGCCATGCAACTCTGTTGTGGCAAAACCAAGAACAGGTGTTGTGGAACCTTAAAAATTGTGGGATAAGGTTTGGGAGGCTAATGGTTGGGTGATGCCCATCAGGACTGGAAGGGCAGGATGCAGGGAGCCCAACAGATAAGTTGGATATTTTATCCTCAAATAAAAATGACAGGACCAAAGGTACAAGGGCATACAAAGCTTCAAACCAGCCAAGTATTCACAGACTTACAGCGATCTCTCCTGCTCTGATGAAACCCAATCTGGGAGTCCTTGTTGAGGCCCGTGCCCCAGACTTTGGTGACATCGGTCGTTCTGGAGGATAGGAGGGTGAATCCATAGCCACAGGCAGCAGAGGAAATCTTTCAAAATGAGATACAAGTACAGGTGAAACTCAGAAAATTAGAA
Organism: Zootoca vivipara; assembly: GCF_965207765.1. NCBI lineage: Eukaryota > Metazoa > Chordata > Lepidosauria > Squamata > Lacertidae > Zootoca > Zootoca vivipara. The sequence continues at coordinate 35,045,207 of NC_142597.1, read as the reverse complement.
TACAGGTGAAACTCAGAAAATTAGAACGGGCGCTTCGAGAACCGAAGACTTCGACTTACGAAGACGACCGCGGAACGGATTGTCTTCGTAAGTCGAGGTACCACTGTATCTCATATATTAGTTTCACCTTTTAAGTTGTGTTGCTGAAATAAATGCACTTTTCGACGATATTCTAATTTTCCGAGTTTCACCTGTAGATGTTGATATTGATAAAAGAAACAAAGTACTCAGCAACATCGCTATAAACGAAGACAGGGCACAAGCCAAAGTGATCTCTTGCTCCTGGCAAAGACCAAACTGATCATAAGAACATACAAATTGGCCTGCTGGATCAGGCCGGTGGCCCAGCTAGTCAACATCCTGTTCTTACAGTGGCCAACCAGATGGGAAGCCCAAAAGCAGGACCTGAGCACAAGAGCACTCTCCCAACCTGGAATTCTCAGCAACTGTTATTCAGAGAAAGAAAGAGAACTTCCTTTTGTCTGTCCTGAATCTTCCAACACTCACTGCTGGTTTACCATTGTAGCCACCACTCTAAGCAATCTTGGCTCTGCCCGATGCATAGCAGCAGTTGGTATAAGGAGGAAAGATGCTTTTATCAGCCCATCGATGCTTCTTGAGCATCCCAAATTAAAAAGGAGGCGCCGCTTCCTCATTTCCCCTCCCCCCACTCACCTTGTCATCCACCTCCAGGCGATAAGGAGTGGGCTGGATCCTCCGTCTCCTGAACCCACGGTCAGGCACGACAAAGGTGGGGATTCCCAACGCCCCCGAGAAGCAGAAACCACAAACAAACACCCGGTCTTTTCTTTTGGCTTGTTTCCCCACGTACTGGAAAATGGGGGCAGCGTCGTCAGCTTCTTTGATGTCCCTGATGCTCTTCTTCCCGGCTGCTTTTGCCAAGCCTCTGGAGAGCCCCTCAGAAGGAAGCCTCAGGGGGAGGTCAAGAAAGGCCCTGCAGGGGCCGCGTGGCGAGCCTTGCTGGGGATTTTGAGATGGGAGACCGGGAGGGAGCTGCGTCCTTGTTAGAGGCCCTTGAAAAAGACCCCTCGTGCAGAACAAGGCCAGGCCCCAGGGAGACCCCAATCCATTTCCGCGGAGGCCCAGAGACCAAGGGGGCGTCCAAGGGGGGCCCAGGGCGTCACTTGAGGGCCTCAGAAGCAGCCCCGGAGAAGTTCTCCGGGAAAAGCTCCATATTCCCCGATGGAGCCCCACGAGCGCCCCCCTGGACCTCCTCTGGAGTTCTGGGGAAAGCAGCGCAGCCCCACGAGCGCCCCGAATCTTGCACACTTGCAGCAGCCCCCCATGAGGCCCCATCGCTTCCTCCGCGGCCGCGTCTACGGCATCTGGTCCAGGGACAGGAACACCTGCAGCATGGGCAGCGCCATCTTGCTCACCTTTCGCCTTTCACCCGGGCTCTCGCTCTGCGCATGCGCGGCGCCTCTCCGTCGAAGCGCGGCCACGACACGGCAGGCAATGAAGCAGGTCCGCGCAAGCGCCGAGGTAGCGCCCGTAAAACGCGATAACGACAGAACGCTCTGCGCAGCCGCAGAAGCTTCATCCCAATAGTAGCCATGATAGGAGAGGCAGTTCGGTTTCTCCCCCCCCCCCCTCTCACCTAGTCAGCCTTCGTTAGAGGGCGCTGCACGCCTTTCAGCTTTCATTTCGCTCTGCGCGTGCACAACGACCACTTCCTAAGGGCCACCATGACACGATAGAGGCTGTCCTTACGTGGCCTAATCTCCCCTATCTGGGTTGGCGGCGGCCATGACACTAGAGGCACATACTTGCCTGATGTTTCTTAATGGTTACCCATTCAATTTTATGGCAGTAAGCAGTGCTTTCCCCGCCCCCCAAAAATGTTCAAGGGTACTCTCATTTTCATATTGAAATAATGCCCTTCAATGAGGCCAAACTTAGATTCACAAAATGTTTAGGGGTATGCATACCCCTGCGTTCCCCCAGAAAATAGGCACTGGGAGTAAGCCCAATGGAGCTGAGTGAACTAGTATAGAATTGCATTCCTAAAACAAACAAAAAAAACCACATTCAAAACAGATGTTCTAATTAAAACAGGCAATGCCTGTTTTATGTGAGGATAATTTATACCAACTGCGGGAGGCAGTGGAAGACAGGAGTGCCTGGCGTGCTCTGGTCCATGGGGTCACGAAGAGTCGGACATGACTAAACGAATAAACAACAACTTTATACCAATGACCACACCTCGGTCCTCCGACCACGGTAGATTTTTTTTTCCTAGCATGTTCAGTAGTTCAACCCTTTTAAAGCATGAAATGCACCAATGAGCGTTGCTTCCCTTTATTAAAGTAAAATTTTAAAAAATAATGCAATTAAATACCAAAAATAACCATTAGAAATACTTTTGAACTATTCATGGAAAAGAACTAGAAGTTCTTATTCCATTAAGGCTGCAATCTTGTGTGCACTTGTGTAAGCTCCACTGAACCCAGTGGGACTAACTACAGAGCAAATTTACATTTATATTCTAACATTTCCTCTAAGGAGCTCAAGGTGGAGTTCTCCTCCTTCCCATAACTTTTCACAGGACAACCTTGTGAGGTTGTCTGAGAGGCAATGACTGCCCCCCCCAAATCACTCACTGAGCTTCATGGCCAAGCAGGACCTAACCCTGGACTCCCAGGTCCGACTCCGGCACTCTAACCACTATACAACACTGCACGGTACTAGAATCTTGATGCTTCTGGCTCCTCTGCAAGCCTGTTTATATCCACACTTCAGACACATTCACTTCATAGTGAAGTCAGGTGCACACGTTTGAGACAGCTGTCACACGCATGGGGCAAACCCATCCCCACCCGCTCTCTGATATGTTCAACACCAAGCAGATGCAACTTGAAACACAAGGCGGAGAGGATGAGCTTGTTGCATTTTAAGCTGCACATGTGTTGGTGGGGCAGTGCCCCATTGGCCCTGATGGACCAGTCTCCACTACTTCTGAGTAAACACGACTGTCCCTATTTTCCAGGGACAGTCCCAGATTCACAGAAGCCATGCCAGTTTGTGATTTGACCCCAAAACATCCCACTTTTCCTTAGGTTGTCCCTATTTTCATATGTTAGAAATGTTAGAGGGTATGGAGTTATGTGACTCCCTGTGCCAGGCAGATAAGCAACTATACAGTCATACCTCGGTTTTAGTACACTTCGGTTTGAGTACTTTCAGTTTAAGTACTCCGCGGACCCGTCTGGAACGGATTAATCCACTTTCCATTACTTTCAATGGGACAGTTCGCTTCAGGTTAAGTACGCTTCAGGTTAAGTACAGACTTCCGGAACCAATTGTGTACTTAAACCGAGGTACCACTGTATATGAGAGGGGATAGGAGAACCCTGATTCGCTTCCCAGTGCTGCAGTTCCCGGAGTGGTTTAACAATCAATTCCTCTTCCCAGGGAACTCTGAGAATTGTAGTTCTGTGAGGGGAATCGGGGGTGTCTTTTAACAGCTCTCAGCACCCTTAACAAACTATAGTTCCCAGGATGCTTTGGGATAAGCCATGGCTGTTTTTAAAGTGGTACCACAGCGTTTTAAATGGATGGTGCGGACTTGACCCCAGTTAGAAAGAAAAGCCAGGCAGTCAGTTCCGTGTTTTGTGTCCTGAAGAACTTCCTGGGCAGGAGGATTGCTAAGAACACCCCTGCAACATTTGTTGCACATCCCACTTCTTGTACATAATTTGCAATCCTCCCTCTGACAGTAGAGAATTGTGAATTCCTTCCTTCCTCTCTCTCCGGGCTTAGGCAAGAGGTTTTGCAAAAAACGGAGACTGCAAAACAGAAAGTTATATACCAAGAATTTCCTTTCTGTTGCAAGAGTTTCCTATCCAGAACTGCCTGTGCAAGATGACGGGGAAACTCAGGCTTCACATGCACTTATTTATTTATCAAACATTTGTGTACTTAAACATACAGTATACATATATAGATATACTTGGGCATAGACCAAGGTCATATTAACCAAAAACACAATTTACAAAAGAGCCTGTGCTATATGTCAGATAATGGGTGACAAACAATAATACCATTCTTCCTTCTCCTGTTATCACAAAAATGATTGATGGAATACTTCTAGCTAGCAAAAGCTAATGGCCAGCATTTTTTTATTTCTTAGGAGCATCAGTTACCCCACTGACCAGGCAACACTTAAGGCGTCCACAGGCTTTCATAGCTCAATGGCTCTGTGTAGGCATTTAAACTTGCTGGAGCCAAACAAGTCACTAGTCCATAAGATTTAATATTGGGAGGGAAGAAGGAAAAGCACACCCTGAAGAATGAACAGAGTCCACCAGCATCAAACCTTGCACTGTCGACACTTTTACAACAAACACGGGCATACGCATTGCTAAAAATTCAGGCGCAGAGTTCTGGAAAGCAGAACTTCACAGGAGTCCAGTCTGGCCAGCGAGTCCCTCGGAGATGCTGCCATGGGCAGAAACAAGCTTCCTCCTCACTTGATTTTGCTTTTTGTGGTCTCCGAGCAGCGGGCCACAATCAAGTCTTTACTGGGTCTTGGAGGGATGGCAGGTTGAGCCTTGGACTGGTTATTCTCTGTCTCGTCTTTCTCTGCTACAAAATGAAAGAAGCACACAATAAATTTCTTTGTTTTCATCTCAAGCGGTGCTTGGAATGAACTGGTTCGATTTAACAAAGCTCATGGGATCGGTTCGAAAATATCTGAACTGTAACTGAAAGCAGTTCTTACCATTTCGGGGTGAAATGAATGTGAATTATGTTTGTTTTGGGGTGAACTCAAAACTCTTCCTTGTTCGTCTTCATTTACTTTTTTAAAAAAACTATTTGGATCAGGGATGGGGAACCTGCAGCTCTCCAGGTGTCTCTGAACTACAGCTCCCAGCAGCCCTAGCAACCGTGGCCAACGGTCAGGGATGTTGTGAGTTACTGTAGCTCAGCAACACCGGGAGGGCCCAAAATTCTTCATGCCTGCTTTAGAATTCTTGGGCCTTTAAGCTTTAAAGAGCATAATTGTTGTGTGTTTTAATGTTTTCTTGGTCTTGTTAAACATATTTTATTCAGCCTAGCAGTTTGCAATGCCCCGAAGGCTTGGTTTTTGTATTTGTTTGTTTGTTTTGCCAAGGCTCATTTGGATAAAAACTTGAACTGTGAACTGAACTAGTTTGCTTTGTGAAGATCAAGTGTAAACTGGAAAGTAGTTGCTTCGGCACATTCTGAGATGGAGAGGGAGAGGGGGACACAGCTGGAACTCAATGGTCCACCCTTTCCAGAACTTACTCCCTCGGATGGGTCATTGCAATAATTTTGAGTCGGTACCCAAATTTGCCCATCTTCCTCTCCCCTCCTCATCCCCTTTTCCTTTTGTATTGTCCCCATTAGGTTGAAAGGTTGCGGAGAGAGGCCTTGTGCTGTTGTTTTCAATATGGCACCTTTTTATTTTTAAAAAAACCCACAAATAAATAAATAATCCACCTGCAAATTTCTGTCTCAGAGGTTGAGGTGGCTGAGAACGGCCCTACTTTGCAACATACGAGCATGAGAAGAACCTTCCGGATCAGGCCCAAGGCCCATCTGCTTCAGCAACCTGTTCTCACAGCGGCCACAGCAACTCGCTACCTCCTCGCCATGGGGCGCCTTTGGAAAAGCTGCTTTCAAACGAAGCCAAACGAGGTACAGTATTGGGGAGGCCCCACCTTGGACTTACTGATAGTGCTGCCTTTGTAGAGGAGGTTGTTCCTCATCTTCCTCCGGCTCACCAAGTATTTCACGCTGTTCCGCCGATACGTCTCCTGGCTGATCTGCTTGCGACCTTGATTGTGGATGCTCTTGATATTTCGGATGGTGGATCTGCCAAGTCAGAAGGAGAAAGAGCATGGCTTCCCTCACGTCATATGGGAAATCACAGTGACATTCTGCAAATTCCATTACCAAAGTAATTGTTTTGGCCTCATTTACACCTTACACACACACACACAGAGGGACAGGTGTATGAAGCTCAAGCTAGAGAATATATAGGTTTGCTACAATGAACTAAATTTCCCCAATGTATTGTCTTTTTCCGAAAGGATCATCAAAGGTCTAGCTATCTAGAAGAACTGATAATGTTTCCCGTATACAATGCTTCAGAGTTGTATAGGCATAATGCCTTCAGAGTTATGCTTTCCAACATGTAGGAAGTCAGATACAGACATGTTGTTTGTTTGTTTGTTTGTTTGTTTGGCTAGAGAATGTAATCTGCTGTGACGCATCCTTTTATAGGATACCCAAGGGGAAGATTTATGAGAAGTTCTTTGTCTGGTTTAACCACCTATGGTACTCTTATCAAGAAATCATCTGTTCACTCTAAGAAGATGTTTGACCCACATGTAACATATGGGACAGCGCTGCAGCTGCAAGGAAGCGCCAGGCAGAATGAGCTAGTAGAATCACATCTGAGAAATTTAAGAGTGTGTTCAGTTTCTCTTTAGTTTAAATTAGGTTTCATTCGACTGTGTCAAAAGCTTTATGATTATTTTAACTTCTTCTTTAATGTTTTTTTTCAACCTAACTGTTCATATCAGTGCTTTTCTTCTAGAAAAAAAAGGAGCTGGTATTGCGTACCTTTGAGTATAATAATAATAATAATAATAATAATAATAATAATAATAATAATAATAAACACTGGTTCATGTATAGGAAATTGCCAAAGTATATTTTTAAGGTGTCAAAACCAGTGGATCATTTAATAAATTTGCTTATGGTGGTGCAATCAGCCTCTGTATGTGGAATAGGAAGTGTTTGCAATTGTCTGATTTGACTCGTGGAAAAAGGTCTTGCACCAGTCCTTTTAATTATTGTTCCCATGCCAAAAAATGCCAAAAACATCTTCCACCAACACACAAATACGCTACCTTCGAGGTGGGGCTCCTTTGTTCCTCAGCTGATTATTCTCTAGGTTATTCAGCTCCCCAGATTTCTGCAGATACATTGACGGGTAATAGCCTGTAGTTTCGTCCTTCCTGAGATTTCGGAAACAACATCAATTTACCCACAAGATAAAAAGAGGAAGGAGCGCTGGGGCTGGCAAGCGGACAGAGAGCCTTAATCCCAGGGGGATGAAGGAGGATGTAACCCCAATCTCCCACACCATGAGCAATGCTGCCCCCACTTTTGATAAACGCACTTTTTTTGACATCCACAGATTCAGCACAATATTTGAAGGGGGGTTTCCTGGTTGTGTGGAGAGCCTATGTGGGTAAAACAGCACACAAAGACATGTGTGCGCACACCCAGGCTCCCCTTTCAAATATCACACTAGACATGGGAGCAAGAGGTGTGATCCTGTTTCGCCCTCCACCCAGTAAATGTACACTTTGAATGATGGCCAATAAGGGACACAGTAAGCTGCCTTAGACAGAGTCCTTCTTCCTTCACCCCGGTGCCCTCCAAGTCCTTTAGACCACAACTCCCATCAGCCCTCACCAGTGCAGCCTTGATTCCATCACCCCCACCATGGGGCTGATGGGAGCTGTAGTCCCCAAACATCTGGAGGGCCCCAGGTTAGCCGAAGGGATTTTTGAAAGGCCCAAACAAGTCTTTAGGACAGAACAGTCCATGCCCATCAGCCACAGTAGACAGAAATGGAGCCTCTACATTCAAAGGCAGGATACCTCCAATTGCCACACACTAGGTGATGTTTATTTCCACCAGCCCCTCTTGGGTTCCTCACCTGACAACCCACCATCCATCAAGCAGTTTATGGATAACTTCTATGGTTTCCCCTTCCTTCAGAGTGATCTCGTCTTCCTGGGCAGCCGTGTAGCCTTTCCGGACAATGTGGAGTTCCCCTTAAAACAAAAGAGCAGAGGGCCATCAAGAAGGACTCAGGAGTTTGCACGGCAACAAAAAGACCCAATAATCATCTCATTGATATTCAACCTTCAGTTTGCACAGTTAAAGCACACGCGACGTGCTTTCCGGTCTGAACTGCAATCCCCTTCGTGCTACCCATGTGTGGTGGGGGTCGCTATTGTTCCCATTTTACAGATAGGAAAACAGAGGCTGAAAGATAGCTATCTTTCAAATGCTGCCACTTAACCTCAGGGTTAAGTGGGACCTGGGCATCCGCAGATCCAACAGAGAGGGTTTGTTTTACCTGCATAGTTGGGATCCTGTTCTTCAGACTCATCTGGACCATCCATAGGTTCGAGGTAGGCAGCGGGGACCCAACCCCGCTTGTTCTTCTGCTGACAGAACCACCAACCTGGAGCGAGACAAATAGATAAATAAATCGGTGTCCTCCTGGACCAAGTTATCTGTCACCAAGGTTTACACATCAGAAGCGCAGCTGGTTATGCTTAATGCCTGCACAGGTCATCAACGTCTTTAGACCCATGGGCACATTCGGATTTATTTTTTTTGAGGAAGCAGTGTGGGTACCACCCCTCCAGGTCTTCAAAAGAGCCTGCTGGATCAGACCAATGGCCCATTTGGTCCTGCATCTTCTGGAAACCTGTAAACAGGACCTGAAGACAAGAACACACTGTTCTCTCCTGCAGTTTCCAGCAACTGGTATTCAGAAGCATTGCCATTGATGGGCATTGCTGCCTCCTATGGGATAATATTCCACACATTAACTGTGTGCCAAGAAGGACTTTGTTTTATCTGTCCTCGGCGTGCCAACAGACCGCTTCTCTCGTCTGCTCATCTGCCCCATCAAAGACAGAGAGAAAGAAAGTGGACACACTTAGTTCTCCAAAGGACCTGGGCAAAAGTCAGAGGCAGTAGAAATAATATGAGCCTTGGAAAGCACATACTGTACAGAGACAGAAGAGGAAGTGGGGAAAGGCCACCGCTCTTCAAACTTCCTCTTTCAACTCTATGCACGTTTCGAGAAAGGAAAGGGTAACCGCTGCCCTCATCTCATGACCCAGGAGGCAGTGAGGGAATCAGAGGCTCTCCATAAAGGCACCAGAAGAAGACCCCAAGGGACGCCATGGCCCCAGAGATGCCACATTGCCAGCCTACGCTACCTACTGCTGCGGCCAAAGTACAGACCCTCTAAGTGTCCCTATTATCCTGGATTTACAGAAGTCATCCCAGTTTCTGTTTTGATCCTGGAATGTCTCGCTTTTCCTTAGGACATCCTCATTCTCATCACAGAAATGTTGCAGGGTATGGAGTTGTGCAACTCTCGAGCCATCTGAAGGCAGCTCTGTATAGGAAAGCTCTTTTTAAAAAATGTTTAATGTTTTATTATGCGTTTATATGTGTTGGAAGATGCCCAAAGTGGCTGGGGCAACACAGTTAGACAGGCAGGGGTATAAATAGTAGAATTATGGCTATGGAATAGGACAGGGGTAGGCAACCTAAGTAAGGCCCAGGGGCTGGATGCGGCCCAATCGCCTTCTCAATCCGGCCCAAGGACAGTGTGGGAATCGGCGTGTTTTTACATGAGTAGAATGTGTCCTTTTATTCAAAATGCATCTCTGGGTTATTTGTGGGGCATAGGAATTCGTTCATTATTATTTTTTTCAAAATATAGTCTGGCCCCCCACATGGTCTGAAGGACGGTGGACAGCCCCACGGCTGAAAAAGGTTGTTGACCCCTGGAATAGGATGTTCCCTACTTTCTCTGCCACCGCTGCAAAACCAGCCCCTCTCCAAGAGAGAAACACCAGCTCTCTCCCCTTACCGCTTTCGCTTTTCTCCACGACGTCCACCATGTCCCCCATTTTGACCCCCATCTCAGTGCTGGAGTTCTTCTCATAGTCGCCAATTGCCCGATACGTCTGTAAGATGATGGGTCCCGTGATATCTATTGGAGGAGAAGCGGCTGTGATTAGGGGAACTCTCAAGGGCCCCGTTTGAGCCAGGATTGGCCAGAGCCGAGCCCCTCAGACCTGTCTGGAGTGCGAGGGACCAGCGCCACGTGCAAACTTAATACAGTACGTTTTGTGGCATGCAGAGGATCTCCCTCCCCACTAAATAACAGTGAGCTAATTCTCTCCGCGCACAAGGTTCTGGGATAGAAAAGGCACAGAGTTTGGGGCGGAAGGTGAAATCTGAAAAATAGATTTCAGAACTGCTTTCATACAGTGCCCAGTAGCGCTTTTAGTTAAGAGAGAGCGCTGCCAATGGCTTCAAGTTACAAGAAAGGAGATTCCAACTAAAGAGAGCAGGAAGAACTTTCTGGCTGCAAGAGATGTTTGGCAGAGGAAAGGTGGTGGACTCTCCTTCCATGGAGGTTTTTAAATAGAGGTTGAGTGGTCATCTGTCTGGGGTGCTTTAGTTGAGATTCCTGCATTGCAGGGGGGTTGGACTTGTTGACCCCTGGGGGCCCCTTCCAACTCTAGGATCCTATGAAAGCGCATGGCTACTCCCAGAGAATCCCGAGCATTGCAGTTTGTGCTTCACAGAGCTATGATTCCTAACGCCCTTAACAAACTACCCAGCCAGATGTTTCTGGAGAAGCGGCACGCAGGACATGAGGGCATCCACAGCTCTCCTTAGAACAGGCACCCCCAAACTTCGGCCCCCCAAATGTTTTGGACTACAATTCCCATCATCCCTGACCACTGGTCCTGTTAGCTAGGGATCATGGGAGTTGTAGGCCAAAACATCTGGAGGGCCGCAGTTTGGGGATGCCTGCCTTAGACCTTAGTGCTGCTGAGGGCAAGGCAGACTGTGATCCTGGCCGTAACATACGGCCACCGTAGGGAAAGAGGTAGGCAAGACGAGTGGGAAGGATTTCACCCCTTCTGCTTTTTAATTACCTGCTGCAATCTTCTTGGAGTCCTTTGGTATAAAAAAGGTTTCTGGTTTCTTGACGCTAAGGGGGAAAGAATCAAAGGCAAACACTGTTGGAAGTGTCAAGTCTTCCATCCCAGCCACAGACTCAAACTGGCGGCCTCAAGCAAGTCATGAACTCACAGCATGTTGGATAACCACACTGGCCTGCATTGCAGGGCTGTTGCAAGCATTACGAAGGTAACGTACTTTGGGCATTTGAAACATGGAATATAAGCAGGAGTGTACAAGGAGTGTATAAGGAGTGTGGTGGAGTCTCCTTTGGAGGTCTTTAAGCAGAGGCTTGACAGGCATATGTCAAGAATGCTTTGATGGTGTTTCCTGCTTGGCAGAGGGTTGGACTGGATGGCCCTTGTGGTCTCTTCCAACTCTATGATTCTATGATTCTCAGCATGCCCAGCACTGACTCTTTTTTATGGAGTGGGCCACAACCATCCACTCTTGTCTTGCCACACAGTGTCAAGTTAGATGTCTCTAACAGACAGAGGGCCTTCTCGGTAGTGGCACCCGCCCTGTGGAACGCCCTCCCAGCAGATGTCAAGGCAATAAACAACTATTTTACTTTTAGAAGACAACTGAAGGCAGCCCTGTTTAGGGAAGTTTTTAATGTTTGATGCTGTACTGTTTTTAATATTCGGTTGGAAGCCGCCCAGAGTGGCTGGGGAAACCCAGCCAGATGGGCAGGGTATAAATAATAAATTATTATTATTATTATTATTATGGAGGCTGGACCACCAGTCTCAGCCTGCCTCCAGTCAGCTTGCTTGCCTTATATCTCACAAGCAGTCCAAGGAGTGGCCCTGACTGTCCGCTTCCTCCTCCTTAGTTTTGGGGTCGCCCTTGTAGAACTCAGGAGAGAGGAGGCAGATGGGGACAAAACTAGAAGGAGTTAGCTCTGGCGCCCCCTACTGGTCGGCTCCCCGTGTTCTGCCCTACCAGGCCCAAGTGGTGTTTCACTTACATGTGTCGTCGGACTACAACTGCCATCATCCCTCATCACCGCTCCTGCTAGTTACAGGTGGTGGCAGTTGTAGTCCAACGATAGCTGGGGACCAAAGTTTGAGAGACACATCTGGGGAGCAGCTGCCACTGGGAAGGGGCTATACTGAGATACTGTAAATGGCACTTTTCAGAGCCATTTACCAGGAGCGGCAATGAGAAGGGGTGGCAATGAGCCCCAGGGGAGGGTGACACTGGACTTCTTACAGCTGCCCAAAGTACCAGGCGCTGACACTGGGTTCAAGATGGACACGGTTCCCTCCCTCCCTATGGACCCTTCCCGCCAGTCTTAGCCCAATAGATGCCTCCCAGCGTCCTGGCAATACTCACTGGCTTGCTAGAGGTGGGTTCAGGTCATCCTGTCTGACTTTGAAGAAGGTCAAGACGTGCCCACACCGGGAGATCTTGCGGGGCAGGTTGATGAGGGCCATGGTGTACTCGGAGAGTGTGTCTTGCCGATTTTCGGTGATTCGCTGGCTGTCAAACCACCTTGGCGCTAGATAGATGGGTAGGAAGGGAAACAGGAGTCTGCATTTCATCATGCCAGAGGACTACCCCATCCCGTCCGGTCAATGCCCATTCCAGTCAATTCAGTTTGCATTTCAGGTGACACTACCTAATTCTGAAACAATAGGCAAAGCTACCTTTCTAAAACAAGGGACCCAGGTGGCGCTGTGGTTAAACCACTGAGCCTAGGGCTTGCTGATCAGAAGGTCGGCGGTTCGAATCCCTGTGATGGGGTGAGCTCCCGTTGCTCGGTCCCAGCTCCTGCCAACCTAGCAGTTCGAAAGCACATCAAAATGCAAGTAGATAAATAGGAACCGCTACAGCGGGAAGGTAAACGGCGTTTCCCTGTGCTGCTCTGGTTTGCCAGAAGCGGCTTTGTCATGCTGGCCACATGACTTGGAAGCTATACGCCGGCTCCCTCGGCCAATAACGCGAGATGAGCGCGCAACCCCAGAGTCGGTCACTACTGGACCTAATGGTCATGGAATATACAAATATTCCAGTGCAATTCTCCAGCCCAGTAAGATGCACAAACATGCATAAGATTGGTGAGAATAACATACAAAAATGTGTTACTTCAGGGAGAAATTCTTGTCAAAAAGAAGTATATTCTGGGCAAAATTGCATAGAAAAAATGTGTATTTGGGGAGAAATTCACATTCAAATGCCAACTTCAAAAAAAAAAATCATACACAGATGTGGTTGGGAAAATGAGATATTGACAGAAACTGAAACAGACAGTGTATGTTTGTGTCTCAGTTGGTGACTTGGTTCAAGACTTGGTTGTTTCTCATCATTATGCAAACAGAATCCAAAAGGGAACAGGAACCTTTTTTAAAAAAACCACATGTGGCTGCTTGGTCAATCAACTGCAATGGAACAGTTATTTCAGTTCCCCAAAACCCACAATACTGCATTTGCAAGACAACTGATTTGGACAAACCAAAGATCTAAATGTGTTCCTGGTTACTACAAAGTACGTAAGCGTTTGAGCAATGACATTGTTATGAGTTTGTAGGTGCCAGGCACCACTAAATTCCTGAATCCAATAGGTGTTAGAATATAATCAAGCCTTGGGGAGTTAAACTGCTAATTCCTACACCCAAGCTTTCTGTGTTCAGGTGATTGCCTGGGAGATGGGCCATTAGGAGAACGACGGAATAGGCCATTAAGAAAGTAAATAGGAGAGTGGAATCTGGGTCAGACAGCAAATGGGTGGGACCATGCCCTCAATTCAGAGTTAGTTAGAAGACAAAGCCAGAGCTGAGAGTTGGCTGTGATGTGACCTAGAGGGGGGGAAAGGTTGCAGGCTGGGAAAAGCAGCAAGTTGGAGAGAAGGTCAGAGCACAGTGGTTGATTTCTGTTTGAATTCAAGCCTTTGAAAGAAAGTAGGCCCTCTTGGGATGTTGATGCTGTGAGCCCCTCCATCGTAAGCTCAGGTGGTATACATGTGTCATGAAACCATGTATCCTAAAGACACCAAAATCTCTACATTGCCTTGTTTGCCTGGAAACCAGAGCACATTTGGGTGCTGCCAGTGAAATGTTGAAGTACTGGCGCTCAGTCTTAAACCGTGTGAAATAATATACCACATTTTTCTGTGCCATACACGACAACTTTTCCTTAGAATGAATAGGCGAAAATTGCAGGTCGTTTCAGATGGATATCAGAGGGGTGACAGGCGATTGGTGCCAGCAGGAGATTGGCAGTGGTGATTGTGTGTGTGATTGGCTGCTGCGGCAAGGCCTGGTGATGATTGGCTGTCACTGTGGCAAATGGGTGTGCTATTTACAGCAGCGGCAAGGTGGTGTGTGCAATTGGCTGTGGTTTGGCGGCAAGCATGCAGACGATTATTGGCCGTGACGATGTATGCGATTTGCATTGGTGGGCAGGCTGTAGAGCGATTGGCGGCGGTGACTCCCCCCCCCCGCCCACCCTCAAAAGAAGCTCAACAACTTTGGGCAATTTCCCCCCAATTTTTGTTGTTGTTGTTGTTGCGGTCCAAAAAAATAGGGGTCGTCTTCTACATGGGGGCATGTTATACACAGAAGAATATGGTAATATGGTGAGGGGGGAGGTGTTCTTTTGAGCATGTGAAGACTGCTTTCACTCTCCACCAAAGGAAAGCCCTGAATAGCTGGGAAGAAGAATCCTACATAAACACACCTGCAAAGAATTACGAGAAACTTGAGTTTGTTAAAGGTGCTGCTGGAGATCGCGGCTCGGTGATGAACAAACTACAGTTCCCATGATTATTTGGGGGTGGGTGGGAAATGTGATTTAAACATACGGGGTGTGTGCAGCTAAAAAGTCATTTAGGCCAGCAGTTTGAAATTTCAGACACAACGATAATTTAAAATACAGCGCTGATTATAAATCAGGGCTGGCTTTATAGCTCCAGACTCAAGGCAATGCCAAAAACCCAGAACTGGCAGCAGTTGTGCCGGCTTACTTACCAGGCAAGTGAGGAATGATCCTGTTCTCAATACTAATGTCCCCAGATTCAATAGGAAACATCTCCTTTAAAGCTTTCTAGAGAAAGGAGAGAAAGCAAGAGCAGCGTTAGAATTCTAGATGAAAGAATGAACGGAAAACAAATCTCACCGGGTCCGTTTAGTCACTTCCAGTCAGTAATTTAATAAGGGACTTCCATTCCCATCAATTTGGCAATTAGCAATTGCTTCCCCTGCTTTTAAAAAGTAAATTGCAGGCAGGGGAGCAGAAGTCTGGACTGGGACCCTGATGCAGGGCGGGGAGAGAAGAGTCCCTTAATCTTTTATCCTTTTCTACTGGATTCTGATGCAGATTGTGGGGGGGGGGGTGTCCACAATTTACTTTTTAAAAAGCAAATCCCCATTCAACAATGGCTGCATTGACACCATACATTTAAAGTCCTGTGATATCACTTCAAACAGTTCCCCACCCCCCAAAGAATTTCGGGAGCTGCAGTTTGTTAAGGGTGCTGAGAGTTTTTAGGAGGCTTCCCCTCCCCCCCCCCCGCATTCTCCGTGCAGAACTACAATTCCCAGAGCCCCCTGAGGAGAGAGGTTGATTGTTAAACCACTCTGCAGCTCCCTGAGGGGAACAGAGGTCTCCTCGCAACTCTCAGCACCCTTAACAAACTACAGCTCCCAGAATTATTGGAGAGAAGCCATAACTGCTTTACATTGTGTCGCAATGCCTTAAATCTGTGGCCAAAGAGCCGGACATGATGAGGCAGTGGGACAGCCATCTGACAGGAACCAGCAACAAGAAGCAGGGACTGTCCTGCGAAGTGGTAACTGGTAGGGTGGAAGGCAGGAGGCTGGCAGAAGGTGGCGCCAGAGCAGATGACAGGCAAAGCTGCCCCCTGATTGGTTGTAAGTAAGAAGGCCGACGGACAGCGGGTGGCACTGTGGGTTAAACCACAGAGCCTAGGGCAGGCATAGGCAACCTTGGCTCTCCTGATGTTTTGGAACTACAGTGGTACCTCAGTTTATGAACACAATTGGTTCCGGAACTCTCTTCATAAACTGAAGCATTCATAAACTGAAGCGAACTTTCCCATTGAAAGTAATGGAAAGTGGATTAATCTGTTCCAGACAGTCCGCGGAGTACTTAAACTGAAAGCGTTCATACCCATGGGCGTACCCAGGATCAAAGCTTGGAGGGGCACACCAGCCACGCCCCCCAGCCACACACCCCAGCCACGCCCCCCAGCCACCCGATTGGCTAGCTGGCAATGACATGGCCAGGATCCCCTCAGGAGGCATGGTCAACGTCCACGCCCCCCAGAGGAAAGGGGGCCATTTGCAAGGCAGCACACGGAGCCACCCGCGCTTGCACTCCTGCCTCGCCCGCTCCTTTAATGGCAGCGGTGACTAAAACGAGGCAGCAGCAGCAAAGCTGCCTCCGTTGAAGGAAACCTGGACCTGGACTTGGGCTAACTTCAGCCCACACTCTTTCAAGTCACAGCGAACACAGCACAAAAAGTGCTGCCCCACAATGCTCCACGGCACTTAATTTGCATGTATTTCAGGGTCAAATGAAGTGCCGTGGAACATTGTGGGGCAGCACTTTCTGTGCTGTGCTCATTGTGACTTGAAAGAGTGTGGGCTGAAGTTAGCCCAGGTCCAGGTCCAGGTTTCCTTCAACGGAGGCAGCTTCACTGCCGCTGCTGCCGTTTTGCTTCAGCCAAGCAGGCCGAGGCGGAGCACAGCAGGCAGCATCCCTGCCTGTCCTCTCCAGCTGCCCTGCTTCTACCCCATGCTGGGTACGCCCATGAACTGAAGCGAACTTTCCCATTGAAAGTAATGGAAAGTGAATTAATCCGTTCCAGATGTGTCTGCGGCGTTCGCAAACCGAAATTTCGTAAACCGAGGTGTTCATAAACCGAGGTTCCACTGTACAACTCCCATGATCCCTAGCTAACAGGACCAGTGGTCAGGGATCATGGGAGTTGTAGTTCCAAAATATCTGGAGAGCCAAGGTTGCCTATGCCTGGCCTAGGGCTTGCCGATCAGAAGGTCGTCTGTTCAAATCCCCACGACGGGGTGAGCTCCTGTTGTTCAGTCCCAGCTCCTGCCAACCTAGCAGTTCGAAAGCACATCAAAGTACAAGTAGATAAATAGGTACCGCTCCAGCGGGAAGGTAAATGGCGTTTCCGTGTGCTGCTCTGGTTTGCCAGAAGCGGCTTAGTCATGCTGGCCACATGACCTGGAAGCTGTACGCTGGCTCCCTTGGCCAGTAAAGCGAGATGAGCACCGCAACCCCAGAGTCGTCCGCGACTGGACCTAACGGTCAGGGGTCCCTTTACCTTTACCTATGAGATGTTATATCTGAAAGCATTTTTATCGTTACTGTGATTTTCCTGCTGTCCCTTATTTTCATTAATCTAGATGTTGTCTCATGTACAGTGACTCAGATCACTCCCAACAGCAAGTGATTTGTCGCAGTGGGCCAGCCTCCACTGGTCTCATGGGGACTGAATGGAGGGACATCTGGAATTACAAAGTCTGAGTGCCCCAGGCTGACCCAGTGGCTGCCCCTCCCCTGGGTTTCCACCCCAGCCTTCCCAAAACAAGAAAACAAAAGAACAAGGCACAAGGTTGGCGGTAAAGGCAGCAACAGACTTCCCCTTTGCGGCTTGCAAAAAAAGGGGAAAGACTTGAAATGTTGAATTCTCATCATATGACTATCTCATGAAATAATATTTAAACCAGGCAGCTCAGAAATTCCAACCAGCTGCAATAAAAAGAGAACAATACAGGAGTCACCCTCTTTTGTTGGCCTCCTACTCGGCTGCCCTTCCTTCCAGCTTTAGTGAGATTTGTAAGGTTTGCCCACAATGCTTGCGCGTACGTATTCTATGATGGCTCTGGCTCCACTTACACTTGATCCCCACTGCCTTCTACCCCACAGTCCCTGGGGTACTCGGAGTACCCAAAAATGACATCCTGTCTTTCTAAGAAAGAGGAGCAACCACAGAAAGTTGTCCTAGGGCAGCGTACACACCCTAAAAAGAAAAAAAAGAGGAGGCCACAGGTTTGCGTGGCATTATATGTATGGATGCAGATTCAGGAATGATTGCTATGATTTAACTCCTAAAAGGTGAGAAAGAGGCCTATCTGAAAGAACAGCAATTATTTCTAAATCTGCAGGTGTACATATAGTATACCTGAAGGAGCGTCTCCACCCCCCATCGTTCTGCCCGGACACTGAGGTCCAGTGCCGAGGGCCTTCTGGCGGTTCCCTCGTTGCGAGAAGCCATGTTGCAGGGAACCAGGCAGAGGGCCTTCTCGGTAGTGGCGCCCGCCCTGTGGAACGCCCTCCCATCAGATGTCAAAGAGAAAAACAGCTACCAGATTTTTAGAAGACATCTGAAGGCAGCCCTGCTTAGAGAGGCTTTTAATCTTTAATCGATTATTTTATTCTTCTGTTGGAAGCCGCCCAGAGTGGCTGGGGAAACCCAGCCAGATGGGCGGGGTATAAATAATAAATTATTATTATTATTATTATTATTATTATTATTATTATTATTATTATTGATTAGCCCATGCACATTTTACGCAGGTCCCCCTTTTTAGTCTTCTTTGGCGATGTAATGAATGCACCATCCCGGCACAGAAACTCTTAAGGCGCCAGAGAGGCAACAGTTTACTCACGTGGAAGTCGTAGATCTCGGTGAACTTCCGATACACAACTTTCTCGGTGAGATCTTGCCATTTCACCAGGAACATGTAGACCTGACAAGGAGAACAGACCGTTGTTCAGAATCGGTAAAAGCTTTCAAACGGTCTCCCCCCGCCAACCCTACTCTTCATCCCAGGCTCTTAAGAGGGCCCTGAATTTAGATGATTAATGTTACACCCATTATGTTTTTTTAAAAAATGCATTAAAAATAGGTGTTATCTGCTTTGACGCTGGAATACTAGAGTGCTTCTGGTCCTGCAGAAACATTCATCAGAAACTGAAGCTTTAAGCACAAAACAATGTCAGTTTTCCCGGTTCTAGAATAAGCAACTAATGTAGACATCCTGAAAACAATCCATAAATATTCACTATTGGAGTCATATCCGAATCTGGAAATGGACTTGCGGTTTTTCATTGTACGACTGGTGTGTGTGTGTTTTATGTCGTAAAATTCAGGGGTGACATGGGTGTGTTACAACCTTGCGTTGAGGGGCAGCAGGCACAGAAGAATCAAACAGTCGTAGAATCACAAAATTGTAGAGTTGGAAGGGACCTCGGGGGTCATCTAGTCCAACCCCCTGCAATGCACAATAATAAAGATTTCTTAATTTACAAAAATATGTGTATTGTCTCTTTTTTCAAGTTGCGTTTTCAACAGATCAGTTACCCAATGTGGGGCTCGAACTCATGACCCCGATATTAAGAGTCTTGTGCTCTACCAACTGAGCTATCCATTATCTCCTCTTGCCATGCTGCCCATAGATTGGAAATCCCAGGGAATGAACCTGGGGTTTTGGGGACACAAAGCATTTGCTGTGCTTTAGAACGGTGGCTGTTCCCTCGCAGTCTCCTCTAAGCGAGGGTACTCCCAAGCAACGTGTATGGGGTGGAATTTCCCGACTTTGTTCACATGGTTGTTGTTGTTTTTTTTCCTTTTCTACGGGGAAGCCACATGATAGAGCACTCGAATCATAAGCCTGACGGTTGTTGCTTCACCCCTGGGGCACTCCCGGATTGTTGCGGTCTGCGGGACTTTCAATCAAGCACTGCCCAATTCCAATTGCACAATTGAAGTTGAGCTGTTGTGCAACAAACCTGCTTCCTCAAAAGATGACATGTGCAAAGAACAAAGTGATGGGAAAGTGCAATGTCATCTTATCTCCCTGAAAACAAATCCAGATGCATGCTCAGTAAACAAGTCATCTGGGAGCCCCCACCACCACCACCATGCTCCTTCCATCTTTTTTTTGTTTTGTTCTTTCAGGCTGAAGAAAATGCAGCTTTTTAAAAACACCGCTCTGGCCTGCCTTTTTCCAAGAGGCCAAATTTGGCATCATGGCATGAGCATTGACACCTGGGGCACCAGAAAACATGCCGCCACTCACATATTTGCTGTGGCCTTTCCATATCCTGGGGACACAGAAACTGGGGCTTTTGAGGTGTCAGGCTCCCATCAGCTCCAGTCAGCATGGCCAAGGAATGATGGGAATTGTAGTCCAACAGGTTTCCTCATCCATCCCTGAGCTACATAAGGCCCAGTGCCTCTTACCTAGCTCTTTCCCGGTTGTTCACAAGGACGGCAGGAGAGGGGAAATCAACGTAGGACAAAAGCAGAGAGGATTTCCTTGCAGGCATTTGTGAGTTCAGAACGGCAAGGTTGCAAATTAAGCCACAGTCGTACCTTGGTTCTCAAACGGCTTAGTTACCGAACAAATCGGCTCCCGAACGCCGCAAACCTGGAAGTGAGTGTTCCGGTTTGCGGACGTTTTTCCCCGGAAGCTGGACATTTGACATGGCTTCCACTTGAATGCAGGAAGCTCCTGCAGCCATTCAGAAGCCGTGCTTTAGTTTTCGAATGGTTTTGGGGGGTCAAATGGACTCCCGGAACGGATTAAGTTTGAGAACCAAGGTACCACTGCATTTCCTTCCAAGCAGAGGCTGATCACATTTAACCTAAGCAGAAAAGAGGGCTGATGACCTTCCTCTCTCTCTCTCTCTCTCTCTCTCTCTCTCTTTTCTTGGTTGCAGAAGACCCCACCACTATGAATCTGCAGCAGTGCTGATTGCCAAGCCCTTAAATGCTTTGCGTCTTGGGGTGGAGAGCAGGTTGTGCCCGTGCTTTTTTCCTCTTGTCCTGGTGGGGGTGGGTTGGGGGGGAAGGTTAATTTCAAGCTGAGTTGCAGGGAATGTTGCTGTGGGGGTGATGGTGAGACGGTTTGGGGGGGGCTTGAGCCTTCCTCTGGCATCCTCCTCCTCCTCTGCGGTTTGGGAATGAGGTCAGTGTGGGGAAGCCAAGCTATGGAAAAGTGAGTTGATGATTGACTAAGACCTTTCACCCTTCCTTCCTTCCTTCCTTCCTTCCTTCCTTCCTTCCTTCCTTCCTTCCTTCCTTCCTTCCTTCCTTCCTTCTCTCTCTCTCTCTCTCTCTCTCTCTCTCTCTCTCTCTCTCTCTCTCTCTCTCTCTCTCTCTTCTTGGTTGCAGAAGACCCCACCACTATGAATCTGCAGGAGTGCTGATTGCCAAGCCCTTAAATGCTGAAGCCATCCCGTCAGGCTTCTCTCTGCCTCTCTTCCCTGGGTGTCACACATGTACTTCACCCAGAATGACTTATCTCCTCCTCCTCCTCCTCCTCCTCCTCCTCCTCCTCCTCCTCCTCCTCCTCCAGATCATCATGGTGCAAGAGTGTTATTAAAAGAAGGCAGGCCAAGAAAATCCCTGCCAAGGCTTGAGTGGGTGGCTCAGGGTTTGCAGTTAACAGGCAAAAAGGGAACGAAAGAGAGCAGGGTCCAGAATGGATCGCAAGCAACAGTGGGGAGGTCAGGGAGTGATGTCCTAACCAGCCATAGACACACCCGTCAATATCAGATCCTCTCAGTTTCTCATTCTTCCAACCTTAAGCTTGGTTCTTGCCATTTCTGCATAATATTGCAATTAAAAAAAAAACTACACAAAAATGCGTATGAGCACAATACGCTCCTTTTTGTTGCCTAGAATACACTTTTTTGCAAGGATTTAGAATGCGTTTTGGTACATTAATTTCCACATGGCTTTGCATATAGTTTGCAACAATGTACACATCTTTTGTCCCAGTTCCTCAGTTGGTAGATGTACGGTATGTTAGGAGCCTCAGAGAAGGGCAAACTTCCAAGCATTCTGGTGTACGAAGCGCAGATTTGTCAGACTAAGGATGAAATGGAAACTGAAGCTATGTCTCCCCCATCCCTAGATCTAAGCAGGATCTCCCAGTCAGATGACCCTCCTCCACTCTCTGCCTTTTCAGATTAAAGAAAGGGCCAGCAGGAGAGGTATATAAAACGATGAACAGCATGGAGAAAGTGGACAGAAAAAATGTTTTTCTCCCCCTCTCATAACACTGGAAACATCCAATGATCAAGGATTGACTTTATAGTTTTAACTGATGCTTATTTTTTATTTTTTTATTGGATCTTTGTAAACCACTTAGAGTTAATAATAATAATAATAATAATAATAATAATAATAATAATAATAATAATAATTTATTTATACCCCACCCATCTGGCTGAGTCTTCCCAGCCACTCCCAATCGAGTATTAAAACAGTACAGCATTAAATATTAAAAGCTTCCCTAAACAGGGCTGCCTTCAGATGTCTTTAAAAAATAGTATAGCTGCTTATTTCCTTGACATCTGATTGAAGGGCGTTCCACATATACAAGCAGTATATACAAGTAGTATAAACACAGACAACTGGGAAACACTGGCCTGTGAGCGCTCCAGTTGGAGAACAGCCTTTATCAAAGGTGCCATGGGCTTTGAAGAAACTCGATCTCAGGGCGCAATGGAGAAACGTGCTAAGAGGAAGGCACGCTTGGCAAATCCACACCGTGATCAACTCCCACCTGGAAACCAATGTCTCCACTGTGGAAGGACGTGTGGATCCAGAATTGGCCTCCACAGTCACTTATGGACCCATTGTTAAAATCGTGTTTATGGAAGACAATCTTACTCGGCTATGAGTGATTGCCAAAGAAGAAGATGACAAGTAGTATATAGTATATAGTACAATGGTACCTCGGTTTAAGTACACAATTGGTTCCGGAAGTCTGTACTTAACCTGAAGCGTACTTAACCTGAAGCAAACTTTCCCATTGAAAGTAATGGAAAGTGGGTTAATCCGTTTCAGTACGCTTCAGGTTAAGTACGGACTTCCAGAACCAATTACACTCATACTTCGGGTTAAGTAAGCTTCAGGTTGAGTACTCCGCGGACCGTCTGGAACAGATTAATCCACTTTCCATTGCTTTCAATGGGAAAGTTCGCTTCAGGTTAAGTACACTTCAGGTTAAGTACAGACGTCCGGAACCAATTGTGTACTTAAACCGAGGTACCACTGTATTATTTATACCACGCCCATCTAGCTGGATTTCCCCAGCCACTCTGGGCGGCTTCCAGCAGAAGATGAAAAGTACATTAAAACACCAGTTACATACTCTGGTTTTACCTCAGATCGTATAAATCTTTCGCCTTTTACTAAAACATCAGTTATATATGGTATATTGAAGAATATATGGTGAAGCACTGCTCAGAAAAAGATATTCTAATACGCCTAGACTAAAATGAGAAGTGTACGGTGGAAGAGAATTTGGTAAAGGGTGGGGGGAATGGAGAAGATTATAGTCTGCAATGACAAACCTAGACAGCATCTTAAAAAGCAGAGACATCACTTTGCCGACAAAGGTCCGTATAGTTAAAGCTATGGTTTTCCCAGTAGTGATGTATGGAAGTGAGAGCTGGACCATAAAGAAGGCTGATCGTCGAAGAATTGATGCTTTTGAATTATGGTGCTGGAGGAGACTCTTGAGAGTCCCATGGACTGCTAGAAGATCAAACCTATCCATTCTTAAGGAAATCAGCCCTGAGTGCTCCCTGGAAGGACAGATCGTGAAGCTGAGGCTCCAATACTTTGGCCACCTCATGAGAAGAGAAGAATCCTTGGAAAAGACCCTGATGTTGGGAAAGATTGAGGGCACTAGGAGAAGGGGACGACAGAGGACAAGATGGTTGGACAGTGTTCTCGAAGCTACGAACATGAGTTTGACCAAACTGCGGGAGGCAGTGCAAGACAGGAGTGCCTGGCGTGCTATGGTCCATGGGGTCACGAAGAGTCGGACACGACTAAACGACTAAACAACAAACAACAACATAGTCTGCAAAGAATAATGTAACATATATATTGGAAGGAAATCAAGTGGGGGCGGAGGGAAGTTAGAGGATAGAGAAAAGAACAAATAAGAGGGACGGATGATATAGAACAGGCACCCCCAAACTGCGGCCCTCCAGATGTTTTGGCCTACAACTCCCATGATCCCTAGCTAACAGGACCAGTGGTCGGGGAAGATGGGAATTGTAGTCCAAAACATCTGGAGGGTCGACGTTTGGGGATGCCTAATATAGAAAGAGAAGTGGGAGAGGGGAAATGGGTGGTGGAATTGACAGATTTGTAAATGTAATGTGTGGTAATGTATTGTAATATAATGGAAAACAAACAAGCAAACAAACAAACAAATATCAGTTATTAAAAACTTCCCTAAACAATTAGTTAAAACAGAAACAGCAAAACAATACCACCCCCCTCCCCACACACAATGCCATGAAGCTGACTGGGTGGCCATGGGCCAGTCACTCACTCTCAGCCTGCCTAACCTACCTCACAGGGTTGTTGTGAGGAGAAAATGAGGCGGAAGAGAACTGTAGGCTCCACTTTGAGGAGGAAAGGTAAGATAACAAGGTAACAACAACAAAGAGACTTACATAGTGCTGGCTTGGGAAAAACCTCTTCTCGTAGCCCAGCAATTCAATATGTCGGATATAGGTATCTCCCATGGCGGCTGCTAAATCCCTGCAGCCCTGATGCTTGTTGGCTCTTGCTAAGATAGTGCCCCCTCGCTGTCAAACGACTCGGATGGTAGGCTGCAGCTTTTATCCTCGTTAAAAAGGGGAAGTCTCATTTCCCCCACATTGCGGATTTTTGGGGGGGGGGGTTGTGTGCTGGGTTTCAGTTTTCTGCACCTGCCGTGTGTCTCCAGAGCACAGCAAACACTACAGTGGAAGCTGCCTGGCCCTGGCGTGTGTTATGTCTGTGCTGTGGGCTCCTGGCTCCTGAAGGCATGCGCTAGACTGAGGCAGCACGGCGCAGGGTTTGAAATTCACTGGCAAAGAATGACCTGGGCGCCTGAGGCTCCCTGGGTTGCCAGTTGAAATTTGCTCTGCCTAATCTGACTCACAGGATTGCTGCAAGGACAGAATTGCAGGGTGGGGGCAAAGAAAGAGGAAATGGATCACCGAAAACAAGGACAAAAGAAAGTTTACATTTGCATAACAGGTGCATGTGGTAATTTACAAGTATACGTGCAAGGCTGGAATATAAATGCATCTCACCACCTTTTGGGGGGGGGGGATGGCAGCCAGGTTACCTGTTGGCCTGCTTCATTTGCTGCCGTTATTATCATTCTCATTCTTATTATTTCTTTTCTTCTTCTTCTTTTGATATTAATATTCTATTGAAAAGTTTGCAATTATAAAGAAGAAGAAGAAGAAGAAGAAGAAGAAGAAGAAGAAGAAGAAGAAGAAGAAGAAGAAGAAGAAGAAGAAGAAGAAGAAGAAGAAGAAGAAGAAGAAGAAGAAGAAGAAGAAGAAGAAGAAGAAGAAGAAGTTTGGATTTGATATCCCGCTTTATCACTACCCGAAGGAGTCTCAAAGCGGCTAACATTCTCCTTTGCCTTCCTCCCCCACAACAGACACTCTGTGAGGTGAGTGGGGCTGAGAGACTTCAGAGAAGTGTGACTAGCCCAAGGTCACCCAGCAGCTGCATGTGGAGAAGCGGAGAAGCGAACCCGGTTCCCCAGATTACGAGTCTACCACTCTTAACCACTACACCACACTGTAAAGTGATGCAAAGAAAAAACAAAAAGACACAAAAATGTGTAGATATATATATATATATATATATATATATATATATATATATATGAATATATAGGTAAAGGTAAAGGGTAAAGGACCCCTGGACTGTTAAGTCCAGTCAAAGGCGACTATGGGGTTGTGGCGCTCATCTCACTTTCAGGCCGAGGGAGCCGGCGTTTGTCCACAGACAGCTTTCCGGGTCATGTGGGCAGCATGACTAAACCACTTCACAATGGAGCACCGTGACGGAAACCAGAGCGCATGGAGACACAGTTTACCTTCCCGCCACAGTGGTACCTATTTATCTACTTGCACTGGCGTGCTTTCAAACTGCTAGGTTGGCAGGAGCTGGGGCTGAGCACTGGGCGCTGACTCCATTGCGGGGATTCGAACTGCTGGCCTTCTGATTGGCAAGCCCAAGAGGCTCAGTGGTTTAGACCACAGCGCCACCCGCATCCCTTGAATACCCTAACCCATACATTCTTTTTAAAGTTTGATATTATCATCCTAATACATATGTGAACATTAATAGGTAAGGTAAAGGTAAAGGGACCCCTGACTGTTAGGTCCAGTCGTGACCGACTCTGGGGTTGCGGCGCTCATCTCGCTTTACTGGCCGAGGGAGCCAGCGTACAGGTTCCGGGTCGTGTGGCCAGCATGACTAAGCCGCTTCTGGCAAACCAGAGTAGCGCACAGAAACACCGTTTACCTTCCCGCCAGAGCACTACCTATTTATCTACTTGAACTTTGTGCTTTTGAACTGCTAGGTGGGCAGGAGCAGGGACCGAGCAACGAGAGCTCACCCTGTCACGGGGATTCGAACCGCCGACCTTCTAATTGGCAAGCCCAAGGCTCAGTGGTTTAACCCACAGCGCCACCTGTGTCCCTACACTACATTTTGTATAACGTGCCAATTGTTGATGGGCAGCTTCAATGCTCCTCCTGCTCTCCCTTCTTGTGTTTCTTTTAAAAAGTATTTAAACCGGACAAATAGAGGACAATGGGGGCCGGGGCTGGAAGGGACTCCCACCGTCAGTCCATACATAACCAGAGGATTGTCTGACCCAGGGGTGCCGCCTTGAATAAAATATTGGGGGGATCCAGGCAAGCCCCACCCCCAATCACATGATCCTATGCAGGCACACCATTTGAACAGCAATGCTCATTGACTTTGGGGGGTCCTGACCCCCTCAGATATTTTAGGGGGGGCTGAAGCTCCCTCGACCCCTTGGAGTTGGCTCCTATGATCTGACCCTGGCAAGCAAGTGCATAGCCCTTCCTGTATCTTCAGTCCACTCATTTCACTGGGTACAAATATCACGTCAGGAGTGTGACATGCCCAGTGAGCTGGACCACCTACCATCTGAGAGAGACCCATGGTTGCCCTGGAGATTATGAAGTTGTTCTTGCTCTTTTCACTTCTCCTACTTCCCACCCACACCGGGGAAAAACCCTGTACTGGTTAGCAAACTAAGCCGAACTACTGGACATCCCATCTCCCCTTCCATCTTGTTGACCATGACGCTGTTAACAGCTGGCTTTTCAAGATAAGACAAAAGAAGTAGGTTGTTCTATGCTTATGCTAATGCCAGTAGTAATTGGAATCATAGGAAGCATTAATGTACGGAGTCACCGTATTTTTCGCGCCATAAGACGCACCTGACCAAAAGACGCACCTCATTTTTAGAGGAGGAAAGGGGGAAAGCCCTGGGTTTTTGGGGGGATCAGCTCAAAGTTGTGCAGCTTCTTTTGCAAATGGGAAAAGCCCCCCCCTTTAGAGCCTCAGCTCACAGTTGTGCAGTTTTGTTTTGTTTTTGCAAAGGGGGAAAGCTCTATTTTTGAGGATCAGCTCAAGGTTGTTGAGCTTACCTTGCAAAGGGGAAAAATCCTGTTTTTATGGGTTCAACTCACAGTTCGGCAGCTTCTTTAGGAAAGGAAAGGGAGCCATTTCTACAGTTTTTCAGACAGATAATCTAATCAGCCAGTCACATGTAAGCTGGGGAAACACAACAGTGGAGGCCTGGGCAAGGGGCCGGGGCCGGGAAGAGAGCTAGCTCCCTTATCTCCCTCCCCAATCTCTTGCAATCAGCTGCTGAACTGGTTCCTTTAAACACCCTCCTTCCCTCGTTAGCCTTTAGCTCTTTCTAAAACAAACAAACAAACAAGCACGATCTGCTTTTCACCCCTGGGCAATTCAGCTCCAGGGACCATGCATTCGCTCCATAAGACGCACAGACATTTCCTCTTAATTTTTAGGAGAAAAAAAGTGTGTCTTATGGAGCAAAAAATACGGTAAATTGTGTAACATGTTTGAGCGCACCGTAAAAGGCGTACAAGATTTGAGATTTGATTCCTCTGCATCTCCTTCCTGCAATCTGAATGAATCTTTCCCTTATCTATCTACCCTGGTGTGATTATCGGCTCAGGTCACCCCTGCACTGGACCTTTGATTTTGAAGAATTGGCTTCTGTAAGACGACTTCTGGGCTGTTGTAGCAGCACAGACATTTAAAAGGAATACCATATCAGGTCACAATGATGCTTGCAGGACAATACTCTGAGCAGAAGCTGATGTCTCCAAGCAGTTGCTGCTTGGATGTGTTTGCTCCCAGCTAAAATCTTGGTGATGTGGGAGAAGTCAGTTATGGAGATGGGTAAATCTGGAGAAGGGTAAATCTTGCAGTGAGAGATTTTACTTTCTTGGGCTCCTTGATCACTGCACATGGTGACAGCAGTCACGAAATTAAAAGACGCCTGTTTCTTGGGAGAAAAGCAATGACAAACCGAGACAGCATCTTAAAAAGCAGAGACATCACCTTGCCGACAAAGGTCTGTACTGTATAGTTAAAGCTATGGTTTTCCCAGTAGTGATGTATGGAAGTGAGAGCTGGAGCATAAAGAAGGCTGATCGCCGAAGAATTGATGCTTTTGAATTATGGTGCTGGAGGAGACTCTTGAGAGTCCCATGGACTGCTAGAAGATCAAACCTATCCATTCTGAAGGAAATCAGCCCTGAGTGCTCACTGGAAGGACAGATCCTGAAGCTGAGGCTCCAATACTTTGGCCACCTCATGAGAAGAGAAGACTCCCTGGAAAAGACCCTGATGTTGGAAAAGATGGAGGGCACAAGGAGAAGGGGACGACAGAGGATGAGATGGTTGGACAGTGTTCTCGAAGCCACTGTTCTAAGCAAAATCTGCTCTTATTCCCTTATGGGGTACACAAGAGCCTTATTGGGTTCTCCATTGGTCGGAGAATATATAACAGAGGCCAACCAGAGAAGTTTGAGAAGCAAAGCCTTTATTTGCTGTTGCAACAGGGTCCTTCCCCTCACGCAGGAGAACAAGGAAGGAACCCAGAACAAAAGAGAACCTCCACTTTTATCAGTTTTCCCATCACCAAGAAACGCCCCCAATACATCATTCCTACATCACAGCTATGTAATCAATACCTCACAAAAAAGGAGGGTTCAAGGTAGAAATCTGAGCACTTTTGATACCTCTCCTAGTCCTCCTATCACCCCTCCCAGGTGTGAATTCCTAAACACAAAGAGAAATTAACATTTTCATAAGAGTTGATCACTGTCTTTTGTTCAGAGGAGTCTTCCATTGTGACAGGGAATTATGGCTCCCAAGTTGCTAGTCATGTGGAAATGTGTGCATATGCTGATCCTTAAGCCTTCCTTAAGGCAGGGTTGAGTCCAAGCGGGAGGGGTGCGGGTCTCTGGAGTGGAGCAGAGGCGAAGAAGGTGGTGTTGCGAGGGATTCTGGGTAACTGCAGCTGTCAGATTCGGTCACCCCTCTCTGTTCATTAATAATGGTGTCCTGCAACCCCCCCCCCAATATGATTTTATAACACCACCAACATGAGTCTGAGCAAACTGCGGGAGGTAGTGGAAGACAGGAGTGCCTGGCGCGCTCTGGTCCATGGGGTCACGAAGAGTCGGACATGACTAAACGACTAAACAACAACAAATCTTGCAATATTCACCTACTTTGTTCATTTAGTTCACCGTATATTCCGGCGTATAAGACGACTGGGCATATAAGACGACCCCCAACTTTTCCAGTTAAAATATAGAGTTTGGGATATACTCGCTGTATAAGAAATACGACCCGGCATATAAGATGACCCCCGACTTTTGAGAAGATTTTCCTGGGTTAAAAAGTAGTCTTATACACAGGAATATACAGTATGTATTTTGAATTGGCCCAGTTTATATTTTGCTTGTGACTAATAATACTTACAGGTGGAGTTTAGTTTGATGCATATATTCAGAGCAAAAGCTGAAAAGAACAGATATCACATACATTTCTTACTGGGCGAATGGTACAGATCTGTTATATACCGTAGTTGTGTTTGTTAAGCAGCTAGCTTTATTGCTAGTTTATCCAGGAATTAGATTTACGCACTGGATTTATTTTCCATTTATATATTCACAATGATACTTAGTTGTCTGGCATTTAAAGCATTAGTACTTCAAACTGATGGGAAATGATGTTTTCTCATTTTCATGGAAGTCGTGCGCAACAAGCATGCATCATCTCTTGATTTCCTTTCCTTTTCAGTTCCTTTTTCTTTCCTAGTGTTGCTTGTAAGTGAATGTTCTGATGAAGCATCCTATATAATAATGTCCATGTTGTCCCTGCGTCCAGATGTCCCGTGTGTCCCTGGGTCACTGCGCATGTGCCCCAGGGATACAGGGATTGGACAGCAGAGACTGCGCGCGCGCACTCTCCCCCCACTCTGCCTCCTCCAACCGCCGCTCCCGCCGGGGTGGAGGCCGGCGAAGGCCTCCTCACAACCCTCCCTGGCCGTGAGGAGCGGCGGTTGGAGGAGGCGGGGGGGGGAGAGTGCGCGCGTCCTTCCTGTCGGCGGCTGGGGGAGAGGAAGGAAGGAGGAGAAAGCGCCGCTTTCTCCTCCTCCGTTCCTGTCCCCCTGCCGCCGACAGTAAGGACGGGTCCCAGGGTTCGGAGAAGCGCTGCGCAAGCGCTTCTCCGAACCCCGGGATGTCTGCTTCCTGTCGGCGGCTGGGAGAGAGGAACGGAGGAGGAGAAAGCAGCGCTTTCTCCTCCTCCGTTCCTGTCCCCCTGCCGCCGACAGTAAGGACAGGTCCCAGGGTTCGGAGAAGCGCTGCGCAAGCGCTTCTCCAAACCCCAGGATGTCTCCTTGCTGTCGGCGGCTGGGAGAGAGGAACGGAGGAGGAGAAAGCAGCGCTTTCTCCTCCTCCGTTCCTGTCCCCCTGCCGCCGACAGCAAGGACAGGTCCCAGGGTTCGGAGAAGCGCTGCACAAGCGCTTCTCCAAACCCCAGGATGTCTCCTTGCTGTCGGCGGCTGGGAGAGAGGAACGGAGGAGGAGAAAGCAGCGCTTTCTCCTCCTCCGTTCCTGTCCCCCTGCCGCCGACAGTAAGGACAGGTCCCAGGGTTCGGAGAAGCGCTGCGCAAGCGCTTCTCCAAACCCCAGGATGTCTCCTTGCTGTCGGCGGCTGGGAGAGAGGAACGGAGGAGGAGAAAGCAGCGCTTTCTCCTCCTCCGTTCCTGTCCCCCTGCCGCCGACAGCAAGGACAGGTCCCAGGGTTCGGAGAAGCGCTGCACAAGCGCTTCTCCAAACCCCAGGATGTCTCCTTGCTGTCGGCGGCTGGGAGAGAGGAACGGAGGAGGAGAAAGCAGCGCTTTCTCCTCCTCCGTTCCTGTCCCCCTGCCGCCGACAGCAAGGACAGGTCCCAGGGTTCGGAGAAGCGCTGCACAAGCGCTTCTCCAAACCCCAGGATGTCTCCTTGCTGTCGGCGGCTGGGAGAGAGGAACGGAGGAGGAGAAAGCAGCGCTTTCTCCTCCTCCGTTCCTGTCCCCCTGCCGCCGACAGTAAGGACAGGTCCCAGGGTTCGGAGAAGCGCTGCGCAAGCGCTTCTCCAAACCCCAGGATGTCTCCTTGCTGTCGGCGGCTGGGAGAGAGGAACGGAGGAGGAGAAAGCAGCGCTTTCTCCTCCTCCGTTCCTGTCCCCCTGCCGCCGACAGCAAGGACAGGTCCCAGGGTTCGGAGAAGCGCTGCACAAGCGCTTCTCCAAACCCCAGGATGTCTCCTTGCTGTCGGCGGCTGGGAGAGAGGAACGGAGGAGGAGAAAGCAGCGCTTTCTCCTCCTCCGTTCCTGTCCCCCTGCCGCCGACAGTAAGGACAGGTCCCAGGGTTCGGAGAAGCGCTGCGCAAGCGCTTCTCCAAACCCCAGGATGTCTCCTTGCTGTCGGCGGCTGGGAGAGAGGAACGGAGGAGGAGAAAGCAGCGCTTTCTCCTCCTCCGTTCCTGTCCCCCTGCCGCCGACAGTAAGGACAGGTCCCAGGGTTCGGAGAAGCGCTGCGCAAGCGCTTCTCCAAACCCCAGGATGTTCTAGCGCCCGTTATTGAACGGGCTGAAATACACTAGTTTAATCAATAAAAACAGATTTAAAAACAGATACAATGGTTTTTAAAAAGCATTTTGTAGCTCTTCTCATTGTTCTTTTCAGGGAGTACTCAAGGGCACTGTTGTTGTTGTTAAAAAGTTACTGTAAACGTACTGTAACAACTTCATGGTTGTACCGGTGTGGTAATAAATAACTTCTAGGAAAAAAGCACTGTCCTGTCTAGTACTTCTCGTCTTCAGTGTCAAAATGGTGAGAAATTAGAACCTGTGGGTTGTGTGTTGCTGAACATGGAAACGGTGCAGTAATACACGTGAAACTTGGAAAATTAGAATACAGTGGGGCCTCGCAAGATGAATTCAATTCGTTCCGCGAGTCAACTCGTTTTGCGAAAAATTCGTTTTGCGAATCGCAGTTTCCCATAGGAATGCACTGAAATTTCTTTTTTTGCCCATGTTGTTGTTTAGTCGTTTAGTCATGTCCGACTCTTTGTGACCCCATGGACTATAGCACGCCAGGCACTCCTGTCTTGCACTGCCTCCCGCAGTTTGGTCAAACTCAAGTTTGTAGCTTCGAGAACACTGTCCAATCATCTCATCCTCTGTCGTCCCCTTCTCCTAGTGCCCCCAATCTTTCCCAACATCAGGGTCTTTTCCAAGGATTCTTCTCTTCTCATGAGGTAGCCAAAGTATTTTTGCCCATAGGAACACATTTATTAAATTTCAATGCATTCCTATGGGAAACCGTGATTCGCAAGACAATTTTTTCACAAAACGAATTCGTCTTGCGAGTCACCATCAGATCACAAGATGCATTCGTCTTGTAAAAAATTCATCTTGCAGGGCATTCGTCTTGCGAGGTACCACTGTATCGCCGAAAAGTGCACTTATTTCAGTAACGCAATTTAAAAGGGGAAACCAATATATGAGACAGATGGATGACGTGCAAAGCAGGATATGTCAAGCCTTTATTTGTTGTAGTTGTAATTATTTGTCATTAGGTGGGTCAATTATAAATGGAATGTAATTAATGAAATGTAATAGCGATGTTTATTTTTGCAGTATTGTGACTATTTGTTTTATTACTGTGGAATTTCCAAAAGAAAGCATTTGTAGAAATTAAAAGAAAAAGAAAAATTAAAAAGTTGCACTACTGAAATAAATGCACTTTCCGACGATATTCTAGTTTTCCGAGTTTCACCTGCAAATAACCTGCATATGTGCAAGAGAGGGGGAGAGGAAGTTCTTCCGTTCCAGGCCCAAGGGGATCTATTGCCCCACCAAGATACAAGAGAGCCATTGCACCACAGAAGGGAAACCATGATTAATGAATCCTGTGGTCACTCTGGAACATGATCTGAAGCACGGAGACTCAAGATGAGTCCAATTGAATATTGTGGAACTTACTTCCAAAGAAGCAGTCTCACGACTGCGGTCTCTCTGAACATGTGTCACACATGTTGATCTAAGGGCGGTGTGAACTTGGAAATAACTCTTCTCTGTAATCATGTGGCCATCATGCAGCAGCTTCTGGTGGAAAACATGCCAAGTGCAAAGGCGTTGCATTAGCTGCAATTCCTGAGTTGTAGGGGGTGGAATTAGAAGACCCTGAGAGTTCCTTCCAACCCTACAATTCTACTATTTTTTGATTAATTAACTAATATTATTATTTGAACTTACTGGTCACCCTTTTTATTATTATTAAATAAAATGTAACTTATAATACAAATGTAAAACCAATGCAAAGTTAAAACAAAGTAAGAGCTGAAAGCATTAACACATATGGAAAAAGCGGTGTAATCACATCCCACCCCACTAAAAGACACCACAATATTTTAAACTCTCCAAGTTAAATCCTCCGAGCGTAGCTGAAAAGGGCCGTTTTCGGCCCAGTGCCTAAAAGTAGCTCGTGATGGTACCAGGCATGCCTCCCTGGAGAGCATTCTGTAAGCGGGGAGCCACCACAGAAAAGGTCCTGCCTTGTGTTGCCACCTTCTGGGTAGCCCTCAGAGCGAACAGAGAGAGGACCTCAGATGATGAATGCAGGGTCTGGGTTGGCTCATGTGGAGATAGGGATAGTCCTTGAGGTAGTAGGGTCCTGAGCAACATAAGGCTTTATAGATCAAAACCAGCACTGAATTAGGCCCAGAAATTAACTGGTAACCAGTGCAGTTGGACCAGGATTGGTGTAAAATGCTCTTACACCAGTCAGCAATCTGTCTGATCATATGTCCAAATGAGCTGGTCTGAGAGAAAATGCATCAAACAGCCATATTTCTCAAGGAACGACAGAATAGATGCGAGCTGTGTCTTCTCGGTAGTGGCACCCGCCCTGTGGAACACCCTCCCATCAGATGTCAAGGAAATAAACAACTACCTGACTTTTAGAAGACATCTGAAGGCAGCCCTGTTTAGGAAAGTTTTTAATGTTTTATCGCTTTATTATTATTGTTATTATTCTGTTGGGAGCTGCCCAGAGTGGCTGGGGAAACCCAGCCAGATGGGTGGGGTATAAATTATTATTATTATTATTAATGTCACATGTCCATGGCTTCAAACACCAGCAACGGAAGTGCACTGGAGCAAGAGGAAATGGTAATCTGTACACAGGTTAAGCCTCTCAACACCAGCTAGAATTAAAAACTGAGTGGAACCCAGCCTTGGAGAAGTGAAAGCACAGAACTTTTTGGTTGTAATACCCATCCGGTAAGGTGTACCAAGCCTCGCCAAAGATTTGGCTTTGCTTGATGGGAAATCCAAAATATTTTTAGCACATCTTTTCTCGTTTCCTATGATTTCTCAGCCTCGGCATGAGAAATGAAAGCAGCTGGTTCTCATTCAGGAAGCACACGTTTGCCGGATATTCTGCAAGTGGAAACAATGCAAGCTTTTTGTGTTTTGATGCACCTGCCGGGAACTTCCAGGTTTATCTAGAATCACAGAATCATAGAATCCTAGAGTTGGAAGAGACCACAGGAGCCATCCAGTCCAACCCCCTGCCAAGCAGGAAACACCATCAAAGCATTCTTGACATATGTCTGTCAAGCCTCTGCTTAAAGACCTCCAAAGAAGGAGACTCCACCACACTCCTTGGTAGCAAATTCCACTGCCGAACAGCTCTTACTTCCTAATGTTTAGGTGGAATCTTCTTTCTTGTAGTTTGAATCCATTCAATTGAATCCTGCTTCTCTGGAGCAGCAGAAAACAACCTTTCTCCCTCCTCTATATGACATCCTTTTATATATTTGAACATGGCTATCATATCACCCCTTAACCTTCTCTTCTCCAGGCTAAACATGCCCAGCTCCTTCACTGAAAACCTACATTTATATTTAAGATTATGCTTAAAACTCTCTTAAAGATTCCCTTATCTTTATCTTATCTTTAAGATTCTCTTAAAGATTCTAGACTGGGAAGTCTGTAGTTAGGGAAGCGAGAGAAAGCGAGTGTGGGGATGATTTAAGTTTCAGAGTGGAAAGATGGGAGGGGGAGAATTAAGCAGGCAGGAGCTGGCGAATGAGCCTTAGGAAGACTCGTGAAGCGGTTCTGCTCAGTTTCCCAACGGAGAACAAAAGGCAAGTCTGCGGGATCAGGCCCGTGTCCCATCTAGTCCAGCGTTCTGCTCTCATAGTGGTCCTTCAGAGAGATTTCAGTGGCAAGCCTGCAATCAGGACCTGAGCACGACAGCCTTCACCCCTCCTGCAGTTTCCAAGAAGTGGCTTTCAGACGCAAAGTCCCTCTGAAAGTGAAGGTGGAGCCTAGCCACCAGGGTTATTAAGCTACGGCTGCATTTATACCCTCCGTGATTTGACCTCATCCTTTTTTAAAGCCACCCAGGTGGGTCTCTCTCTCAGCTGCTTATGTGAGCTGCACAGGGCAGGTACAGAAAGGAGGGATGTAAAGATTGGAAAATCAAATAACTAGGATGGGGCCTGGGGGAAGGAGAATCCAATCTCCTCACCGCTGGGAATTTCTAAAACCTGCCCTCTTCCAAGTGCAAATGTCTATAGGTATTTTAGGGACTTTTGTCTTTGTCAGAAATGTGGAAGTTGGGTAAGAATGGGTCTTTTAGATCATAGAATCATAGAGTTGGAAGAGACCACAAGGGCCATCCAGTCCAACCCCCTGCCAAGCAGGAACCACCATCAAAGCATTATTGACATATGGCTGTCAAGCCTCTGCTTAAAGACCTCCAAAGAAGGAGACTCCACCACACTCCTTGGTAGCAAATTCCACTGCCGAACAGCTCTTACTGTCGATTCAGAAGCTTTTGCGAAGAACAGCTTCTGAAGGGGGGGGGGAATCTTTAAGAGAGTTTTAAGCATCATCTTAAATATAAATGTAGGTTTTCAGTGAAGGAAATGTTGCGGTATCAAGAAATATAAACTATTAATGACACAGGGTTTCTGATAAACTTGAATGTGCTGTTATTAGGTATCTCATTTTTTTTAAAAAAAGAAATATATAGCTTTGCATGAAGTCTATACTACCAAATATGGGTCTATTAAGTCTTGTGTTGTGCTATTCCACTACAAAACCAGCAGATCCCATTTTTCAATCAACTTGAACCAACACATTTCAAGCACACGACTCCTGGGAGTTCTGTGAGGGATGAACTACAGTTCCTATGCCCTTAGTGAAGGCAGGGGAAGGCCTCCTGTTGTGAGTGTGCTTTAAATATATAATAGATATGAAGACTTGCCTTTGTCTGCCTTCTCTCACCCTGATCTAGCTGGTCGATTTTACCATATAAGCCTTGGCTGCCCACCTTCTGAGACCCATGAGCATATTTGCAAAGCAGACACGCCACACACTGCACACCGCTGCACAACCAACACACACTGCAACCTTTTCTTCTTCTTTCTAGTCTCTTATCAGGGCTTGGTGCCAACAATTTAGGAACTTTTGCCCCTGTAACTGCTAAGTTTTACTACTATCAGTGCAACTTTTTCTGAATGCTATGTGGGAAAGCACACAGATTTGGTAGCTGGAAGCTAACCCCAAGGATCATCTAGTCCAACCCCCTGCAATGCAGGAATCACAACTAAAGAATCCCTTACAGATGATCATTAAATCTGCTTAAAAACCTCCAATGAAGGAGAATCTACCACCTTCCGAGGGAGTCTGTTCCACTGTAAAACAGTTCTTACCGTCAGAAAGTTCACGTGCCTGAGCAAACAAGAATGTTGTATATTTTTTCCAGAATGTTAACAATGAGAGGGGCACTCTACAAATGTTCTCCGAAGTCTGTCCTCTTCAATTCCATTTTACTTTTCATCCTTCTTTGACTCGTTTTCATTCACCATTGCATCCATCTCAGTGTTAATCTTTTTAAATTGCTCATCCAATAATTGCTGTAAGATGTCAACTGTCAATGGAATGCCCAGCAACGTATGCCATACTGAATGTTCTTTGTCTTATTAACGGTTCAGTCTCCACCATAAGATCTTCACAGTCTCCTTCTTAAGAACTTTAACCTCCCTTCCCTATCTTAAAAATTTTCACAGCATTCTCCTTAATCTAACCACTTTCATTTGCCATGGAAGGAAATGTGACATAGAAATACTGGTATTACTTTCAGTTTGAAGTCAATGGTTCTGTGAAGAAAACTGAGAATGAATGAATGATAAACTAACAATCAGTCTTGGTAGTTTAAAGCTTTCTTGGTTGCAACAATTAGAACACGTTTTCTGTTCTGCTTTCAGTCTTTTTAATGACTGACTTTTTAAAAAGCCAGTTCATGTTGACAATACCGAGTTAGATGGGCCAATGGTCTGACTTGGTATAAAGTAGCTTCCTATGTCTTCTTGGGGACTGTGCCATTTTTGAACATGTTGCAGAAAGACAGAGGATTTAACTCGCGGCGTATCAGTAGTCTACAGCAGTTTAAGAAGCAGGAGCAGGCTGTGTTAAGGTATGACTCCCCAGAGTCCAACAGTAGAGGTGTAACTAAGTGTTAAGCAATCAACAAGTGTGTACTTTTGCTTAAATGGCAAAGTTCTGCCTAGCCAAGGATTCTTAGAAAGGAAACAGTTTTCTGCTGCTATGTGGCTAACTCAAAAGTGGTCAGTGGTCCACCCTGCTTTATTTTCCATCCACCCCTGCCTTAAGGCCTCAACAGCTTCATAGCTGAACCTTTGTATGCAGAACTACTATAATCTAAACACATGCACTCGTTGCTTCGAAATTAATGCTATCCTTCCCACTACCCACTCTAAAGACTACAGACTACCAGGTTATTAAATAAGTAACACTGCAGATGTCAGGAAAACCAGTTTTTATTTATTTTTTAAAAACATATGAGTTGAGAGATATATCATAGGAAAAAAATTATTTCAAATATACAGATACTATTATCCAATTAACCATTAAGGAGAAAGAGAAAGAAAAATTCAGCAGACAATTTCGACTCCCACTCCCACCCACTCCCACTGGGAGAAAAAAATAAAACCTGAACTACGATAGGCATATTTCTTTCTTCTTCGATATCTAATGGACTGTCTTAATTGGAAAGGCAGATATTTTTGAAAGTCCCTGTTGATATTAATTAAAAACTAACAATCATTAAGCCATGTATCCAGCATTTGTTCCTCCAATTAAATCTTTTAAAATAAAACAAGCCATTGTGAATATTATTTCATTGCTTCATGTCAATTATCAGGACTTTTAAACAGAGTAGACATTTCTATCTAAAAATACAAAAAAAAGGAGGGTGGGGGAGGGTGGATAGAAGGTACTTCTCTTATACAGCTATATTACACAGCTCAGGGCCGTCCCAGCAAACTCTTCGCAATCCTGGAAGCTTCTGACTAAACAGTGAGGAGGAAAAAAAATGGCAGGGATTGAAGTTAAATCGAGTGCAGCTAGAAGTCCAATGAAAATAATGACTACTTGACATGCTAAACTTGTTTCACTCATTTAGCTCGCTCTTTTAAAGGTTCAGCTGGGCTAAAACTAAATGAAGTGTGCCCAGGGACAAAATGAGCACAAATTGAAGACTGCAACAGGGTATTGTCGAGTTAAGCAATCTACACAGGCCAATATGAATGCAACGTGGGTTGTGAATTGTACATTAACGAGTACAATCCACCTTCTATCTATAAAATCATCTGCATACCACCCGCCGCTCCATTTTCTTCATGACTTTTTTACCCTAAATATTGGCGAGGTCTACCACGTTGGGTCTGGCTCTTGTTTTATTTGAGTGTCTTCTTCAGTCTGTGCCGAATCTGTGGAGGAAAAAAGGATAGTTAGATGCCTTTCAACAATTCTAAGATCGCTGAAGAAAGAGGGAAGGGGATTTGAGAATGTAAATGAAAATTGCAATTTCTGGAAATGAGCAAGGAGGAACAAAGCTCCAGCATAAACTTAATTAAGAAGATTGTTTGTTTCCCAGGTGGTAGTAATTTTGTCTCAGTGAACTATAGAGAGCAGCTGCTTGAAAGAGAGAAAAGCCACAGCTGGAAAATGATTCACCATTCAAACACAAACAACCAATGAAAATCATACCACATAATTTAAGAATGGGCCGCCAGAATCTTTAACCACAAACAAGAGTGGCGGAGCTACAAATCGTTTCACTGAAATTACTTCATGGCTGTGAGGGACAAGGGATACAGGGAAGTCCCTCCCATCTTAAGTTCCAGCCCATCACCAAGCGCTGGAGAGAGTAAGGAGAGCTCTGCCTCCAGCGGAGAGTCAGGAAGTGGTGTCCGAGGCTCAGGCAGGGTTGTGGAGCCCATGCCTCAGGTGGGACAGGAAGTTGGACGCACGGGGGGGAGGCCAATCCCCCCAACTCCCGAATTGCGACGCAAACGTAGGGGGAAGAGGTTGGGTCTGCCAAAGTTGTGGTGCTGGAAGAAAACGCGCCAATCGCCATTCGGGAGTTCTGACACCTCACCTTAAGGATGCATTTTTACTGCTCTGAACACTGTAAATAATCAGCACTTAATAAAAGCCTGAAAAGACCATGCTGGAGTCGTTACTCTAGAGTAGCCATACCAGGCCCCCTGACAGCAACTCCCGAATCTTTTTTGGCTACTTTGGAGTGCAGCGATGAGCGCTCAAGAGGCTGAGCATTGGAGGCTGGAGGCTGAAGCAGCGAAGCAGGAGCTACAGACCCTCACAGCGCACGCACAGCAGCAATTGCATGCCGCTCAGGAGGAAGCGCGAGGGGCGCAGGAGGAGCTGAACAAGCTGGTGGACCAGGTGAGGACAAAAGAGGAGACTGAGAAACAGCTAAGGGTGATGGTATTAGACCTGCAGAAAAAGTTGGAAGAGGAGAAAGCCGCTAGAGGTGGGGGGGCACCCCAGCCGCAGCTAGTCCAAGTGAGAAGGGGACAGAGCCTAGTCACCAAGTTCAGCGGAGACCCGAGGGAGTACCTCGGATTCGAGACTGAGATAAATTATGCGCTGGAATTGCATGCAGCAGAATTCCCAGATGACGCGCACAGAGTCTACTTTATCATAGAGCATTTGACGGGGGCCGCCCGGGAATGGGTAAGACCGCTCATCGCGCAAAAAAATCCTTGCATGAAGAACGCAACTTTATTTCTAGAAGCTTTAAAATTAATGTACGCTAGCGACAGTGAAATGGAGGCCACTAAACAGGAGCTTCATGACCTAACACAAGGAAAATCGACAGTTAGAGACTACTGGGCGAAATTCACCATGCTGGTGCACAAACTGGGGTGGGATCTGAACAGTGAGCCAGTGAAATCAGCCTTCTACCTAGGTTTGCATGCAGACGTTAAGGATGAGCTGGCAAGAGGTCCTAGACCGCAGACTATGGATCAGCTCAGCAAAGCGGCGCTAGCGGTGGGGGTGAGGCAGGAATCCAGATGGTATGACAAACAAGCGACGCGCGCAGCAAAACCTTGGTTCCCACGCTCTCAGGACAGACCACATCACCAAAACCCACCCCAGGGACCGCCCCCAGACCCGCCCAGACCAAGCCCAGAGCCGGAACCGATGGAGATCGGGGGAGCGCGCGCGCGGGCTTTTCAAACCCCGGCGGCGCCAAAACGCAAGGAGGGAAGAGGAGGGAATTGCTTTATCTGCAACTCCCCCCGGCATCGCGTCAGAGACTGCCCTCATCGCAGGGAGTGGCAAGGAAAGGCGGGAACGGTTGTACCTTCCCCCACTGACGTAGCACCACAGCAGGGAAACGAGACAGCCTGGCTGCAGGAGACAAGGGGCAGCAGCCAGGCACAGTCAGCAGTGAACAGCCCCAGCCCGCCCACCCGCACAGAGAGGAGCAGAGCCAGCCCACCCCTCCCAGAGCAGGAGTGGTTCTAGAAGTCACGCTGACGCTCCCAAATGGCTACCCCCTGTCAGTCCTCGCCTTAATTGACAGTGGGGCATCTGCCAACTTCTTCTCGAGAAACTTTGCAGAAGAGCACCAAATCCAACTTCTGCAGCTGGATTTTCCCCTGCATGTGGCCACCATTGATGGCAGAGAGTTGCTGGGAGGGGCCATCACTCATCAAACCCCCCCCATGAGAATGACGGTGGGAAGGCACTCAGAGACACTGGCTTTCAACGTCACGACCATCTCAGACCCCCCCATCGTTTTGGGAATGAGCTGGCTGGCGCGCCACGACCCTTCCATAAGTTGGCACCAGAGATGCATCACGTTTGGGTCGGACTTTTGTCTGGAACATTGCATGCAGCACCAACCAGGGGAGGGGCCTCCGATAGCCACGGTGGCCACCATGCACGTCAAAGGGGGTGAGGCGATACCCAAGCCGTACTGGGACCTGCAGGAGGTCTTCAGCGAAGCGGAGTCCGACCACCTACCCCCACACAGGCCTTTTGACTGCCAGATCAACCTGGTGCCAGGGGCAACTATACCCCCAGCCAAGCTGTACGCCATGTCAGACCAGGAACTGGAGGATCTGCGCGCTTTCATCGACAAGAACCTCAAGCGGGGGTTCATCAGAGAAAGCAAGGCAGCAGGGGGCAGCCCGGTCTTCTGGGTGGACAAGAAAGACACGCAACAGCGCCGCCTGGTGGTGGATTTTAGACGGCTGAATTCGGTGACAGAGCCAGTGGCTTTCCCCATGCCCAGAGTGGATGATCTCCTGACAGCGGCACGCAGGGGCAAGATTTTCACCAAGCTAGACCTGAGGGGGGCGTACAACTTGATCAGGATCCGGGAAGGCGATGAATGGAAGACCACGATGTTCACGCCTCTGGGCTCTTTTGAATATCTGGTGATGCCCTTCGGGTTGCAAGGGGGCTCAGCCTGCTTCCAGGCCTTCATGCACCACGTCCTGGGGTCCCTCCTCTTCAAGAACTGCCTGGTCTTTCTGGATGACATCCTTATCTATTCCAATGACCCAGTGCAGCATGTGAAGGATGTCAGGGAGGTGTTGCAGCGCCTGAAGGACAACCACCTGTATGTGAAGCTGGAGAAGTGCAAGTTTCACACCAAGGAGGTGGACTTCTTGGGCTACAAGCTGTCAGACAAGGGACTGGCAATGGACAAGGACAAGGTGCAGACCATCCTGGACTGGCACAGCCCCAGGACGCGCAAAGATGCCCAACGACTACTAGGCTTCGCTAACTTCTACAGGAAGTTCATCCAGAACTTCTCTCGGGTCACGGCTCCCATCACCGACTGCCTGAGAGGCAAGCAGAAGTTCAGGTGGACACCAGAGGCACAAGCAGCGTTCGAAAGCCTCAAGAGGGTGTTCGCGTCAGACCAGTACCTGTTCCACGTGGTGCAGGATGCGCCCCTACGCCTGGAGACAGATGCTTCTGATAAAGCTGTGGGAGCGATTCTGTTGCAACTGGACGCCAACAGAGAGTGGAGACCCTGTGCCTTCTTCTCCAGGAAGCTGACCCAGCCTGAACGCAACTACACAGTGTTTGATAGGGAACTTCTCGCGATCCACGCGGCGTTCCAGCACTGGCGACACTTCCTGGTGGGCGCCAAGCACCCCATCCAGGTGTGCACAGACCACAAGAACCTGGAGTTCTGGAGAACGGCCAGGGTGCTCAACCAGCGGCAGATACGGTGGGCAG
Source organism: Zootoca vivipara (assembly GCF_965207765.1). Lineage (NCBI taxonomy): Eukaryota > Metazoa > Chordata > Lepidosauria > Squamata > Lacertidae > Zootoca > Zootoca vivipara. The sequence continues at coordinate 35,002,364 of NC_142597.1, read as the reverse complement.
AGTTCTTCTCGAACTTCAACTTCTCCATCCACTACATCCCGGGGGAGCAGAACGTCAGGGCGGATGCCCTCTCCCGCAAGCCAGAGTACATGGAGGAGGAGTTGCCACCAGCACCCAGGCACGTTTTCCCCCCATCTGCATGGTCATGCGGTGCAGCAGTGGTGAGCGAGGCAGAACTCACAGCACTGACGGCAGCGGATGAATTTGCCACCCGCATCTTCAGAGACCTGAGAGGGGGGAGGGAGCAGGCCAAAGACTTTGAGGAGAAGAGGGGTTTGCTTTTTTACAGGGGAGCCCTGTACCTCCCGACCAAACAGCTGAGAGGTAAGGTTCTCAAGCAGATGCACGACAACCCAACGGCGGGTCATTTCGGAAGGGACAAAACCACTCACCTAGTCATGAGACACTTCTGGTGGCCAGGGGTGCGGGAGGATGTTCGGGATTATGTCAGGGGATGTGACACCTGCCAGCGAGCAAAGGTGGTCAGAGCGCCACCAGCAGGTTTGCTGGAGCCATTAGCCACACCGCACAGGCCGTGGGAAGTAGTGTCCATGGACTTCATCACAGACCTGCCGTCGTCCAGGGGCAAGACCGCAGTGTTGGTGGTGGTGGACCTCATGTCCAAAATGTGCCACTTTATACCGTGTGCCAGGGCGGTCTCGGCAGAAGAGACGGCCAAACTGTTTGTGGACCACGTATTCCGACTGCATGGATTGCCTTTAAGAGTTATTTCGGATCGTGGCCGCCAATTTGTTTCCAGGTTCTGGCGACGGCTCATGAACCTCCTGCAGGTGGAGGTCAGCCTGTCGACGGCTCGGCACCCGCAGACCAATGGACAGGCGGAGCGGGTCAACGCCATTCTGCAGCAGTACCTGAGATGTTACGTCAGCCAGAGGCAAACGGACTGGGTGGATCGCCTGCCACTGGCAGAATTTGCCTACAACAATGCGGTGCACGTCTCCACAGGGGTGTCGCCCTTTAAGGCCAACTATGGGCGCGACCTCAGATCTTTCCCGGAGAGGGAGGGGGAGGAGGAGGAAGAGGGCCCACAGGCCGAGGAGTGGGCAGAGGACCTGGAGACGGTGCACCAACAGCTCAGAGAACACTTGGAGAGGGCCAAGGAAGCGTATAAGAAGGGGGCAGATCGCCACAGGCGGCCGGGAGAGGTCATAAGGGTGGGGGACAAGGTTTGGTTATCCTCGGAAGGTCTTCCCACCAGGGGGCGATGCAGAAAGTTAGCACACAGGAGGCTGGGCCCCTTCACGGTCACGCAACAGGTCAACCCGGTAGCCTTCAGGCTAGCACTGCCGGAGGACATGAGAGTGCACCCAGTGTTTCATAGATCACTGCTGTCGCCGTACAGGGAAAGTACCAGGTTCAGGGACAGCGATCAGCCTCCAGAGGGAGGGGGGGAGACGGGAAACGCCCGACAGCTCAATGAGGCAACTGAGATTTTAGACTCAAGGAGAGGGGTGAGAGGACTGGAGTACCTGATAGCATGGGAGGACACTCCGCCATCCCACAATGAGTGGATACCGGCCACGGAAGTACCTGAGGAATTTTTAGTGGAAGAATTCCACGCCCTGTTCCCCCACAGGCCCCAGCCCTGGCACATGGAAAGGGAGGGAGAGGGGGAGGAGCAGGAGGAAGGGATAGCAGGCAGCAGCTCCCCATGGAGATGGGAAGCGGAATTTGAGGACACGGAAGAAGAGGTGTGGGTTTCACCGAGGTCAACGACGTCAGAGGCAGGAGAGGACTGGCAGAACATTTTTACTCCCACCAGCTCTGATGCCACTGACTTCTTGGGATTTCCGTCTTCTCAGGGGGAAGGAGAGAGATCGCAGGATTGGGGGGAAATTTTCACACCCACAGGCTCGGATGCCACAGACTTCTTGGGATTTCACTCGTCCCCAGCAAGCAGAGAGCCACTGGGGAGGAGGAGAGAGGAGCCTGGGAGGGGGGTGGATGTGAGGGACAAGGGATACAGGGAAGTCCCTCCCATCTTAAGTTCCAGCCCATCACCAAGCGCTGGAGAGAGTAAGGAGAGCTCTGCCTCCAGCGGAGAGTCAGGAAGTGGTGTCCGAGGCTCAGGCAGGGTTGTGGAGCCCATGCCTCAGGTGGGACAGGAAGTTGGACGCACGGGGGGGAGGCCAATCCCCCCAACTCCCGAATTGCGACGCAAACGTAGGGGGAAGAGGTTGGGTCTGCCAAAGTTGTGGTGCTGGAAGAAAACGCGCCAATCGCCATTCGGGAGTTCTGACACCTCACCTTAAGGATGCATTTTTACTGCTCTGAACACTGTAAATAATCAGCACTTAATAAAAGCCTGAAAAGACCATGCTGGAGTCGTTACTCTAGAGTAGCCATACCAGGCCCCCTGACAATGGCTATTTCAGCAGCCATTTTGATAGTAGCTTTCTGGTCTTATGTTTACTTTTAATTGTTCTTATACTCTTGTGTGGGTTTGTGTTTGCCTTTTTTTAAAAAAACAACAACACATTTTATGTACATCGCTTAGAAATTCTGAATATTAAACAGTATGGAAATACATAAAATAGAATCACAGAATTGGAAGGGACCACGAGGGTCATCTAGTCCCACCCCCTGCAATGCAGGAATCTTTTGTGTCCAACATGGGCCTTGAACCCATGCCCCTGAGATTAAGAGTCTCATGCTGCTCTAGCAACTGAGCTATAGACAATAAAAATAAATTAAAAATTGAAAAGCTAGCAAGCAACTTTACAGGGGCAGAGGGAAGAGAGCAGTGCTGGGCTTCAACTTGCTCTTTTCCTTTTGGTTTTGTGGGCACCGAGATACATTTTCAAATGAAATTTGTTAAACACCCTGAAGCCTTTTTGTTAGGTACAGTGGTACCTCGACTTACGAAGGCGATCCGTTCCGCAGCGCTCTTCGTAAGTCTAAACCTTCATTTTGCGCATGCGCGAAGCGAGATTTGCGCATACGTAGACCGCATGTGCCGCTTCTGCGCAGGCACAGAACGCACACGTGGCAAAAATACTTCCGGGTTTGCCAACTTCGTAAGTTGAAACCTTCAGAAGTCGAGGTACCACTGTATCTCAAATCAAGAGCTACCAAAAGAAAAATGGACATTACTTATATATGCTACAACAGCAGCAAGACTCTTGAGTGCACAATATTGGAAGATGGAAGAAATACCATCAAAGGAACAATGGCAAGAAAAGCTGATGAACTATGCAGAATTGGCTAAGCTAACAGACAAACTACGAGAGAAGGGCAAAAAGGACTACAAAAGAGTCTGGGAACCATTTACAGTTTATCTGCAGAATCAAAAGAATGTACTGGATTCACTGGCAGAATCTGAATAAACTTTCACAATTTAATTTGAGTAACAGATATTTCAGAGAAATGATAAGGGATTTTATTTTTGTGTAGGAAAAGCAGGATACGATAAATAAAAGTAAATAACTCAGCAGAGGGGGAGTTGAGGGAAGTCCAGAGGAAGGGAGGGAAAATAAATGTAAATAACGTGATGGAATGAGAGTTGTACCATTATTTGTTATAAAATTCAATAAATATTCCCAGAGAGAGAGAGAGAGAGAGAGAGAGAGAGAGAGAGATTTTCAAATAACTGTTGCTTTCCACTCATCAGACAACAAACACTTACCGTCCTCCACAGATACTTGTACTATTTGGTCTGGTTCAACTGGATCTTAAAAAAAGGGAAAACTCATAAAATTAGTTGCATTATGTCATATAATGTACTGTTAACTACAACAGCAAACATGATCGACTATGTAACCGGAGGCAGCAACATAATGTGTATTCTCTGAAAAGCCCCTGTAAGAATTAGCAAAACCCATTTTGAGGCGTTTTGGTGTGTTTGTTTTTTACAATGAAGTGGTCTATAAATTTTATGAAATAAATCAATAAAAATGAATGTCCATCTTCTCACACAAACCAAACTAAACTAGTAGTGGAGTGTATTAATTCCACCCTGGTATTATTGCACATATCTGGTCTTCACACCCATCCGCACCCCTGCTCCACCTCGAAAAAGGGCTTTATTACCAACCATGTTATCAACTTCTAAGGGCAGTGTAATAAAAAATTAACACCTACCTTGTGCCACTGGCTCAGGGACTGGCACAGCTGCTGGGGCTGGTGCTTCTGATTCTGGTTTCTCAGCAATTTCTAGAAGTAGTAAGGTCAGCATACAAGGATACTAGTAAATGTATTCATGTTAAAACCACAATGTTACTCCATGTCAGTATGCACCAAGCAAAACATTAGCAATCCCTTGAAAGATGCAGTAGACAAATAGTATTCCAAAGAGTTGTTTTTTTAATTTTAACCTACTCCCTTTTAATCCTTTCCCCTTTAGGATTTATACCAGGCATCCCCAAACTTCGGCCCTCCAGATGTTTTGGACTACAATTCCCACCTTCCCTGACCACTGGGCCTGTTAGCTAGGGATCATGGGAGTTGTAGGCCAAACATCTGGAGGGCCGCAGTTTGGGGATGGCCTGATTTATACGCTGTCATTTTCTCTCTGGTCACAGGTATAAAATGCTAAGAAAGAGCTAGACTGTGTCATTGGCAGCATCATAGTGACAACCCAGTTATAGAAGGAAGGACATATTAAGCCTTAGTAATGAAATACTTACGGTTGTTCATTACAAGTCCAGGGAATGGTCTGTTGGAAAACACAGAATGCAACACTTCAATAAGGGATCGTTTACATAAGAATCCTAACGTTCTACAGATTTGACATAACAATCTGAGGTGCCAAATTGTATAACCACATATGCACTCTGATCCTCTCATTGAGTTTAATTTTCTTTCACTTTCATGCATGCATAAAGCCACAGATCTTGTACTGCAATTCTTAAGCCTCCCAGCAAGGTCCAAGAAAAAAAGCATTCAACATGAATAAATTACTTACGTGACCCTGAGCTTTGCATTCATATATAAGTTGAAAATTTTCAACTGACTCCATTTTTATTACTTACTCTCCAGTTGTCTTTGTATACTTTTCAGTTTCCATTTTTATTATATTTTCTCTACCCTCATATCTTTGCTAGGTTAGGGGTGGACTCTCTCTTCAAAATTCTGCTCCTAGCGCTTTTTATCTAGTAAATACAGGCCTACTTTCAGGAGACCCACTGAAAATAATGGAACTTTGTTAAACATTCTATTCCTTTCAATAGGCCCACTTCATATATGGCTAACGTCCTTAGTAGCAACCACTGTGTATCCCCGAAAATAAGACACTGTCTTATATTTCTTTTTCCTCAAGAAGACACACTATGGCTTATTTTCAGGGGATGTCTTATTTTTTTTATTAAGCATGGTACAGCAATCTACATTTATTCAAATATAGTTAAATCGTCTTCTTCTGGAACATCGTCATAACTCTCCAAACCCGGAATTCCATCCTGAATTTCTTGCGACTCCATTTCCTTTAGAACCATTGGCCCCAGTCTTTCATGTCGAGCAATAGAGCTCTCAGTAAATGAGCAGCTCTTATCCATGTAACCTGCTCGGAGTGCATTGGCAACAACACTGTCAGTGATTTTATCCCATGAATTCTTCACCCACATCACGACCTCTTGCAGGCTAGGTTTCACAAAGTTTCCACGCTGATTTCTTGCCATTCTGTTTTCAATGTAGTCATTAATTTCCATATGCAAATGGTCTCTGAATGGCTTGTTTATTGCAATATCAAGAGTCTGCAGATAGGCAGTCATTCCTGCAGGAATCATTATTTGATCTATTCTTCTCTCTGCAAGGAACTTCTTCATGTCTTTAGCACGGTGAGTGCTGGCTGAATCCCAGACTAGCAGACCTCTTTGGCCACCTCGCATAACAAGTGGCAGCATTAAATCAAGCCACTTCCTTATAACTGCTTGTGTGCACCAGGCTTTTTCGGTTTCCAGAACATAAATGCCGGAAACACATTCAATCTTCTCTTTCTTGCCCTTAGTGATGATAAGAGGTGGGGCTTTCTTTCCATCCAGACGAATTGCCAAAATACAGGTAACACGTGAACTTTCGTGAACAGTGGAGGGAACGTAGATTGAGGAGGCACCCCTCTGTTCAATTGTCATTTGGGCTCCTTGACCCATAAACACTGCAGTTTCATCCATAGCAATCATGTTGCAAAGTTGGTATTTAGAAAAGTCGATGCCATCAACAAAGGACTTGAATGCAAGGGCTCGCTTAACAACTTCAGCATCTTCCAACTTTAACAGTGTTGTTGATTTTCTGAGAGACAGTTCATATCGATGAAGGAAGCTATCCAGCCAGTGCTGCGATGCTTTGAATTCAGCGGCTATTTCAAATTGTGGTGCCATTTCAAGGGCAAATGCTTGAATATCAGCCCTGCGCACAACCAAAGCCTTTGCTCTCCTGTCAGCGATCCATTCACTGATCATGTCTTCCAGCTCAGGAATTAAAGGCTGCCGACCTGAACCGCACTTGCTCTTCTTAGCATTTCCTACGACCGCCTGTAGACTGAGGTTATTGTATTCTGCCCGCCATTTTTGGACCATTCGGATATACAACTTCTTCTCCTTGCAGAAAGCCGTAAGATTCTTGCCCTGGGAGTCCTCCACAATTTCTTTCTTGTACTCAACAGAATAGCGCTTTCTTTTTGCACTCATCTTGTCTGGGGGTTGTTGCTGGTTGGTGCTGGGGGAGAGAGACCCACAGTGCTGAGTAAAACGGCAGCCACAGCTTTACTTCTTCCCCCTGAGGACACACAATTCCTAAAACAGAGCGTCCTGCTCCCCACTTCACTGAGGAAACTTTCACTTTCTATGTCTCCCTCTATTCCTCAGCTTGCAACATGCACAGAGCGACCAGGACCTGGCAGGGGGAGCCGACCTCGTTGATGGGGCTGCCCGCACCTCTCCGGTCACCTCCGAGCCTCCTTCCCGCTGGAGGAGCCTCCCTCCAGCTGCTGCCCGTCTTCTTTACTGCTCCGCGCCGGTATGCTGTATAGCCACGCCTATCCAAGGCTGTCTTAAGGGCGCTGCCGGAGGGGCTGGAGCTGTTGCCGGGAGGCGCTGCGTCCAGCCTCGCCTCTTCCTTGGTACCCTCCAGAACTGTGCCTATCACTATGTCTTATTTTCAGGGTATTGCTTATATTGCGCAAATGCTTGGGATATCCTGCTACGGCTTATTTTATGGGTATGTCTTATTTTCGGGAAAACACGACAGTAGGTTTCCAGTAAGCTCTTGTTGCCTGCTCCTAACACAACCGCTGGTGAAACCTTTAAGAAAATATCCGCTCATCCTTGCTGCTTTAGTAACAGCTCTCCAAATCTGTTTCACCTCCTGCAAGGGCGAGGGGGGAACATTTTGGTCATATCCTCTCCAATGTGGGTCACAGGAGCCCTTACAGATGTGAACAACTCTTGAAGGCACCATACCATAAATTAGCTGCTTTCCCGAATTTGTACTGCTTAAAGTGGCTCGAAAACAAAGAGCCTCAGAGTTTGAACATCCGAGGGAAGGGAGTTCCAAAATCATGAGGCAGCAACAGAGAATGCCTCTCTCCATATCCTTCTACAAGCTTGGCTTGTATGATGGCATCATTCAAGAGCCCATTCTCAGCTGATCTTTCAACACTGCAGTGGGGCACAGGGAAGAAGGCACACTCTCTTAGGTATGCTGGACCAGGCCATGGGGAACTTTGTAGGACAAAACTGGCCAGAATGGAAGCTGGCCTGGACTTTAAAACAATTGTATTAAATGCTTCTGAAGACCCTTCTCCATTGGAAGGCAGGGAGCACAGCAGCTCAGATGCCTTTGGGATGATCCTAAGCAGCAGTCACCTCTTTCCCCACAAGACCTCATAAGGAGGAACATGCTGCCTCAAAATATGGAGCTTCAGTTTAGTGGCTTGTTTGAGCCTAGCAAACACAGGGCTCAAGAGAGCCGTAGAGATCACAATAGGATCTCTTGGTCTTGTGCACTGGCCCTAGCTTGGTTGCAATGGAAAACAGTGGCAGCTTCTCCCATTAACTTTACTGCATGTCTAATCCATCAACCAGGACCAGAATAAGAAGCCCCCACCTTACATCTTCACCAACAAAAAAAGAAAGAAAAAAGAAAATCAATATTATAGAGAATGCAGTTGAAAGCCACATACCTGATGACAGTAAATTTAATAAACTCTGCTGAATCCAGTATCTTCCTCATGGAACTGATTTCAAGATAACTGGGAGCTTTGAAAGACACTCCAGGGGGCATCCCATCCACCACCACGCAGCCAGGGTTGACCGTGATTTTTCGATAGGGGACTTTCACAGGGTACCCCAGGCCAATGGCTTCCCCTGATGAGAGAGAGAGGTTGTGAGAGTTATGTTGCACTGTCCTCACGCTAGGCCACCAGGAAAGCAGAGTTTACTTGAAAATACTACATAGTAACAAGGGCAGGATCATTATAAAAACAGAATCAACTTCAACGGAGATGTGCTTTTGCTGACCTACTGGGACTGAACCCTTCCACTTACTAGATATACCCGAGTACTGTATCAGCCTACTTTTTCAGCACCAAAAATGTGCTGAAAAAGCCGGCGTCGGCTTATATTCAAGTGAGGCGGGCGGTGGCAGAGAAAGGCACAGGACCGGGGGTTTGGAGAAGCGCTGCTCTGTGAGAGGCGGCGAGGAAGGGATCCTTCCTCGCCGCTTCTCCCCCCCACCCCTCCGCCAACAGCTGGGAAAGGCATAGGGTGGTATTTATTTTTATTTTTGAAATTTACCAGTGGCTGCTGAGCTGCTGCATTTCCCACCCTCGGCTTATACTCGAGTCAATAAGTTTTCCCAGTTTTTTCGAGGTAAAATTAGGTGCCTCGGCTTATATTCGGATCAGCTTATACTCGAGTATATACGGTATCTTCATTTAAGCTTTTGGAAGTGCTGTTTGTAAAAATACTGATTAAAACGGTACTCAAGGGTACACAGTAACAGCACCTCTTTCTTTTGTTGTTAAAAAGTGCGGCGCTTAGTGTAACAACTTTATGGCGAGTACCGGCGCCTATAGAAGAAGTGTCCAGCTGGATCAGAGTAAAAAAAATGGTCCATCCCGTTTCCTACGGTGACTAACGAGATGCTTATAGGAAGCACACATGGAGGGAATGACGGCAACAGGCCTTCCCCATCATTTGCCTCCCAACAAATGGTATCCAGTGTCTCACGCCACTTTGGAATCAGGAGGATTCCATTTTGTTCCCATGACTAATAGCCTCCGGTAGATCTATGCTCTGCTAAGCATCTTTCAAAGCCATCTACTCCCATGGCCATTATTGTGTGTTGTGTTCAAGAAGTTAATCAAGCATTGTGTAAAGAAATAGTCCCTTTTGTTTGCCATCACTAATCAGATGTATGAAATCCACCAGACACCAGCTTGCAGTTTTTCTTCAAATGCAGTCTTTCGATGACCACTGGTATTAAGTTGCATCTAACTAATTACCCCACTGTTATTAAAATGATAGGTGTCAAAAGTCGTTCCCATTGTATCATCCAAGGCTGCATGGAGACTGCAACATGAACTACCTAACACAAACATGATAATTTGCACTTAAACCAACGTGTATTTTTATATATGATCATATAATATAATATAATATAATATAATATAATATAATATAATATAATATAATATAATATAACTGTTTACCTCTAAAGCAGCCTATTGAACTCAAGAAGCATCAAATGACAGCTATTTTCTAACGACTGAATACATGCTTTTCAGTGAAGTGGAATTACATATAGAACTCGGGAAAGAGGGAACAGAAATGTTTCCTTCAATTATGAAGTACAAAAGGATGAGCTTATTTACTATATTTATAGACCACCTGTCAACCAGAGTTCCTACCAACCAACAACAGAAAACAGGTGCTGGCTAGGTGTGCAGGGACACATGCACTCAAGGCCCAACGTCTGACTGTCTGAAGCATAAACGGCTCTCCTGCAGCTTCAGACTTTTACAGCTCAGTCCTCTTTCAATTCAGGCCTCAAAGGTAGGCCTACTACACCTTGGATTGCAGAGTCTATGTTGCAAAATTAAAATTACCAAACTTCCGACTGAACAGGTCATTCACTTGTTCTCTCAGCTGTCGGGCCTTCTCTACTTTGGATGTTCTCTCATCATCGTCTGGAAAATTTGAAGAAACAAGAATGAAATCATATTGACTTGAACCTTTTTTTAAAAAACAAACAAATCTTGTTTAAACGTGAGCAAAGCCAATTTAAGTCAGTCTAGTTATTTCAAGAGCCCTGTTCTACTCATCTAGAGTTGCTGCTGTCCTATCATCAACTCCCTCTCAGCCTTAAGGCTGTTAGTCCTTTGGGGTTTAAAGGAGTGGCAGGAGAGAGCCTGAGCCAAGTGTGTGCCCACTTTCTTAAGTGCCCTGTAGGGCATGTCTCTATCAGGTGAACCTGCTGCTAAAGTCCTCTCTTTCCTTTAGCTTAAGTCACTAAACTTTAAAGCAGGGCAGGGAAACCTGCACACACACCCCAGATGATGTTGGGCTACATCTTCTAGCTCAGGCACCCCCAAACTGCGGCCCTCCAGATGTTTTGGCCTACAACTCCCATGATCCCTAGCTAAGAGGACCAGCAGTCGGGGAAGATGGGAATTGTAGTCCAAAACAGCTGGAGGGCCGAAGTTTGGGGATGCCTGTTCTAGCTGCATGGTTAATGGTCAATGATGATGGAGATGTTAACCAATAACAATTGGAGGCCATACACGCTCCATCCTTGCCTGAAAGATTAAAGGAAAGAGCACATAGCAGATATACAGGTGCCACTTGGTGCCTTTCTGGAGCAACTGAAGAAAGTTGCTAATGCAAAATAAAAATAAAAATGGACAAGCTCTTCCTCCAAGCTGGGAACCTCATGGAAGCATGGAGAAAGGGAGGCAGCTGGTTAGCAACCTGGCAGCTACCAGCACTCTCCCCTAGTTGAATCTTTGGGGAAGGTCAGTCGCTTCATTGCTTTGCAGCCCTCATTCTCCAATAGGAAATATAGCAAGGAAGTTCTCTATCTTAAACCCTTGTGCAAGTTCTAAGGACAGTCTGCGGTTGGCAGGTGGGAAGCCAGCGTGTTCCAATAAGCAGGGCAATCCAACTCGGGAAAGCTGCTTTCAGTTCCTGTAACCCATCAATAAGGGTAGCCCTTGTCTTTGCAGCATTACTTGTTCTGGGAAATGAAAGTAAGGAACATGGGGCTTCTTTGCCACATTTAACTTACACAGTGAGAACTATTGGCAATAGTTAAGAATGTCTGCTTCTTCTCTTTCAAGCCCTTGGGAGTTTAGCTTCAAGATACTTTCGCAAGTAACACAGAAGAATACGGTTTATTATGACTAGTATCTTATGTGATGTCTGCTGGCACATGAACTAGAATTAGAAATATGACAGGAACAAAAATATTGAACTGGAAAAAGATACTGTCTTTAAAACAGCTTTTGAAAATGCAGGGTAGGAAAAAATGGGCAGAGTACCTGGTATAGTCACTTGGATGATGTTAAGATCTTCCACTCCAGCAGCTGTGTTCACCACTGGATCAGGCACATTTACAGTGTTTACCACGGTGTTTGATAAACTTGTTCTTCCTTATAAAACACATGTATTCAAAGCATTAACACTAAAAGGACTTGAACCTCATTTCGTATTATGAGTACTGCTCGGTAAAAAAGTATCAAGAACAAATGAGACTGAACTCAAGAGTGGCCAACATACTAGGCAGATATAAGTAAGTCCTAATTGGAGGACAGCTGTTGGCCCCCATCCAACCATATCCAGTGCCAAATCTGCCCACGCTCTAACAGGAGTGCTGCTTTATTCCTTGCAGAGGATGGCAGTGACTCTGCACTCCAAAAGGATAAGGAACTCTCCTAACAAAGACTTCCTCATACGCACTATGCCCTATTTGAATTTCAGAACAAATCTGATGTCAGCACTCCAGGGAGGCAGTGGAAGGGGAGGAAACTGCACACGTAGACTGACAGCTAGCTAGAGAGACTTGGTGTAGTGCGAGGGGAGTTTTGGGGAAGGATTAAACCTTGGTTCTTGCCCTGCGTAGTTTAAATGAATGTGTGTTTGGTTCTCCTTTAAAGAGAATTTAAAGAGAACCGTTCCCCTTTTTGTTTTCCTTAATTGCTTGGATGTGATTTACTGCTCTTTCTGGAAGGAAGATGATGTTATCTGGGTCCCAACGTGGATGCATAGGGTTAAATGTTAAATCCACTACAGCTGGGGTAATTTGGGTCCTGGGTTGTAAAAGAGCAGTCAATTGTAATTAGTCTATTGGTCTGGGGATGTATGTTATCTCAGACCTTGGAAATAGGGAGGGATTCCTACCCCTGGGCATCTGTGAATTAACATTCTCACAGCTGCAGTACATTCTTCTGATATGGGGAATTAGGGGCTAGGGCTTTAAGCATTGGATCTTGGCTGATTAAAGAATCCCTTCGATTGGTTTAAGATCACAATACCTCGTGGGGTCAAGGGGGATATATATTCCACGTTTAAGAGATGCAAACGCTGTCCCTTGGCAACCTTTATCGATGCTAATGTCTGTTGTTGAGAGAATTACTGGAAGTTTACCAGGGTGTTAGTCATGCTCCTTGCTGGAGGGCAGGGACCTGATGGAAAGGCTTTTTGATTTAATATTCAAGTGACTTTTAAGAGTAAGTACACTACCCTGTTTCTCATATTTTAAGACATACCCATAAAATAAGCCATAGCAGGATTTTTAAGCATTCAAGGAATATAAGCCATACCCCGAAAATAAGACATAGTGATAGGCGCAGCAGCAATGCCAGCCGTGGCAGGAGGAGAAGGAAAAAAATAAGACATCCCTTGAAAATAAGCCATAGTGTGTTTTTTTGAGGAAAAAATAAATATAAGACATGTCTTATAATATGAGAAACACGGTAGCTAGTGATATTAAATAATGTTTTTATTTTAATTTGTATGCTTTGCAAGAAACGTGCACCCTCTTTATAAGTATTTTGTTCTACATTTAATACTGAGAAGTATTTCTTGCTTTGTCTTAATTGCCTTTGAATGAGTGAAGCTGATCCAGCGCCGGACCATTTGGCCTCTTCTGACTGTTTTGCTGTTAATTGGGTTACCATTTGTGAGCCAAGTCGTGCAACCCAGATAAGGGTGGAAGTAGACTCCCCAAAACTTATACGGGGTTGTACGGGCGGGGAGTGGTGGCAGCCTATTGGTAGTTGTCTTGCCAAGCTCTAAGACAGTCCTGGCTTGAGGAGCTTCCAAGAACCCCTACACTTGGAATGAGAGCCAAGATGAAGAGAGCAGAAGACCAGTAACTTGGTCTCTGCAGTTCTCGTCACTTCTTTGATATAGTAATCTAATAGCACTTTCAAGACACAAGACTCTTCCTTATTCTGAGGTGCAAGGCCCAAAAGCAATGACTTGATTTACACGATCACAGAACCCTTGGATTACTTTAATTCACTCCCCTGAATTGTTCCCTACTCCTGATCAGTGCTGCCATCTTACGAAGCAACGAAGTCGGCGCCACTGATGGCTTAACTCTGAGACAAAACTCACTCTGAGGACTTGGAACAGCAGCAGCGCTTTCTTTAATTGCAGCCTCGAACATCTCAGGCCTGCAAAGAAACACGGTGAAGTTTTGGCATAAGAATATAAAGTGCGATCAATAAGTAAACACAACTGCAGCTTCATTTCCCTCTGAGGCGAAGCTGATCATTCTAAAATACCATAGCACGGCTGGTCAAGTGGATGGAGGAGAAAGCACAATGACAATCCGTCCCCAACACATGCAGTCTTGCTCCCTGCAAATTCCATTTGGCTTGGATATCCCTCCCTGAAGCCCTCTCTCATCTCAGGGAAGCTCAGAACCCTTCAGCCAAAGATTAAAGCAAAAGCAAAGTGAACCTATTAAGTTATCCATGTGCACCCTGAACCAAGAAGTTCAAACATATTGGCTGCATTCAGACATCACACTAAACCTATGTGATGTGATGTGAATGAGCCGGGACACGCCAGTGAGCCTCAGGCCTGCAGCACACTTCCTCCTCCTGTGGAAAGGCTGCAAGAGTTTGGAAGTCTTCTAACTGTGATTAATGTTAATGTGGTTAATGAAGCCATGGTCCAAGCCTTTTCATCCATGGCCAGTCAGGTCCACCTGGGCAGCACAAAAGCAACATCCTCTTGTGCATCTGGTACCCAGTGGTCTGAACCGGTAGGCTGGGTTCCATTTGGCTATCCTCCGCCAATTTGTTCCTGTACTGCATATTGTCCTCTAGCGTGAGACACATCTCCATAGAAAGAGTTACCTGTTTTGTCCACCTGAGTTATAAAAGGCTCAAACTCATCCTGAGAGGACTCAAGGGTGCTTACTTATCAACTGAAACACTGCATGGACTTTTGTGTCCAACTCATTTTATTGTTTTTTAATGTCACAGTGTGATGGGTCAGCCCCTTCTTTTGACCTCAGGGTCAGCTCATATGGTTACAAACCCTTCTTTCTAAATTTCACTTTTGTGCTCTTCATTCAGTGCTACACCCTCCCCCACCCCGGGCCAAATACGAGTGCTACCAGCTCAGCGCCTGCCTTTGTTTTATCTTCCTTATTCTCCCGGGAAATAAAAGGAGGTACTGAATAAGTCTTATATGGAAGAAAGCAAACAAGGTTTTAATTCCAGAAATGCAATGTTAGCTTATGGCCAGAATGCCAATGCACTGAAAGCTGCCCCCGTAGATTTAGTGAAGACAAAAGAAAACAAGATTGAACAGATAAAAGGCAGGCGCTAGCAATCATTTCATGTATTATACAGTGGTACCTCGACATCCGAACGACTCGACTTCCGAAGGTTTCGACTTCCGAAGTCGACAAACCCGGAAGTCTTTTCGCCGCACACGCGTTCTGCGCATGCACAAAACGGGTGCTTCAACAACCGAAGACTTCGACTTACGAAGAGCGCCGCGGAACGGATCGCCTTCGTAAGTCGAGGCACCACTGTACAAGGCAACAAGGTGTTTACTTTAAGCTATACTTGTCCAATTTGCCTTTTGGATTTTGCAAAGTACCTTTATCACTATTCAATTTCAGACAACACAAGTGGCATATTTGGATATTACAAGATCCTTCTTAAGAAGTGGCCATCAACCAGCTGAAAACGTTAGCAACTATACAATACAGTCATACCTTGGTTTTCGAACAGCTTAGTTCCCAAACGTCAGAAACCCAGAAGTGACTGTTTCGGTTTGCGAACTATTTTTGGAAGCCGAAATTCCGATGGGGCTTCCGCAGCTTCTGATTGGTTGCAGGAGCTTCCTGCAGCCAATTTGGGTTTTGAACATTTTGGAAGTCAAACGGACTTCCAGAACGGATTCCGTTCGACTTTGAAGGTACATACAGTATTCACTCTATTCAACACTCAGTAACAGAGTGCTTCCTGTCATCGTAATTGCACATTTCAAGCTTACTTTGATTAAGTTCTGCTTTCACTTATCAAGTAAAGCAAAAACCCTCAGGGCCACTTTGTTTCTATCTCTGACTGAGAAATTTATTCTGAAGTTTGCACAGCAATATTTGGAGCCATGCTGGAGGTCATCTGGATTTAAAATATTTGATTTGCTGATTTGGGTATCAAATATGGAGTTTGCGAGAGTGATCCCTTATCAACTGATTTTAAGATGCTGCTTGTTCAGCTAGAATCCTTGCTTTGTATGAACAAATGAAATATTTGCATTTATTAGTTATTTATTAATTTATTAGTTATTATTCCAAATGTTTGGAACAAGGTTGCCCAAGTTTCAGGGAAGCCTACCATGAGTACTGCTAGTCTAAAATACAGCCTCGTTTCTCTGATGAAAGAATCCAGCATCTGTCTAGGCTGAACTCTGTATTTAAGTGGTTCAGAAAGGCCAGTCATGTGGTATGCATTACATTTGGCTTACTTTTTAATGATAAATTTTATCTTAGCTTTGTTTCGGAGGATCTTTTCCAATCTTGGAATGCCAAACGTAGAAGGGCGACGGAATGGCACTCCCTCGGGAAGGCCTTCAACGTAGAAATCTTCAGGGTAAGACTCAAAGAGAGCAAAAGGGACTTTCACGGGCTCCGTCAGTCCAAGAGCTTCCCCTAAAATAAAACATATTTCACAATATATATTTGAGGGGGAGGGGCTGGACCTTTGCTGAATTTCTCTCTCACACTTACGTTCTACTGGTTACTAGAGCTAAGCCAAAACACGAAGGGACAAGGCTTTTCATGAGAGTTGACCCTCCACAAAAAGGCCCCAATTCCAGTTATATTTGATAGAGGGAATAGAACAGGTGGCAAAATAATCACTTTGTAGTGCAGTCGCCCCTTTAGGAGGGGACAATTGGTAATACATTCTGCACATTCTTCCTCCCTTCAGAGCATTATTTTGTAGTGAAAGGTGATTATGGAACACTGCTCTTTTGGAGAAGACATTCTGGAGAGGGCAACATTATTTTTTGCTTTGTAAAAATAAACACCACACAAATTTCACTCAGCCCTAATGCACATTAGGCGGCTTTCAAACAATATTGAAAATCAGCACGAAAATCCAGAATCTGCAGATTTTTTAAGCCAAATAATATTTATTAGTTTTCCAAATTTTTAACAAATGAATGCCAAATTACATCTAAATTTAATATAAATTTCCAAAAGGTTGACTTCCTGCTCTTCATCCTAGACATGTCTCTACTTTCTCCCACTACTGCTTGATATTACATATTTCTAATTCACATTTCATTCCTTATATTCCATTTACAATTATTTTTTCCTTTCCCATTATCCATGTTGTTGACTTATCAATTCCTGCTTGTATATTTACATAACAGTAACATAGTCCCTTAAAGAACAAAAGAGGCTATACATCCAGAATCTACAGATATTATCCATATGCCGATGTACCAAATTAAGAAAACAGGTTACTGCAGAACCTTAACCTCTTTCCTTTCACACAAGAGAATCAGTTTGTTGCTGCAATAAACAGGATAGAAAGCCAAATCACAATAATCACATTCTGTTACATATAAGATCTGTGAGTTCTCACCTGCAGTATAAGTGGTACAATCAGACTTCGATTTACCAACTTAATAATAAGAACTAGGCTGTAAATTTATGAATGTGTAAAATATTTTGCTGATAAAGTTCCCCTCAGACGTGCTAAGACAGGCATCCCCAAACTGCGGCCCTCCAGATGTTTTGGCCTACAACTCCCATGATCCCTAGCTAACAGGACCAGTGGTCAGGGATGATGGGAATTGTAGTCCAAAACATCTGGAGGGCCGCAGTTTGGGGGTGCCTGTGCTAAGATAATGTTTTAAAAGGCTCAGTATGCTTACCACATTTCTCATTGAAAAGGTTTTCAACTTTTTGCTTCAGATCAGTAATCTTGGCATTCCATGCCTCTGTTAAAACATCAAAAGAGTAAGTCAATTATCTGCAACCTGATCCACTACTTCTTTGCTTCAACAGAAATACCAAGTGATGTTATCTGGATGCCTCTGTACAATGAGCAAGAAAAAACTAGTAGCAAGTTCCACATATAAAGGGAAAAGTGGGTTTGTCTAGGCGCATCTTAACTTTTCTCTTTTTAGGTTTAGGTACTAGGCGTAAGGCAAGCAGCCCCTAAGTAATTAAATTCCTAACAGAGTTACCAACAAAAAATGAGAATTTCTATTGCTCTGTTTACATTTATACACTGCGCTTTAATGCCCAAACTGGGAAGAGTGTAAATATATTCTCTAGTTAGTGAATCAGACTGAATTCAAATAGGCAACTGTAACATACAATGGAGTTTAAAGTTAGTCCACAATGCAAGATTAGGTAGACCGTTGGTTTGATCCAGCTGAGCAATTCTAATAACCTAGCGCCTGAGGCGTTACCATTACGCTTCATCAGGGTGTATTAGGCGAGAGAGTTTAATAAGGTGTTTTATATGCAGTCGCAGAACCCACACGTGCAACTGCAGAGAGTAAAAATCATGACCAACTAGGCAATTTTCATTGGACAAAGACATCCCTTTGCCTCTCGGCCCATTGGGACAGATTGGAGGCAATACGAACACACAAAGCATACTGATGTGTACAGTGAGGTGCAAATGCAACCCCACCAGGACAGAAGCAGTAGCTGGGTCAATAGCAAGGCAGGTGAAACTTTTGCTGCCAACTTCCTGCTTTGCTGCTGCTCCACCCTGAAGGGAGAAGAGAGATGCCAGACCATCCCTGGAGGACAGCAGGCACACCCACCACTGACTTGTAACAGCTGGCCATGGCAACAGACTTCTGGGTGGGATGGGAAGGTTCAATGTGAATGCTTTTTGGACAACGGGAGGTTAAGTTTTTGTTTATTTGCTAATTAGAGGGTCAGAGTACTGTTTCGTTTATTATTTTAGTATGGTTAATGCTATTCGCTAGTATTTATACGGCTGGTATTTCCCCCCCAGGATGTTATGTTCTATGAAATATTAATATATTACATGATTTCCCCCCTTTTCCCCTATGGTATTATGTATTGTCTTTTATAATGTAAGTCACTTGGAGATCTTCCGGTGACAAGCAACTAATACGTTTAATAAATGAAATGAAATAAACATTTATATAGTGTTTTTATAATGTTCTAACATATTCAGATACAGTAGTTTGTAACCTCTACGCCCCCTCTGTAAGGGACATCAAAATATTCCTATACATCAAAATATCCCTATACTGCAAGGAAGGAAGGAACTGATGTTGAAAGAGTGTGGTTTGCCTAAAGGCTAGCCTAGAGGTTCATGGCAGGTGTGAGATTCAAGACCATGTACTTCTTGATATCTCTTTCTCAATCACTATAATGTAGCAGATGTCAGGAATAAAGAACATGAATAAGTGGCTAGTGGCATGCAGTTTGGAAGGAGACAAGGTTTCCCCAGAACTTACCAAAAGAGAACTCTCTTCCTCTTGGTTTAAAGCCTACATTGGATCCATTGGTCTGAGGATTAGTTTTAACTTCTGGGGTTTGTGTCTTGTTAGCAAGACCTGTGTTAACACACACAATACATCCCATGTAAATTAATGACTTTCTAGCGTACAACATGAACGTGCAAGACTAGAATTTCCAATACTATTCTAAAAATTCAAACCTGCTGAGAGCTTATTAGACGTGGCACAAGTGTTCAGCTACCCTTGAAAATAATATTAACAAGCAGCTACCCCATTTTTCAAGGAAGTGTGCTTTTTAAAGTTATCAATCTTGCTGTTAAGCTACTTTATTTGGATTCAACTAATTTATCATCTAAACTGTTGAGATCAGCCCTTTTCATCACTACACCCACCCACATCCACACACCAAACACACATGGTCCCAACTCATGTGAATAGATTTTCCCTGCTCTATTCCCAGAAAAGGCAGAAATCCAAATTTTAGAGGATGTTGCTTTATTCACTTCAACACTCACAACCCACACAACTGGAAAGGTAACACAGACATCTCTCTATACAATGATTGGAAAATGAGGAGTGGGTGGGTGGGGAATCAGGCCAATGAAGGTATTTTTTAGCCCAATGAAGGTATACATAAAATCTGTGCTGGGAATAGCATACAATAGATCAGACACAATGGATCAGTGTGTCTGGCTGCTAACCAGAAGGTTGGTGGTTCAAGCCCACCGGATGGCTGTGGGCAGGATTCTTGCAATGTCGGGGGGGGGGTTCAACTATGTGACCCTCAAGATTCTTCCCAACTCTACAATTCTATGATTAAGAATGAGAAGATTTGCTGATGGCTCTTCTCCCCCTCCCCCACAACAGACTAAGCTTCCAGAGAAGCCCTGTTCTGTAGATGAAAGAAACCCTCATTCAGTAACTGGTACAAGCCAAGCTACTTATTCTCAAGCAAACATATTTAGTCAAGTCCATACCTTCGTCTACAGTAACTTCAATCTCTGGAATCTTGGAGTTGCTTACAGGACTTCGTGCAGAGTTTGAGCTGATCGGACTTTGGGGTTCTAAAAAGAAAGGAAGTTTGTTTATTGTTTATAAAGCTGTACGTAGACATGCTTGTTTCAGATAATGTCCCCTGCCACAATTAACTAGCATACCTAAACTGGCATGGGGCAGAGAGACTTCTTGAAATGCTTATGCTAGTTTCCAAACTATTTACTCCATCTGTTTTGTGTAAAGGAAGCATGTGAGGACATCTGCTGGATTTCAGATCTCTTGCTTTGAAAACTCCGAAACACCGTGCGGTGCGTGAAGATGACATCCCTTTCCTTTGTAACTGGTGTTTAGTCACTTACCCGAAGTATTCACTTTACTAGCCAATCCAGGAGGCAAATAAGAGGTGACAAGTTCTGGCCTATAAATTAGAAAATGCATTTTTAATAGGATGCTCTCATAACAATGCAAGTATCTTACATACAATATTTGTACTCGTCCATCTTCATGCTGGCAAGCAAACACACAACTACAGCCAAGTTTAAAGAGGGTGATGGAAGCCTGAGAAGCCTCAAGTGAGTGGGTGGTGCAAGCAACTGTTGCTGCTGG
Organism: Zootoca vivipara; assembly: GCF_965207765.1. Lineage (NCBI taxonomy): Eukaryota > Metazoa > Chordata > Lepidosauria > Squamata > Lacertidae > Zootoca > Zootoca vivipara. The sequence continues at coordinate 34,981,815 of NC_142597.1, read as the reverse complement.
CACTGCCTGGGAACAGGGGGAGGAATGAAGGGGAGAAATGTCCAAGCGGGATGGCAGAGGGAAGCAAGTGAGAGGCCCAGGCAGCAGCCACCAGGGTGGGGTTGGTGAGCAATACAAGCAGGGGCAGAACCCCTTGTAAAAACCATATGGGTCCTATAACAGCTACATGGGGTGGAAGTGGGGAGGAAGATCTCCAGTAAGAGATAGGTTTTAACTGTAGATGTTACCGGTATAACTTTCCAATTTGTACATACCCAAATATTAATATCTGTTTCAACATCACTTTAACAACAGCTATTTTCCGGAGATAAAATGTGAAATTTCTAAGTTGCCCAAATGTGCACAATGCAACAGCAGCAGCTCAAAATCATGTGTGTCTACCTGAAACGTTCTAATGATCTTGTTAAGAGGGCCCAATGGTTACAGTTCTAAAAGTGGAACCTGGCAACTAATAACCACCTGCCCAACCCCTCAAGTTAAAAGCTGCCGTCATATTCACACATTTGAAACCAGTGATTTCAAGACACATAAACTGTACATAGCACCCCCTGAGAAGGTGGCTGATGTCTTAAGAATGATTACTTGAATGTCTGTTTCATCCACCCTGCATGTAAGCTTGCTTCACATTTCCATGATACCCCACAGTGAAGTATGGCTGAGTTGGTAGAGCATGAGTCTCTTAATCTCAGTGTTGTGGGTTCAAGCCCCATGTTGGGTAAAAGATTCCTGCATTGCAGGGAGATGGACCAGATGACCCTCGTGATCCCTTCCAACTCCACATTTCTATGGTTCCATGATTCTATCTAGAGTCATTTGGAAATAGCACTAACCATTAGTGTGGCACACCCTATGGGGGGATGCCCTTGAGTCTGGTCCGGAAGCTTCAGCTAGTGTAGAATGCTGTGGCTAAACTGGTGCTGGAAGCAGGCTACTGCCCACACACGACACTGTTGCTAAAAGACTTGCACTGGCTTCCCATCTGCAACCAGGCCAGGTTCAAGGTTCTTCTGCTAGTGTGCAAAAGCCCTGAATAACTTACGCCCAGAATGCTTTTAAGTACTGCCTTTCCCTGTATATGCCAAATTGATCACCGAGATCATCTGGATCAGGCATCCCCAAACTTCGGCCCTCCAGATGTTTTGGACTACAATTCCCATCTTCCCCAACCACTGGTCCTGTTAGCTAGAGATCATGGGAGTTGTAGGCCAAAACATCTGGAGGGCCGCAGTTTGGGGGTGCCTTATCTGGATGGAGCTTGGTGGTCCTCCATGAACCAGAAGTGCAACTCATACAAACGAGGTTATGACTTCAGTATTGTGGGCCCAACTCTGGAACTCCCACCAGAACTCAGACAGGCACCGCCCCTGCTGAGTTTCAGATGACTGGTTAAAATCACTTTATTTCAGGAATACTTCTCCGATGTTGTAAAATTTCCTGATGCTCTTTGTTTAAATTTCTGGGGTTTAATTTCTTCTAAATTTTGTATATTTTTATCGTTGCAAGCTGCTTTGAGACCTAGATGCTGAAAAGCAGGATATAAATTTTAACAGCAAAAGCAACATCACTTTAGACCTAGGTATTAAAGATCCCTGTTGGGGTAATAAGTTAAGACTGAGGCTGCATCAGCAGATAGAATTTTCAAGAGTTTCCAGAACAAGCGTTTTTCGCTTTAAAAAACAACAGTAAAGCAATAAAATTGTAAATTTAAAAATAGTAAAGAGATTAACCACCAGCTTACTTTTTCACAATAAATTTGATTTTTCCACTCCCTCGGACAATCCTTTCCAGGCGTGGGATTCCAAACCACGTTGGACTTCGAAAGGGGATGCCTTCAGGTAAACCTTCTACATACAAATGCTCAGGGTTTGACTCAAAGACAGGATAAGGAACTTTCACTGCTTCACTCAGACCCAGAGCTTGTCCTTGAAAGAAGGTGACAGGGAAATTGGCAGGGATTCAATGGACCATTAGACATCAAAGTTCTGCTTTCAAAGGCAGGCTACCCCCCCTTAATTATTCATTTTATTTAAAATATTTATACTATATTCCATTTATAAATCTCAAAGAAATTAATGTAAGGTACATGAAAATCATTTAAAATAAAATTTCCAGGTAGTCCTAACACATAATTTAAGATCCAGATCTAGCATCCTTGACTTTCACAGCTTCACGCACATAGCCTTTCCCAAAATAAAGATAAAGGCAATTGGTCAAAATGCTACAACAATGTAGAAAAAATTGTGCTTTATACTTCTGCAGTATTTTATTGAAGCAATGGTACTACAAGGTGAATATCCAACAGTTAACTTACCAAATTTTAGATTAAATATCTCTTCTACTTGCTTCCTCAGTTTTGTGATTCTGACATTCCAATCTTCTTTGACTGGGAATAAAAAAATAAATACACATACCGGTATATATAATGTATGCATCCATCAGTAAACATGCAATGATGGCACTTAGTGAGAGATCAATTCAAACATGTAACCTACAGATTTGCATGTATATGAATACATATCCTTAGAAGCAGACTATGAAATGAAAGCGAACAAGCTATAATTTTGCTCTATGGTGGGAAATTCGGATCATTTGAGTTCTCAAAGCATCACTTGCTGTTGGGAGTGATTTGAGTCACTGTACATGAGACATCACCTTGCCGACAAAGGTCCGTATAGTTAAAGCTATGGTTTTCCCAGTAGTGATGTATGGAAGTGAGAGCTGGACCATAAAGAAGGCTGATCGCCGAAGAATTGATGCTTTTGAATTATGGTGCTGGAGGAGACTCTTGAGAGTCCCATGGACTGCAAGAAGATCAAACCTATCCATTCTTAAGGAAATCAGCCCTGAGTGCTCCCTGGAAGGACAGATCGTGAAGCTGAGGCTCCAATACTTTGGCCACCTCATGAGAAGAGAAGAATCCTTGGAAAAGACCCTGATGTTGGGAAAGATTGAGGGCACTAGGAGAAGGGGACGACAGAGGACAAGATGGTTGGACAGTGTTCTCGAAGCTACGAACATGAGTTTGACCAAATTGCGGGAGGCAGTGCAAGACAGGAGCGCCTGGCGTGCTATGGTCCATGGGGTCACGAAGAGTCGGACACGACTAAACGACTAAACAACAACAACACATGAGACAACATCTAGATTAATGAAAATAAGGGACAGCAGGAAAATCACAGTAACGATAAAAATGCTTTCAGATATAACATCTCATATTTAGCTTTAACAACGAAGACAATGAGTGATGGTGATCCAATGGTGATCATGTGCCCCCAGAAGAAATCTATCAGAAAAACAGAGAGAGAGAGATAGTTTCTGGTGTTCCTCCTTCCCTACTGCAGTGCTCTGTAGTCCTCAACATGGTACAGAAGGGATCAGCAAAAACTGTCCCTCCCTCCCCATTCTGATAATGGATTGCATCCTTCAGTAATCACCATTGGAATTGCACCATGTTCTTGTTACCCTGGCCTTTGGCAGTTAAGATATTTTGCTTTGTAGAATCAACCTCTACTGTTTAACCTAATTTAATAAATAGCAATAATACATGTGGCCTTTTAGAACTGGGTGGGATGTTTTCAATATATTCCCCCCATCTTAATGGATGCATTTAGCACAGAGAAACAAGTGAATACCAAACCTCCAAAAGTTCATAACCCATCTCTATGAATAAATGGGATCTGAATACACTAAGAAGTGGAGAAAAAGCATCTCTCCAAGTAGTGGGTAGAAGAAATGCTGTCTGTGTTTAATCACTTCATAAATGCCCATCTTACCCGGCATGTTTGTTCTTGGTTGAGTAACCTCTGCAGGAGTGATTGTTAGCAGGTCTGGCCTGTAATTAAATAAATAAATAAAAATTAACACATAGCGGAAGGGAGGTAGTCTTTAGTGTACAATCTTTAGTGCTTCTACCCTTGAACTATCCAAGTCAGAGTACTAATTGATCCCACTCTGCATTGTGAAGCTGACTTAAAAAAAATAAAATCAAGTACCAGCTCAAAATAATGAACTTTAAAAAGCAAAATAGTAGAGATCAGCAAAAAACAAAGGTTCCAAGAATCCATTTGAAACATATAAAACTATCAAGTTGGTAAATTGCATTTTGGTTGATAACAGGGTTTTGTTTTGTTTTTAACAAAAGGCTACCATCTAAAATGAAGGTTGCTTATTTCACATATCATTTAACCTTTTCTGTATTTCCAATTCAGGGATGATTTACAATGTAAGAATGAAGAAAACAAACAATCCTTCAGTAACAGTTCTGATCTCTGAAGTAAGTTCAAGGGTGAAGCAGATCTCTTCTAGCCAATACAAATTGCTAGAGAAATCAGAGATAGAAAGTCAGGCCAACCTGTCAAAAGTTGTATATTCCTATAGATATATTTCCAGTCTCTAACACACATCAAGAAAAACTGGAGAAAAGCTGACAAATTTAATCTAAAAAAAAACAGAAATGTAAAGAAAGCTCATCTTACTTTTTTATTACAAATTTTATTCTGTTGCCCACTTGAAGAATTTTCTCCAACCGAGGAATTCCATACCAGGACGGACTCCGAAATGGAATGTTCTCTGGCAGACCTTCCACAAAAAGATCAGTGGGGTGCGCCTCAAATTTCTGATAAGGGACAGCCTTTGGTTCGGTGCTCCCCAATGCCTCAGCTGTTAGAAGAAGCCAGACCATTTGTAATTTCACAACATGGGCAAAATTCAAACAAGAACCCTGATTTCAGTCTTTCATTAAACTAATAGCTAATACATTTGATGAACAGGGACCCCTTCCTGAAAGGACATACAGGTGAGTAGAGAGCCCTGCCCCAATCACGGCTAAACTCCCTGCAGTCTGCCTCCCCATGTCCTTTTCTTTTCTGTTGCAGACTAATATCCCAAGCATATGTGGTATGGAGATAAAAGGGCATTGGGAAGTGCATTTCTATTCCTGCCCTGAATCCCCTCTTCGATCAAGCACTTTCTAGGTAATTGGGGCAGATCGTGTCTTAACAGCCCTGGATCTGCCAGATGCAGTTTGGCTCCTGAGAGCACCCCATCTTGATGCCACTGGACCCGGTTAAAAGGTAAAAAAACATGTTAAGGGACATTCTTAACTCTCTTTGCCACAAACAGAAAGCACACTACTGAATTTTAGTGGCTGCTAACTGGAAAGCAATCTCTGATCTGCATGCCAGTCCTGAACCCACCACCACCAAAAATGAACAATAAATTGCTGCCAAGTGAACTTACCAAATTTTCTGCAAAATAATTGGTCGACAAGCTTCCTTAATTTGGTGATTCGGGCATACCATTCTTCTTTCACTATGATCAATGGTAAAAACAAGAATTTGATTTAAACGTTTAACATTCTGAAGCTAAAACACTGTTGATTTGGCAAAACTTTATTCACTTTGCCACCCTTCTCCCTTTGGAGTCACAGTGGCGAAAGAGGGCAAGTGCATGAAACTAACACATAAAAGCAGAGAGGAAAGAGGTAAACCTATAGGCCTCCAGAGATGGGAGTGTAGAGTCCAACATCTTCTGGAAGGCCACAGGCTCTCCACCCCTGGCATAAAAGGAAGTTGTCCCTAGGAGCCCTCACAAACCTACAGGTAGCAGGCAGCAAAGAAGCAGAGAAAAATCGATGCTATGTTGTTTTACTTCCATCAACCCAACAAATACATTTTTACAGCTAATGTTCACCTCTTGAGGCCTAGCTCAAGAGATGAAAATGGTTTTAATTTGTTCACTGGAACATTCTTCTGCCCTTCACCGAATGTTTCCAAGATGGCTTGCAAATATATACAAGATCAGTTTTAAGTATCAAAGACAATTCAATCATAAAACAAAAATCACAAGCAGCATTAAAGCCATTAAAAAGTATTAAAGGAAGGACTAATAGATTCTTTTAAAAGTCTTCGTCTGCCACCAAAACAGCAGCAGCACAAATGCCAGGCAAGCCACCTGGAGGGAGTGCCAGACAGGAGCCACAACCAATAAAGCCTTCGCTCAATTTACTATCCAACTCACCTAAGAAACATTTGTCAAATCTGACCCAACAGCAGTACCCTAAACATACTGTATTTATTCAACTGACTGTATGTTGTGTACAGTGGAAACCTCGCGTTACGGATGGAATCCATTCGAGAGGCTCATCCGTAACACGGAACTGACGCAAGCCGAAGTGCCGCATTTGCGCGCAGCACAGTTTAGCACTTCTGCGCATGCGGCGAAACCTGGAAGTAACCCGTTCTGGTACTTCCAGGTTTCACCACGGGACAAAACACGTAACCAGAAGCGGACGCAACACGAGGTATGACTGTACTTTTAGTTATGCTGTGAACTTGGATTTAGGTCTCTCTCAGCAAATTTTATGCTGCAATTTGTCTTTAGAACACATAATACTGTATTTTATTTTTGACAGCCATTCAGAGCACAATGTTGTTGGGCAGCCATCATAAATACAATCAATGAATAAAATAAACACAGCCACCAACTCCACATACCCCTCTTACCTCCTGCAACAGGTTTGTCTAACGGTAGATCTTCTCGCGTTGAATTTAGCAGTTCATGCCTGCAAACATTTTAGGGCATATTTTTGTTAATCAACATACTACTATTACATTACCACTACTTTTAGCCCCATAGCAACCATTATTTCACCCATCAAATAAAACTCCCCCCCCCAATTTTACCAACAGGAATGGGAGGGATACACAAATTATAACAGAAATCGCCAAGGGCTGTATCCAAGTGAAATTAATTGATTCAAGTTACTCCTATTCATTATCTTCAATAGGTCAACTCTGAGGAGGACTTGCATTGGATACAATACCTAAAGCATGAAGCTCATAATACTGTGACAGGGTTAAAACTTCACTTCTAGTCGGCAATCTGCTAAAGTCCAATTGGCTACGTAATATTTTCTGAAGTACTTCCTCACTGATAAGCAAAGATGCAATTTACAGATGGGTAGTGTACATTTTTTTCAAGATCAGAGAGCCCATACTTATTAAAGAGCAAGTGTTTTCAGAATAATCTCGCAAGAAACTTTATGCAATACACCATAGTGATAGTTTGACAATAACCAACAACAACAAAAACAAAAACAAAGAAAACTATGGATATATCAAAGCTTGAATAAAATTAGGTCTATCAACAAGAATCTGAAGACTGTTCAGAAGAACCCACAGCAGCAGCACCCCAATATATATTCTGACTACTTGAACAATACTTGGTTCCACCTGACTGCAACAGAGGGAGAGATTGGATAGCTGAATGGTTTCCATTCAAGGTATAACAACTACCACACAATTTTATGAACTGGTGCCTGCCTTTATTTATTTTCCTGATCCCTCTTGTGCAAAATGTCTTTTAAATTGTAAGGCTGCAAGGCAGGACATGCCTTGCGTACTACAAATCTTACTTTAGCCATTTTTCTACTGAAGAGCAGGGTAAAAATACATTAAATAAAGAACACTGCAGAAATACATAAAATGGCAGCAAATATTATGCTGCAAGAATGTAAAAAGCAGCTCTGCTGGACCAGTCAAAAAGTTGATCAAGTCTAGCGTCTTGTTCTCCAGAGGCCAGCTATATGTTTCTGGGAAGCCAACAACCCTATTCTCTTTCAGCAACTGCCATCCAATAGGCATACTGTTTCAGAACAGAGGTTCTGTCCAGCTATCATGTATAGCAGGCATGGCCAAACTTGGCCCTCCTGATGTTTTGGGACTACAACTCCCATCACCCCTAGCTAACAGGACCCGTGGTCAGGGACGATGGGAATTGTAGTCCCAAAACAGCTGGAAGGCCAAGTTTGGCCATGCCAGGTGTATTGTTGTTGTTTAGTCGTTTAGTCGTGTCCGACTCTTCGTGACCCCGTGGACCATAGCACGCCAGGCACTCCTGTCTTGCACTGCCTCCCGCAGTTTGGTCAAACTCATGTTCAGAGCTTCGAGAACACTGTCCAACCATCTTGTCCTCTGACGTCCCCTTCTCCTAGTGCCCTCAATCTTTCCCAACATCAGGGTCTTTTCCAAGGATTCTTCTCTTCTCATGAGGTGGCCAAAGTATTGGAGCCTCAGCTTCACGATCTGTCCTTCCAGGGAGCACTCAGGGCTGATTTCCTTAAGAATGGATAGGTTTGATCTTCTTGCAGTCCATGGGACTCAAGAGTCTCCTCCAGCACCATAATTCAAAAGCATCAATTCTTCGGCGATCAGCCTTCTTTATGGTCCAGTGTATAGTAATAGCCATTAATAGAGCAACCTCCATTCATGAATTTGTCTCCCTACCCTTCACTGCATCTGGTGACTGCAAGCTCTGTATTTGTGCACTAAGCTAAGATGAGAATGAGCCTCCTGCAGACACACATCCAGCTGCTTCGATTTTCCACCCATGCAAGTAGAGAACAAGCTAGGAAGTCAGTTCACTACAGCATCCATTAACATTCAAAATGGGAAGCTATGGTTAATAGCTTCCAAACAAGCTGGGATATTAGGCCAACTTTAAATCATTCCACAATTATTAAGCTGAAGTTTGATCATTTGAACACAGCCCTTATATGTTATATATTTTCTGCCTTGAATCTACTTCTAATAAATTTCACGGAGACAGCCCCCGACCAAGTTCCAATATTATGAGAGGGGGAGAGGTTATAATTGATGAGCCATTCTATAGAAAAAGATACTGTGAATCAGGCTTCCCCAACCTCGGCCCTCCAGATATTTCTGGCCTACAACTCCCATGATCCTTAGCTAGCAGGACCAGTGGTCAAGGATGCTGGGAATCGTAGTCTCAAAACATCTGGAGGGCTGAGGTTGAGGAAGCCTGCTGTAAATCCTGCATTTGGGGACACTCTTAATTTAAACCAACTTACTTCTTAATCACAAATCGTATCCGTTCCTTTGCCAGCAAAATCCTTTCGAGGCGAGGGATCCCATAGGTGGAGGGTCTCCGGAAGGGAATTCCTTCTGGCAGTCCTTCCACATACAAATCTTCAACATGGGACTGGAAGAGTGGATACGGGATAGTCACCGGGCCTTTTGCATTAATAGCTTCAGCTTTAATATAAAAAGAAAAACACAGTAAGCGTGGCTTAACATTGCCTGCAAACTTACTTGTTTTGAAAGAACACAAAATGCAGTATCTCACTTAGCAGAACCTATACAATCAAACCTGCTTTATATAAAATAGTAAGAGATTATGCCTTATAAGTGCAACTCAAACCCCACACCAAACTAATTTGCATTAACCATAGATTATAACACAAGCCCTAGTTTGAGCTTCCAAAGTGTACAACAGTTCAGAACTGCTTATCTGTGCTTATTTTCTGTCTCCATATGGAGACTAGAGTGCAGAGCCAGGACTCCCAGAGAAAGACGTATAGCCATTAAGTACGAACTGTCAACTCAGACGCCCCTTCAAACCACAGAAAGTCCCAAGCCATGATTTATAAAAACTTCAAGTCATGGTTTGACAGTGGATCACATTATCATCCAACACAATTTTTGTGTAATGCCCAAAATGAGTAGCTATATACAAACATATGCTACAACATATTAAGACCAGGGGTGGCTAATTTGTGGACCACCAAATGTTGTTGAACCACAATTCATATCATCAATGACTTTGGCCATCCTAACTAGTGCTGACGGGCATTGGAGTCCAGCAATACCTGGGGGATTATACGTTAGTCACCACTGATCTAGATGTTGCAGATCTGTAGTTAAGTTGTATGCCCACCCATAATGTCAACATTTTCAAATACAGGAAGGATGCAGAAATCCTCCTCCAAATTTTTTAAAAGCAAAGTTTTAAGCCTACAAGACTACGAACTATGTGGTCAAGCCCAGCAAATCTAAGAAACCAGAAGAGTGAAATCAACACAGAGCCAAACTCCTTGCTCTTTCGGATGATTAGCTGAAACCAATTAAGTTACACAAAATAAACAACATTACTTTACACAGGTTGCAGCCCCACCCCTTTTTGGTACCACATTTTATTCTTAATACAGATCACAATTAATGTGTAATGTTAAGAACCAAAGGCTGCGGAAGTAACAGCTTGCAGAACTTCCAACACTACTTACTCCACTCCCCAAAAGGAGATATCACTGTAAGGGAAAGGTAAAGGTACCCTGACTGTTAGGTCCAGTTGTGGATGACTCTGGGGTTGCGCGCTCATCTCAGTCTATAGGCCGAGGGAGCCGGCGTTTGTCCGCAGACAGCTTCCAGGTCATGTGGCAGCATGACTAAGCCGCTTCTGGCGAACCAGAGCAGCGCATGGAAACGTCGTTTACCTTCCCTGCCAGAGCAGTCCCTATTTATCTACTTGCACTTGATGTTCTTTCAAACTTGCTAGGTGGGCAGGAGTTGGGACCAAACAACAGGAGCTCACCCAGTCATGGGGATTCGAACCGCCAACCTTCTGATCGGCAAGCCCTACGATCTGTGGTTTAGACTTACTGCCAACTCTCTAATTCTGCAGAACCAACACGGCTACAAACACCCCTTGGCACTGGCAGTCCTTGGACAATGGCAGGACAACATGCCCAAAGAATTCAGACTCTATGGAGTGGGAAATTCAAACCTTTTTCCCAAAAAAGTTTGGGGAGTTTCCAAATATGGCTTTTAAAAGGGGGGTCGGGGATACAGTGCGTACACATACCATATTTTCTTTCAAATAACTCTTCAACTTGCTTTCTCAAGTCTGTAATGCGGGCATTCCATTTCTCTGAAAGGAAAAATAATGTTATCCCAATATAAGATATATCAAGCTTTTAATATATCAAGCTGCTGAATTCTGGATTATGCATTTCGCCTTGTTGCTCATGCATGATTATAAAACACTAAACCCTTTAAAAGTAACATCTGTATACGTTCTGAAGACAAAATTATTTACATATTGCTGGACAAAAGCAGCTAAAATCTTTGTCCATAATTACTCTACGCAGGCATGGCCAAACTTGGCCCTCCAGCTGTTTTGGGACTACAATTCCCATCATCCCTAACCACTGGTAATGTTAGCTAGGGATGATGCGAGTTGTAGTCCCAAAACAGCTGGAGGGCCAAGCTTGGCCATGCCTGCTCTACAGCAATTCTACAGTCAGTAGCTCACTCTCATCATGGTTTACACTGATCTGAAGTAGCTGTTGACAAATTATTTTAATTCAGAGCCTGAAAGGTTTAATTGGGAGGTTTCTTAAAAGGCCAGAGTTACAATGAGTGTGTGAAGCCGTATTGGCAGAAGTCTTAACTAAAGAGGTCATATGAAGAACCATACAGCCCCCCATCATTACTCGAGTCCTGGTGCTGGTTGATTTAATACATTCATGTCCCACTTCTCAAAGAAAATAGAGGCAGCAAGACACAAGGCATCCACCTTCAAGCTACTGGTGCACTGGAGTACTTCATGGCTTTGCACTTCTATACCATATTTACGTCAGACATCCGAAGTCTTGGGAAATCATTGCGAAAGAGGAAGGTACACACAGAAGCCAGGCTCAAGACTGACAACAGTCCCTAATTAAACAGCAAACTCGCAAGTATATTCATTCTGCGTAGCCCATCCTCAAACCATTCATGCATTCTGCCACGATCAGCCTACTGGGCAGTTTACTCAGATAAGCCAGTCACCAACTCTCCTTCCTTTCTTTCTCAGTTCTATTGACATTCAAGTTCAAGGAAGATTGAAGAAGTGCTTCTGCAAGAGTGGCCGCATCCACACATAATACTAAACCACGGGTGTGCTATGTGGATGGACCTCAATGATCCAAAGTAAAGAATAAGGTTTCCACTTCCCCTGCGTATCCAGGAGGACAAGCTTTGTTGCATTTTGTAAAAAAACAAAAACAAAAAACAGCTTAGTGCTACATTTAAACCAGTAACCCTAGTTAAACAAAAACCATTGTTTTAAACAAGTCATTTTCAAGCTGGCATGTTAAGGAACTTAAAATAAGCTGTTTTAAACCAGCTGGTTCAAAAGAAATACAAAGTGGAAATTGTTTAAAAGGGAAACTAAACTTGGCAGAAGTCCCTGATCATGCAGGAGGATGAGGGGAGCATATGAACCAGACACTTTGCTCAGACTTACTGAGGCTCATGCACATCACATTAAATCATGGTGTCTAAGGGGCTAATGTCTCCTCCCACACAAGTCTCCCGGATCTTGAAGGCACCCCAGGAAAACCTTCTGCTGGTACCTCCACTTTGAGAAACAAGATCTAATGGTACTGAAGGCAAGGGTTTCTGTGTTGCGGCACCACTGTTATGCCCCAGAGCACATACGTTTTACGTGAAACATCCCAGATTCAAGCCCTGGCACTTCAAGCTTAAAGCATCTCAGATATTAAGGTTTTGGAAACAACGTGTACCTGAGATCTGTTGCTGGACAGCACAGAACTAGACAGCACAGTCTCAGGCTTGGGTGTGTGGGGGTGTGTGGAAGGCAGTTTCATATGTTCAAATAGAGATACAATCATATTCAGTACCAATTCAAGTGAAAGCTTGAATACACCTTAGCCAACAGGAGCCGGGCCAACAAAACTGTGAAGATTAGGAACCATTTTACTCTTAAACTTACCAAAATTGAATTCTCTGGCTTTCCTTCTTCCACAATTGGCAGCATCGGTGACTGGTTCTGTGCTCTTTGTCTTCTTATGAGGTGGTAAGTAGTCATCATCATCTTCAGACAGAAAAATACAGATATATGCATCATGGCTGCTGTAACTATTATGCCTGAATGTCTTTCAAGGTGTTATGGTTCTAACTCAAAATTATTTGCCGTTGGAGGAGAATTATTCTAGAGGAAAAAATTCCACATGCATTACGCTGACTGGTCAGAGCCTGGCATCCAAATTTCTCATTTACTATTCAAATTATGTTAATGGAATTCAAACATGCACAGCAGCATTGTCCAACATGTTTTAAATGAGGCCCTTTTCTACTGTTAAGGGACACGCAACAACCCTACTGGTACCAAATATATAATGGATACCACATCAGGTTGGATGATTTTAAAACGAAGTATCATAAAGATCATAGGATAAAGTTTCTCCCAGATCCAGTGGTTCAACAACAGCATGGCATAGAGGAAATAATTAGGAGATGGTGGGGGAAGAGAGGAAAAATTGGTTTCTATTCCAGCATCAACTGCATGAATAGAAATTGCAAGCAACTGGAAAAGGTTGGGAAGGTTTCAGTGGTGACTGGCTAGGATTGTTACATCCAGGAATAGATAATCCCTTCCAGAAAGAAAAAAAGGAAAGGAAACTGCTCTATCTATAGTAAGAATGTTGAATAAGATATTTAAGGTTGCAAACATCACTTAAAAGATTATTGGGGGAGAGAGAAAGATAGATGCCAGACACCCTGATGCCAGATAAACATACTTTAGTGTCCCTAATAGTTGTCCTTTCAGCAGCCCCCCTCCATTCAACCCCAAAACCACTTCCCAAATCTCCCACTTTAAAATTAGTGCAAGAGCTGCTGAAAGGGAAGCCAACAGACGCCCCACTGTGCAATCACTGTCCATCAACATCAATACAAGAAAGTTATATCACAAGACTTGCACTCTAAAGTTTTGCGCTGCTTTAAGGAAATCTAAGGCTAGTTTTCTCATCACTTATGCAGGAAGCGCTACCAGGCTTTTAAAATTTCCTCATATGGAGAAACTAATGTTGGGCACTTCCTGTGAAGGTCCCTTCTAGTTTGGGGTGAATGAGGCATCCAAGAGAATAGCATAGCTCCTCATTTCACCAAGGAAGGGAAGGAATATGTGGCCAGCTTTTGGAGATTTAACTCGGTCCTGTAGGCTCTTCCCCAGTTTCCTGTGGCTGTGCTTAAGACAGAAGTAAAGAGAAATTGCAAAAGAGCGACAGGAGAAATGACAGAAAAGAGAGCATGGAAATTTGCACTCTATAAGGTCAAGCTGGAGGCCCCAGGAAATAGTGAACTGCAAAGGTGTACATGTGAATCAATCTGCTGATCAGAATAGGGTGCAGCCAGCCAGATGGTGTCTTGTTCACCCCAAACTAGAAAGATTCTTCACATTATGTGTCTAATGTTTTCCTCTCAGTTTGGGGTGAAGGAGGCATACCTCAGCAACCCTGAACTTAGGGAAGCAAATCATGCTGGAGCACTCGCCTCTCAAAGGCTGCCACTGCAGAGGCAAAATAGTCCAAGTTGCAAGGTCTAATAAAAGTACAGGGCAACTTCCTCATGGCTGTCCTACAGATCTCTAGGAAAGGATCACGAGTAGAAATGGAAGCTGCTGCAACTCATGGAGTATGTCACGGGGTTGCCACATTTGGGCTTTTTTTAAGGAAGACCCCAAAATTGTTGATGTTAAGTGATTTTAAGCTTTTGGAGCTGACGACATTCTTACACCCGAAAACCTGACGTATGACAGGCCTAGCATGTCATGACATTTCTCGGAGAATCAGTATTGTTTTGAAAGTTCATTTTAAAAAGGAATGAGATCAGCTCAAATGGCAATTTTTATAAATTAAATAGTTTTAAATTAAAAAGTTCACCCTTGACAGCTTTTGAAAACTTTCTACTGCTGCCCTGAAGCACAAGGTCAAATCCGAGCTCCCTTTTCTCTGTCCCAGCATTTGCCAACCTAGATCAATTAACTTTTTTCAAGAGAACTAGTTCATTCCAAGTACTGAGCATCATAGGCCTAGAAAATGCATACCTTGAGCCATACAGCTATTGTATGGCTTAGGTATGAATAATCAGGCCCAGGGTGTAGGCTCATGCTGAGAGATCCATCATTTGTGACATGTAAGGAGTCTGAGGTCCAAGAGGGGTTCTGGGTTGTCTTATGTGAAAGATAGATGAACTAGTTCTCAGGTGCTGAAGTGTCCTGCATGGAGACAGGTAGTTTCCACCTTTTGTTTAAAACAAAGCAATGATCTTGCTGGGGGTTACTGCTGCCTGTTAAGTCCTGGTGGGCCTTGACCCAAGATGAACTAAGGAGAAGGCCTTCAAGATAATGGTATACATGCATGCCCTGTAACTGAAATCGTGAAAACTCTTTGAGGTCAAGCCAGGTCCAAGGCCATTACAGCATACTGGAAATGTATCTGCTTGTAGGTAAACCTGAAGAAGCAATGGTGATAACACTGCCGTAGCAGAGATGCTGCAATATGTTCACTAAGTCCCTAAATGATGCCTGGCACAAAGAAGCTGAGAGAAGGAAAAAAGGGCATTCTGACAATCCCCTTTTCACAACCTCTTTCTGCTCCACCGGAGGTAGGAGGAATGTGTTTCCCACTCCTCAGTTGTTTGCTGGTTCCGAGTGTGTTTGAGCCTATGATAGTGGCAATAATTGATAGGATTGTGCATGGGGAGGTGGGGTGGGGGGAAGACTCCAATTGCTCTGGAGAAGAATAAATCCTACATGGTGGAGACCAACAGTGGGAGGCTCTGTAGTAGCTACAGCAGTCACTTGATTGGCTTAAGTCTGCTTCCCCATTCTGACATATGGAATTCCTTTCTTTTTACTGGATGTCACTATTTGCTTTCCAAAGGGGCCATGATTAAGGAAGAAAAGGCAATTAAAGAAAGGAGAGCAATAAAAGATTCTTAAAAAGAAACAACAAACTGGAGTAGGAGACTAGGAAGAGGAAGGGAAAAGGGTCAGGGGGGGAAAAAAACTAGCAGTTTACAGGCAAGGTAAATCAGGGGAGGAGCCGAGAGGAAAGGCTATATTGAGCAAAGGCACAGAATGAATTGAAGCGAGGAACCTTTAGGCCTGGGCTGAGTTTCAAAAGGAGTTTACCCACTCTACCAGATGCCTCCTTCACCCCAAACTGGGAAATATGACTACTGCTTCGCTGTTATGACATAAGGAACATCTCACTACACAGGCAAGAGGAATAGCAACTCATAATCTAGAAGCACTACTGGAAGCTTTATCAACAACCCCTTAACAGATTAACCCAAAAATTTACTAGTAGCAAGGTCTAGAAGCTGCAAAATCTAGATAGGAAACCAAGTCCTCCTAATGTAAATATTCCATTCTAGTAATTCATCTCATTTGCTCTACTTCCTATTTTGAGGTGTAGCATAGTGTCTGTTATAGACTGGTGTGTTTAAAAACAAATGCTGCTATACACAAGAGGAGGTTTACAAAAGAAGCGAAGGGGTGGGGGTGGGGAGAGGAGGAGAGAGATTTAACACAAAAGATTTGCTTAAGGAATATACAGCACTCAGACCTTTGAGGCTAGGTATTCAGATTCACAATTTACTTTCTACTTTCCAAACCAATCACGGGGTTTGTCAGAATATATTGCCTATCTGTCCTCCACCTTACAAGTTTTGCAAAGAACCAAATGATCCTAGGGATAACAGGCAAGCAAGACTTTTCAGTCGCTGTATTCCCTAAACAAACTGATCCTCCTCAAGGTCTCCTACCACTTTAGAGAACTCCCACAGCCACAATCATCTCCCAACCAAGTGTATCAAAATAAAACAGTATGCCCAAACTTCTTGCTTATTTCCTCTGAAAAGCAAAAAAAAAAAAAAAAAAAAACCAACCACCCCAACCCCCCCAAAACCCCAGCTAATTGAATAATTTGGTTTGTTTTCACATGCACTCTTAATACAGACACCTCTAAGAGTCTCCATTAAAAATGTTGACCACTTGTTTTCAATCATTTAAGGTCTATCTTGCCCAATAAATGTTCTCTTACAGTACAAGAAAGGCTTTTGGGGGGTATATAGAGGAGATGCGCACAACGCCACATGACTGAGATTCTTCTGAAACAAGTGAGCAAAATAGTATTAGCTGAGAAAATGGCCAACCTTCAATGGTCACTTCCACTTCAGGATCCTCACTTGTTTCAGAAGTGGCATGTTGAGAAGAATCTGAAAAAAGCAGAACAAAAAACCAAGTCTGAACGGCGCAGGAACTGGAAAAGCGGTTTTACTCCAAAATGGCGAATCAACAAGTGTGTGGTGCACTATGAATAAGAGACTCACATACACAGAGGCCAGAATACTTTATCACAAGCCTAAAGTCCTATGGGATGTTGCCAAGGAAATGGAGATTTCTAAGTGCTAAGCTACAGGTGCAGCAGCTGCTGAGGGTCGCCTTCTCCTAGGCTCACTTATCTTTTCATTGTCAAACATTTTCTCACTCATTGCTGAAGATATTATGTTTACAAGTCTCTCTTCTTTCACACAATGCAATTAAAACAATATATATGTGTACAAATGGCAAATGTTACAATACAACAGTATTCGTAAAATGTTGTGTAATAAAACGCAGTCAAAAGTTTTCATCGATGGAATGAATATCTCCTCCAATTGGCAAGATGGATCCAAATAAGCAAGTGGAACATCTTGTTTTCATGTTAACTCCAGACGATTACAGCAACCAACTTTTCACAAAGAGATGATATCTCAGCAAAATAAAAAAATTCCTTCAGTAGCACCTTAAAGACCAACTAAGTTTATATTTTGGTATGAGCTTTCGTGTGCATGCACACTTCTTCAGATACCTGATGATATCTCAGTGAGAGATCGGATTTCCTGCCAACGTAAATGGAATTTTGGCTGGCGTGGGACCACCAACGTGGAGTGCATCCTAACACATGCTGCTCTTAGTGTCTTTTTACCCCCATTGCCAAAGTAAGGAAGCACATCAAATCATGCAACCAGAAGGAAAACTCTTAAGACACTTGAAATTGCTGACAGGAGGGGAAGGTTCCAGTGTATTGAGCCCCACCAGCAGCTGCAATCTAGCTCCGCTGCTGCAATACTACTAGTTTGACCAACACGTTAAGTTGTTTTGTCAACTTCTGAATTCCCATAATAAAAGCACAAATGAGTCTTCTGGCAATAGTCTCATGCAGGTCTCTGTTTTCCATCAGATCCTTTGAAACATCCTTCCTCAAATTTGGGGAAAAAAAGTTCAACTGTTATTTCAAAGTATTTGACACGGAGCAGGAAGAGGACTGGATTCAAAAGCTTATTAGCCCAAAAAGATAAAAGATATTTTGAGAGATCTACAGCAGCAATTTGCCAGTGCTGTCCTCTGGTTGGGTTTACAGGCAGCAAAACTGAGTACACTACTTTCACTACTAGCCCAATAGATGGATCTAGGCGATTGTAACTAATGAAGATACTGAAAAATTGTGTGAGCAGGCATAGTTGGCTGATGCCCAGGTATCTAAGAACAAGTTCAGAGACAAGTTCTCGTTGCTTATGGATAGGAAGACACTCCTGCAGCAATCTAACAGGAAGTTTGTGAAACAGCTTTCTAACCAGTTCTCTCTCAGACCATAAATTTTATATAAATTATTAAAATAGGGATGTGTAAAGGAGATAGACAGGCAGGTTAGCAAAAAGGTTTATGAACTTTAGCAAGGCTGTGTTAAGACGATTTTTTTTCAAGTTACCCTATCAAATCTAATTCTACCGGCCTTCAGTTAAGCATAATTTTACAGATATCATACCACAATGTACATTATAGAAAGTTCTCTGATAGGGGTAGGGTAGTTCACATCAGAGATATTTGCATCCAGCTTTCAATTCCAGCTTCTGAAGTGCTGAAATAATTCTGTACTAGTGATACACTAATCAATGTGTTAATTTGCTACTTTAGTTCTACTTTCTTCACACAACATACCTGTATATTCCGGTGTATAAGACGACTAGGCGTATAAGATGAACCCCAACTTTTCCAGTTAAAATATAGAGTTTGGGATATACTCGCCATAAAAGAAATACGACCCGGCGTATAAGACGACCCCCAACTTTTGAGAAGATTTTCCTGGGTTAAAAAGTAGTCTTATACACAGGAATATACAGTAGTTCTTATAGAAGTGGCTGCACTTGGATTTGTACAGTGGAAGATATGAATCCATGAATCCATCCAGCTGACCAAAAATCTCTCTTCCATCTCTCTTCTGTATTGATAACATCAAAGCATCAAGTCAAGAGTCAAAAGCTGGCAAGGAAGTAATCTCCACGTGTATAATACATGTCCAAAAGTATTCGTGATACAAAAGAGATCATACAAGAGAAAGGATTGAGAGTTGTATTCAAGGTTAGTCTTACTCTGAGGAGATCTTTGTTGGATCCAACTCCTTGACAACAACATTCTACTTATATCCCTTAAGACATGGATTCCTTTAACAGTCTCTAAGGACGCATATACTATCAAAAGATTTTCTATAATGTTTCCATTTCACCAGTTAAACTGCCTCTCTCACACACACTTCAGAAATACTTTTTAAAAGCATATTGCATCTGCAGAGTTTTTCTTTGCAGATGCCGAGCAGGTTTAAAAAAATTAATAAATCAGTTTCCAGATGGAGTCCAGCAAAACTTTTTTTTAAAATGGACAACCCTGGAAGGAATAGTGCAGTGTCTTCAGCTATCCAAAATGTGATTAGGAGACACACAATACTTTAAAATAACATTAAACAAAACAGAAGGAACCATTAGTTTGAGCAGATAGGCATCATACTCCTAACAAGAAAAGCACTTCCAGTGGTATTTCCAGGTTCAGTAAAGATAGGTTGAGCTAGAAACTAGTTGTTAAGTTGGCAATTTAATTTCCTCCAGTTTTGCAAAGAAATAAAGGCACTCCCACCTCATCCATATATCCACTAAACCCAAGCTTCACAAAGCCACACCCCAGTACAGAGTTGATTCAAGGACAGTTCAAAAATAGTGGAATATTCTTCTGAGGTGAAGTTGTGGCCAAACAATTCAGAACTGTTGGAGGTCAGGCAGAGCTGATATTCAGGCCTATTTAGAGTGGCTCTGCGAAAACTACATAATTCAAATCAACAGTGTATTTAGCATTTCCTTTTGAAAGGACAGGTTCACATTCTCAGGGAGGCACTGGATCTCCATAAGATTTGAGGCAGGTAACTTACTCAACAAACATTCCAACTAGGAGCAGCATGAACTGAAGGGCTTTGCACACTGTTTTTCACCCCACTATTGACATATTCAGGATGTAAACAAATGCATGTTCTGTTGCACCAGACCTTGCATTGCTAGCCCCAGATAATTCGGCTCCTTCAAAAGTAACCAAAAGATGGGCTGAGAAATCACAAGATTCGAGGTCACTGTAAGTCTAGAGCTTTAAGTCACTGTCTTACTTTCAAAAACACACGCTGTCCTCATGCTTTCAAGCATATCACATTGGGTAATGCTGTTACTCACTCAGACCTCCTAGGGAAAAGTGTGATATATGGCAAAAGCCACCACAGTCATGAAGAAGGCAGTAGGATGCTAACTTTATTAGCTCTTTTTCAACAGCTTCTATAGCTCACTGGAAGGTGTGGAAGGAAAGAGAAGGAGATGGGGGTCATCTTGCAAAGGCTTCTCAATAGTTGTCCACAATAAACATGCAGGATCACAACTCAAGGGGATAAAAATAAAAATACAACCATGTAGAAAATGGAAAAAAGAATGCAAGACACGAACACAATGGACATGTTTGCATTAGGTGTTCTTTTAATTTAATTTTTTTAAAAAAAACTTTCCAGAGTTTTTTATTTACATATCTCTAACCTTCTACTGGCAATTCCACATCTGTTCCTTCACTGCAATCGGAACCCTGGTTGCTTCCTTTAGACAAATATAAACACACCATCATAAGAATAAGGAGGGCACTAGTCAACACTTGAAATTTCAGAATTAGTATCCCAAGGAGTGGAGTAGAGATTTTATGGACCAGTGAACCCTGGCCCACATTGCACCATCATCTCAAGCAGGATCATTTCAAAAAAGAGTCTGTGTCAACTATTAATCAGTCTCTGCTCCCATTTTCTTCCACATAAAACCAAAGGTTTTTTTGGCAGAGTGCACTCCTCACAAAAGGCAAACAAAATTAGGCCATCTATAGTTCAGAAGAGCCTTGCTGAAAACATAAGACACAATTTGGATAGCACAACGTTTGAAAACATGGGGGGGGGGGCGCATAAATATGAAGCTGGAACAAAATTCTTCCAAGTTCTGCCACAAAGCCTTCAATACTTTTCCTTCATAATTCATAACTGTTCTCCCTCCTGACGCAACAACAACAACATTTAATGGAAAAAGTGGCAAACTAAGTCTGATCAAAATGTTATTTGACACAATTTTTATCTGAGATTTCATTTTAATAGGAATAGAGGCCTTTCTGTATTTTCCATAGAAAACAGCAATAAGTTCACAGTATTTCTAGGTAGACAAAGTCGCCTGAATGAAAGTCAAACGAGACTAGGGTCAGGGTAGAATCACATCCCTCTTAAACAAAAGGAAGGGAGGGGGGAATCAAGCCATTCATTGAAACCAATATTGGAAAACAGTACTGTTGGCAGGCAGAACATGGCTACTGAGGTATCAATGCTGTTGTGAGAAATAGCACTGTGATGATGAACAAGTGAATTGCTATACCTGTGTAAGACTTTGCCATGGCGATTTTCTCATCAATCGCCGAAGTTTCTGAAGGACCTGCTTTGATAAACAAAGACAGCCATAAAAAAAATCACTTCCCAAGACTTTCCCGTTCCATTACAAGAGCATGCTCAGTTGAATAAAGAAGGTGTAGAAACAAAATAGGAATTGTTTCATATAATTACAGCATGGAGGAGAATTCCAAGGGTCATCTAGCTCTTTGTTGTGAAACAGCAGCAACTCAATTCGCACATCCGCCAAAACGTGGCTTTAGTTAAACACTAAGGCAAGCCGCAGTTTAGGGCAGCTTGTCTGGAGATGGAGCAACATACTATGGTCCAACAATTCATCACTCCAAAGCATAGCTAGCACAAACAATGAGTTTTCAGCCCACTTCAAATTACAGCTTTTGATTTGGGTTTGATGGCTGCTCACAAGTCAGCGTTCACCAGACATCAAAGCAAATAAATTAAGCTTCGATGGTGTGGTATGATATCTGAACTGAGCCAAAGAGAGTCTCAAATATTCCCTTTTTGCAAAGTCCCACCTACCCCTTCAAAACTGTCCATTTTCTATCAAGCGAAGCACACAACTCTTCCAGTTCATCAGTTTACAAATCCAGCCAACACAAAACTTCAGCTCTCAATTTCCTGTCTTATCACTGTCCCATCCATTAAAATAGCAACCAATTATGGTGCAGCAGGAAGGCCACATACAGTGGTCCCTCGACTTATGAACTTAATCCGTTCCGAATGCACATTCATAGGTCGAAAAGTTCGTAAGTCGAAAAGTGGTTTCCCATAGGAAAAAAATATCCGCAAAAATTTGTAAGTCGAAAAAACCGCATTTAAAATTCGTAAGTCGAGGAAACCGCATTTAAAACCGCCAACGGTTTCCGTTCGGATGTAGAAAAATTCATAAGCGTGCAGCCATTTGTCCCAAAAACTTCGGATGTTGTGTAATTTGTAAGTCGAGGGACCACTGTAATGGCATTTCCCCAGAAGCTGTCCCTACCAAACAGACCAACACTGAGAAGAGATCACACATTTTTTCTGATAACAATCTTAAGAAAAAATTATGATTTACCCACCCTCCATTTTCTGTATTTACCAACAGTGCTTTACATCTTCAACAAACTCGCAGAGCCCTAACAAATCTCATCAACAAAGAAAGCCAAAACCTTAAGAAACACAAGGCAGGAACATGCTCCAACACTACCAGCATTGCAGTCTCACTCTCAAGTTTGCTGACTCGCTCTCACATGCTTAACTTAGTTGCAGCTGCAGAGCAAAAACACCCAAAATTAACCAGCACACCAAACTTAACCCTATCTTGCTTTTTCTCCCTGTATGCAGAAACCCTTGCACGTTAACAAAATAAGGGTTATTTTTTCTGCTGTGCTCTTGGTCCAGAGCCATCTCAATCTATTTCTGCTAAGTTTCTACCAGTCAGAAAGCCGACAAAGGCAGCTCCCCCAACCTTGAGAGTCTTTGTCTTCTCAGATTACAAGCCTGATGGCAGGACCTGCCTTTTTTATTATTATTGATGTAAACCACTTTGATAGACAACATGTGTCTGGAAAGTGGGATAAAAATACAGTGAATAATAAATATTCTAAATTATTCTAACTAATAATTGGGACATATCAGAAGCTTAACTGAAAAACTTATAAACTCTCAATTGAACCAATTCAGAGAAAGAGAGTTAAATAGGAAAAGAACATCTGGTGTAAAAAAAAAAAAAGCAGGGGATAATGAGTCTTCTCTTTTTCTCCACTGAAGCATTAAGGGATCATGAGAGCAATCACAAGGTTGTTACCTCTGTAGAATTGGGTGAAAGTGGCCTTCATATTATGGGGTTTAAACAATTTAGAATTCCTTGCCCATGAAAGACTCCTTTACATATTCCTTTTTAATAAGGAAAATTAATAGTCATGTCAGAATAACTCTTGCAAAGTACTGACCCTCCCCTTTCTACTACCTTTTAAAGCCAAGAGAGAACACACAAAGACAATAAAGCCTTGTACCACACAACACCTGCCCCAGCTGGAAAGAGACCGGCAGGATTACCACAACTGCATGCACCAGAATTAAAAGCTTCAAAGGAGATTCAGTAGGGACAACACTACAGTACTCTGTTCTTTTCCAACAAGCTAGAGAATGTGGTATCAACAAGATGTGGCAGGGGAGAGGAGTCAGTGTTGAGGAAGGCTTTGCAAGTCCAATGATCTCTTGGTTGCAGAAATGGATCCGCAGGTGGCTCTGCAAGGAAAATCTGAGCACTGCCACATCCTCTATATTCAAATTTATGTGCCACTAATCTGTAAGAGCAACGGCTTTCAACTTTCTGCCACCGACCCGCTCTACTTCATTGACTTGCGATGCCAGCACTAGGCGACGGGTCACTAGGAGACATTAATCATGCTGGTCTCAAAATCCATCTCCCTGGACAGCGGATGTCACAAATGGGCCGTTAAAATGGGGAAAGTGAAGTCAAATGAGCACACAAGAAATACGTTGCAGGGCTGACCATATTCCATTCACCATTTCAAGTTAAATCCCAAAATCATTATTAGTTTTCCTTTTGCACTACCAATAAGCCAACAAAAAAAGAAATATTGAAGATTTTTTGCTTCTTTTAGTAATAGCAGCTAGAAGACAGATGTGAATTGGGAAGGGAACCATTTCATTATATTGTTGTCCAATTTTCTTTTATGATAGAATGCAAAGTATTGTACGTAGGGCTTCCAATCTCCCATTAAGGCAATCCCCAAATGGAGACTTGCTTAGCACAAGTAAGATCATAACATCATGTGCCTTTAGACCATAGTCCTGGAACACATACAACATTTGTTAGAGGCTAGGATCACCTACTGTTAAGTAAGGTTTCACTATGAAAGAGGCTTTTCAGGATATTTGCATATAGCGACAGGAAAAAAATATGCACACTCCACTAGTCTTTAGTAGTACAGCAAGCTAGACCATTTCTATTAAACCACACACATGAGCTATGTAATATGTGCATAGGGTTTACATCAAATATATATTTGACAATGCCGTGCTAAAAGAAAAGATATTTAGAAGTACTGGCTGTGGCTGTTTTGCTTTTTTGTACCTCATAACACCGGCAATGTTAACACAGCCACTTTTTTTAAGCCTTCAACACAAAATGGGCCAGTAAACAGGTTAATTTCATTCTTTGTAACAATAGTCAGTATTCAGTGTGATGAACCAGTAACAGAGTTGTCATAAATATAAGCACTCATGGAGAATAAGAATAATCTTCTGTAGCCTGAAATATCAAGGCAAGTGAACAACTGCATACCCTCCCCTCCCCTCCCCTCCCCTCCCTCTCAAAAGTACCCATTTGTAACACTAAATCCGAGCTTGTTTGCCTA
Organism: Zootoca vivipara; assembly: GCF_965207765.1. Taxonomy (NCBI): domain Eukaryota; kingdom Metazoa; phylum Chordata; class Lepidosauria; order Squamata; family Lacertidae; genus Zootoca; species Zootoca vivipara. The sequence continues at coordinate 34,957,020 of NC_142597.1, read as the reverse complement.
CAATACAAGTTAGGATACTGATAAGACACTTATTGTACAGACCTGTATAAATTATTTAATTTATTCCAATACCAAGAAAATGTTTGCCAAGGCCTTGAGAGATGACGGAAGGAGAGAGAGAGAAAGAGAGATAGAGAGAGAACGAGGGAAAGGCACAGACAATGGCAGAACAAGGACCAAAAGCAGTAGGAAAAAAGAGCAGGAGCCATGCAGCGGAAAATTCCTGACCAAAGGAAAACCCTGCCTCAAATTATTTAAGTTCACATTAGAACCAGGGCCCTTTCTGATTTTTCTGTCTCCTCCAATAGCCTTCACTTTCACTTGCCTTTCCACTAGCATATTTTAACATTCAACCTGCACAGTAAAACCCTTACACTCAATGTTACCTGGAATGTTAAATTGATAATAGTCGGGATCCTCAGATTCTTCTTTAACTGTTACCATCTCAAGCCCTGAAGAAGAACAAGGGTCAGCCATTTACATTGGCAATTAGACTTCCAAAGCAAAAGCCCCTCTTCTGAAGCCTCAAGAAAACCAAAACATTTTGAGCGAAAGGTTGTTACTGTGTGAGGGATTCCAGGTTTCTTGTGCATCAAGTAACCTCTTATTCAGTTCAAACATTACAAAAGCAGGGGAAAGTAGAAATTCATACCCCCCCCTTTGCATTGTCCAAACTCGCTTCAAGGTCTGCTCAAGCAATAAACAGCAATGAGAGCACACATCCACTTTATGCCCCATGTCCATTATTAATAGCTATGCAGCTGTGGGGTAGATAAGAGTACTGCTACAAGGCTGAAGAAAGAAAGACCGAAGAAAAAGACAAGAGTTGTCCTGCTTCATCAAATAAAGGCCCATTTTGTCTGGTGTTTAGTTTCCAACCATGGCAGGCATCCTCACGTAAAGAAACAATGACAGAGTTGCGAGTGCACGCAAGTTCATTCAATACAACTAGGGGTTGTGGATTGACTCAACTTGTGCACATCTACTATCAACCTTTCCATTCCCCCCCCTTCCCCCAACAGCAGCTTACTGGGAATCTCTGGAAGCCCACAAGCAGGTCTATTAGGGGTGGTAATAATTTCACTGGATTTGGGTACTTGTTGGACAAGGCCTTACCTTCAGGACAAGGCCTTGTCCACCAAGTACCCCAATCCAGTGGAAATTCCCCATGCAGCAATACTCCCCATTGCTACCATGCAAAGCCAGACCACATGTTTTTAAAAGCACCCAATTATCAGTGGATCTTTTGCATGTTATACTAGAGCAGAGAGACAGTTCCTTTCTAATTAGATATGCTATATCCTTGTATTTTTATGTTGTGGACTGCCCTGAAATCTACTAAGTAAGAAAGTACGTACGTAAGTAAGTAATCAGATATGCTACAAGCAGTCATGTTATTAATGTTTTCCCAGATCCACTAACCATATACAGTTATACAGTGGTACCTTGGTTCTCGAACTTAATCTGTTCCGGGAGTCCTTTTGACTCCCGAAACCATTCAAAAACCAAGGCATAGCTTCTGATTGGCTGCAGGAGCTTCCTACACTCAAGCGGGAGCAGGATCGGAGGTTCGGCTTCCGAAAAACACTTGCAATCTGGAAAACTTCCTTCCAGGTTTGGAGCTTTTGGGAGCTGATTTGTTCGGCAGCTAAGCCATTCGAGAACCAAGGTTCCACTGTGCATTCAAATGTTGATGGGATCATTCAAGTGGAATGGGTCTTTAAGTGGGATGCATAAGGCCAGGGGAGAAGGCACAGGGCAAGTTCACTAAGTTCTGGCTTCCATATTACCACAAAATAATAATAACCTAAATTTGTATATTAAGTGATGTATATAGACCACAATCCCCTATTGCTCAAGAGACAAATATTAACAAGGAAGTAGAGATACATACCAGAATCTTCACTGGGCTCAGTCTTCACCTGGATGGCAGTGCAGCTAGATGAATGCATGAGAAAGGGTATGTTAATGCAAACCATGAGTGCAATAGCAAAAATCCTATGGATCGGTCTTTAACTGAGTTAGACCGCTGGCCCATCTAACCTGGTACTAGCCCATGTAACTGGCAGGAGCTGTCCAGGGTGTCAGGCAGGGTCCTTTCCAGCCCTGCTACCCAACAGCCGTTTAAATGAAGATGCTCTCCCTATTTGAGCCTTCTGCATGTAAAGCAGGTGCTTTGTCATTAAACTCTTGCCCTTCTTTGTTGCCCTGGAAGCGATATAGACGTGCCAAATGATATACCCCATACCTGTGTTTATACCAGAGCTATGCAACATGGAGGTGAAATCTTAAAAAACCACAGAACATTTTACGTTAGGCTCCTAGGACTAGACGACACACTGGGCTGTTTCCACATTTTTCCTCACAACTACAAGGGCTGGAAACTTCTATTCTGGTTTAAAATGGCAGATGTGGTTCTTACAAATGTCAAAAGGGCCCCATCAGCCAAAATAGACAACTGGATGGATGAGGTCATCACACATATTTTTGTCTGGCATCAACTCAGGTGGCCTTTTGGTACCAAATACTCTTAGGCTTTTAACAAGATTGATCCTGATTATGAGACTGATTTCTTGTATTTTAGGATTTTAAAAAATGTCTTAGTGTGCTTACAAAGGATGTTGTCAGCAGCTTGGCAAACTATGATGATGGGGAACTGAGTATTTTAAATGAACAATGAATATTCAAAACTGTATTTTGTGGTTGAAATACATGCTTTCTGAATTATTTTTTGCACCAACAGGAGAACAGCTGTTGAAAAAAAGTAACAGCCACAGAAAAGCACAAAAGATATTCTACCTTCCACCTGGGGATATTACTGTGTGTGAGGAATCTGTCATGCGAGGTCCTGCAAGGAAGAAAACGTTATCTGTTAATGTGGTGCTTATATTTCACACCCAATTATATAATTCTAGAGTAAGGTTAAACTAATATCGCTCGGACTCCACATTTTCACTTATTTATTTCAAGCTACTTTTAGCACAAGGTACAAAACTAAAATGCATCAAATCACAGCACGGACAGCATTTGGTTGTGTAAAGGAATAGCATCTGTGATGTGTTTTCCCCTTACTGGATGTATATACACAACTAGAAGAACAAGTGAGCAAGTAGTAATGCCACTTGATATGTGCGTAAAGTTACCATCAATAATAATAATAATAATAATAATAATAATAATAATAATAATAGGAACTGGTTGAAAGTACTCTCCCCTAGAAATATTAATACTACTAGTGGCATAACACCAGTATCAGAACTCAAGGTCACAGCAGGTCCTGAATCTGGGACCCAAGGGTCTCACAAAAATTCAGCCAGGCCCTGCAAACTACAGAGAGAGAAAGAGAAAAGTCAGTCACACCAGCAAAGAAAGTCTCTAACAGTAACAGGCCAGAGTGATTCAGAAAAAAACCTGTTGATGCCTATAAAGGCTTCTGAGTTAGGCTTGCTTGCTGGTCAGATCAATTAACAGATTGATCTCCACCTAACCCTAATGTAACAAAAGCCGCCAGATTTGACAAGCAGTGACCGGCTGTGAAAGCAAAAGAGGTCCGTGACTGCCCCCCCCCCCAATATTTAAAAAATAACTTTTAAAAACTGAACCCTCTTGCTGGTCCCCTGCTACAATTCTGTGGTGTTAAATGATTTGTGAGACTGAGAGAGACACACAGCAAATTTGTCCTCCCCAATAACAAGAAAATGGCCATGCTGAATTGTACCCTTTGGCCCCACCCACTTTTTGTTGCGTATTTAGCAGATTAATTGCGCTGCCAAAAGCGTACTGGGGAGACCACATGTTCAGGAAACAATGAAGAAACGCAAAAAATATATTTTGCTTGGCTTTAATTACAAAAACAAAAACTCCTCTTACATTAAATCTATAAGTATGACCCATCCATCGTCCCATTCACCAGGGTACTGAGAGAGGTACACGCTGCTCTTTATATACTACTAGTGGTTTTCAGCCCGTTTAATAACGGGCGCTAGAATCCTGGGGTTCGGAGAAGCGCTTGCGCAGCGCTTCTCCGAACCCTGGGACCTGTCCTTGCTGTCGGTGGCAGGGGGACAGGAACAGAGGAGGAGAAAGCGCTGCTTTCTCCTCCTCCGTTCCTCTCCCGCAGCCGCCGACAGCAAGGAGACATCCCAGGGTTCGGAGAAGTGCTTGCGCAGCGCTTCTCCGAACCCTGGGACCTGTCATTGCTGTCGGCAGCAAGGGGACAGGAACGGAGGAGGAGAAAGCGCTGCTTTCTCCTCCTCCGTTCCTCTCCCGCAGCCGCCGACAGCAAGACCTCCCAGGGTTCGGAGAAGCGCTTGCGCAGAGCTTCTCCGAACCCTGGGACCTGTCATTGCTGTCGGCGGCAGGGGGACAGGAACGGAGGAGGAGAAAGCGCTGCTTTCTCCTCCTCCGTTCCTCTCCCGCATCCGCCGACAGCAAGACCTACTCCCAGGGTTCGGAGAAGCGCTTGCGCAGCGCTTCTCCGAACCCTGGGACCTGTCAATGCTGTCGGCGGCAAGGGGACAGGAACGGAGGAGGAGAAAGCGCTGCTTTCTCCTCCTCCGTTCCTCTCCCGCAGCTGCCGTCAGCAAGGAGACCTCCCAGGGTTCGGAGAAGCGCTTGCGCAGCGCTTCTCCGAACCCTGGGACCTGTCATTGCTGTCGGCGGCAAGGGGACAGGAACGGAGGAGGAGAAAGCGCTGCTTTCTCCTCCTCCGTTCCTCTCCCGCAGCCGCCGACAGCAAGGAGACCTCCCAGGGTTCGGAGAAGCGCTTGCGCAGCGCTTCTCCGAACCCTGGGACCCGTCCTTGCTGTCGGCGGCAGGGGGACAGGAACGGAGGAGCGCTTTCTCCTTCCTTCCTCTCCCCCAGCCGCCGACAGGAAGGACGCGCGCACTCTCCCCCCCCCGCCTCCTCCAACCGCCGCTCCTCACGGGCCAGGGAGGGTTGTGAGGAGGCCTTCGCCGGCCTCCACCCTCGCTTCCCTGACGTGCCCTGCAGTGAGGCGGTGTCCGGCGGGAGCGGCGGTTGGAGGAGGCAGAGGGGGGGAGAGTGCGCGCGGGCAGTCTCTGCTGTCCAATCCCTGTGTCTCTGGGGTACATGCGCAGTACCTCAGGGACACACGGGACAACTGGACGCAGGGACATCTTGGACATTATTATATAGGATACCCAATTGCTGACACAGCTTAATACTTAACAGCACCTGCTATACTGCTTCACAGCTGTAAAACTAAGTCAAGATTTTTACTCTGACCTTTAAAGATATACACAAGGTTAGTCATTCCCTGTCTTGCCAAAATGTGCAAATCAGGCCATTGTATCAAATGAAATTTCCAATGTTTTTATTTAGATCAGACAAGTGTCTACTCACCTAGATGTTTCTTTGGCTCAAGGAAGGGCCTATTAAAAAGAAAGTGTTCTGTTATTTTAAAAGCACAGCTAAGAATGACTAGCGTTTAAAGGTATTCCAAGCATTTTGTATACAGTGGTACCTCCAGTTGCGGACGGGATCCGTTCCGGAGCTCCAGTCGGATCCTGAGGTTTCCGCAACTGGAGGGACCGCTTCTGTGCATGCACGTGCGGTGGTAGACTGCTTCTGCGCATGACACGGCAAAAACCTGGAAATATACTTCCGGGTTTGCGACTTACGTATCCTGAAGTTTATGTAAGCAGAGGGATACGTAAGCGGAGGTACGACTGTATATGCAATCCTTACTGCCACCCTGCAAAATAGCTCAGTGTTATTATGTCCATCTCAGACAACGGATGAACTGCCCTGAGACCTCCGGGTATAAGGCAATATATAAATTCAAATAAGTAATACTACTACTACTACTACTACTACTAATAATAATAATAATGGCATAGCAAAGGAAAGGTCTGAGAGACTTTCAAGTTCACAACTCAGCAGCAACACTGCTCCACTACATACCACCCACTTCCAATATAATTATAGATGAACTTAAAGATATACAGATAGATTTATACGCCATTATAATTTAACTGAACAAACTGCTCCAAGAAAAGGAGGTGCTAGCACACCTTTTGATGACAAATGAGATCGAAGATTTGTTTTCCAGAATCCACTTCAGTGTTGTAACATCATAGTTAGTGGGATGCTTAAATGCAAGTCCTTCTGGGAGACCACGCACCATCACAGCAGATGGGTCCCTCTGAATCTTATCGTACGGCACAGGAACTACAGTTGACTTTCCTAAAGCTTTGCCTGGATGGAGGAAAGCAATCTTTATCAATAGGATACCAAAACTATGACAATTATGCCCCTTGTTGCACAGCATCATACATTCTTCCTTTGCCTTTCCTCTCCTCCATCCATTTTTTTTGCCTCAGTCTTGTAAACTCAAAATCATTTCGCTAAGCAAAATATGTATTTAATAGATAGTACTCCTGAAGCAGGAAAAAAAAGGTGGGCAGGAGTGCTTCCTTCATAATTTCCACAAAACTGGGACCTTGTAGCAACAATCTGACTTTAACAGTAACTGAATGTAGGTTGATTATTAGACAATGATGATGAATTAGAAAAACAGAACTTTTCAGAACCTGTCTCTATACTTAACTGTTAAATATTAATATTTGCTAAGCATTCAGTTCTGACAACCACAGGATGTCAGACTTACTGATCCTACATTAGCCAAGAGAGAACTTCTGGATATAGACACTGAAAACATTTAACACCCCACGGCTTCGGTAAATGAAGCCTTTCTGAATATTTCAGTCCTCCAACACAGGTCATCACAACATTAGCTACACTAGTCCTTACTGTAACAATGTTCTTCAGTGGTAAATACTACCCACAACTGCAAGACACAGTAATGGACGCTAGCATGGTGACATCTTGCGCAAGAAATCTGAACAAGAAAACTTGGACAAGAGCAAGCTTATGTGAAGTACTGCTTCTCACACACACAGTGCACTTTATTTACATAGTGCTTTATAAAACCGCTATTACTATCCTGTTCCTAAAGGAGTAAAGCAGCTATGGATTTATCTACCTAAGAATAGTTTCGCTTCTATGAAATGGGTGGAAATGCCTATCCAACAAGGTAGGATTCAGCATCTTTGTGGTCTTATTGCCTTCCTCAAGGAGAGATCCATTTGCATCCCAGCTCAGGAGTAAGGACATCACATTTCTATTATGACAACTTTCCACTCATTATTTTTTTTCTTCTCCCCTGAACCCCTAGAACCAGGAGTGGAAGAGGATCCACAAACCAGCTTTAACCCTCTTTATACGCCATTATACATTATACACACGCTTCAACATTTGTAAGCCAATGCTATCACCGTTATTTTAAATGAAACAAAAATATTTACCATAACAGATGCAGAAATAATCCTCCACAGACTTCCTGAGGGCTTCCATTTCCACAATATCCACAGTCATCCTATTATCTAGGGATGTTGACTTTATTTTCTGTAGTTCTGCAGCCTTTGCCTCTTCATTAACACCTGCAAAACAGAAAGTATGACATCCAAAACCAAGTCACCCTTTGAATGCTAAACTGCAACAAAATATGGGCCTAACCACAAGTTAAGATATTTCAATATGGCAGAAGACCATGCAGAGGACAGTCTTGACAACTGTTGCACCAACATTGTTGAATTCCCTCTAAGATAGTGTGCCTAGCTTTCTCTACATTCCTTTTTGGGCAGCTGGACAAATATGCATTATTCTGGAATGGTTTTGGACTTTTGTGGTATACAGTACACAGATTTTTATATCATGCAAATGATGCCCTAAAACATTGATTTGCATTAACTGTTGCCGTCTTCATGA